>NC_135237.1:383056997-383392935 GCF_051348905.1 Ranitomeya variabilis | reverse complement strand
GAAGACCAAAGAGCTGTCAAAGGACACCAGAAACAAAATTGTAGCCCTGCACCAGGCTGGGAAGACTGAATCTGCAATAGCCAACCAGCTTGGAGTGAAGAAATCAACAGTGGGAGCAATAATTAGAAAATGGAAGACATTCAAGACCACTGATAATCTCCCTCGATCTGGGGCTCCACGCAAAATCCCACCCCGTGGGCTCAGAATGATCACAAGAACGGTGAGCAAAAATCCCAGAACCACGCGGGGGGACCTAGTGAATGAACTGCAGAGAGCTGGGACCAATGTAACAAGGCCTACCATAAGTAACACACTACGCCACCATGGACTCAGATCCTGCAGTGCCAGACGTGTCCCACTGCTTAAGCCAGTACATGTCCGGGCCCGTCTGAAGTTTGCTAGAGAGCATTTGGATGATCCAGAGGAGTTTTGGGAGAAGGTCCTATGGTCTGATGAAACCAAACTGGAACTGTTTGGTAGAAACACAACTTGTCGTGTTTGGAGGAAAAAGAATACTGAGTTGCATCCATCAAACACCATACCTACTGTAAAGCATGGTGGTGGAAACATCATGCTTTGGGGCTGTTTCTCTGCAAAGGGGCCAGGACGACTGATCCGGGTACATGAAAGAATGAATGGGGCCATGTATCGTGAGATTTTGAGTGCAAACCTCCTTCCATCACCAAGGGCATTGAAGATGAAACGTGGCTGGGTCTTTCAACATGACAATGATCCAAAGCACACCGCCAGGGCAATGAAGGAGTGGCTTCGTAAGAAGCATTTCAAGGTCCTGGAGTGGCCTAGCCAGTCTCCAGATCTCAACCCTATAGAAAACCTTTGGAGGGAGTTGAAAGTCCGTGTTGCCAAGCGAAAAGCCAAAAACATCACTGCTCTAGAGGAGATCTGCATGGAGGAATGGGCCAACATACCAACAACAGTGTGTGGCAACCTTGTGAAGACTTACAGAAAACGTTTGACCTCTGTCATTGCCAACAAAGGATATATTACAAAGTATTGAGATGAAATTTTGTTTCTGACCAAATACTTATTTTCCACCATAAAATGCAAATAAAATGATAAAAAAACAGACAATGTGATTTTCTGGATTTTTTTTTCTCAGTTTGTCTCCCATAGTTGAGGTCTACCTATGATGTAAATTACAGACGCCTCTCATCTTTTTAAGTGGTGGAACTTGCACTACTGCTGACTGACTAAATACTTTTTTGCCCCACTGTATATATATATATGTATTGTTCCTATAAATACATTTCTTTATCTAAATTTAAAAAAAACAATAAAAGTACACATATTTTGTATCGCCGCGTCCGTAACGACCCGACCTATAAAACTGTCCCACTAGTTAACCCCTTCAGTGAACACCGTAAAAAAAAGAGGCAAAACACAACGCTTTATTATCATACCGCCAAACAAAAAGTGGAATAACACGCGATCAAAAAGACGAATATAAATAACCATGGTACCGCTGAAAACGTCATCTTGTCCCGCAAAAAACGAGCCGCCATACAGCGTCATCAAAGAAAAATAAAAAAAGTTATAGTCCTCAGAATAAAGCAATGCAAAAATAATTATTTTTTCTATAAAATAGTTTTTATCGTATAAAAGCGCCAAAACATAAAAAAATGATATAAATGAGGTATCGCTATAATCGTAATGACCCGAAGAATAAAACTGCTTTATCCATTTTACCAAACGCGGAATGGTATAAACGCCACCCCCAAAAGAAATTCATGAATAGCTGTTTTTTGGTCATTCTGCCTCACAAAAATCGGAATAAAAAGCGATCAAAAAAGTCACCTGCCTGAAAATGTCACCAATAAAAACATCAACATCAACATAAAAAAAAAATATGGAAAAATTATAGCTCTCAAAATGTGGTAACGCAAAAAATATTTTTTGCAATAAAAAGCGTCTTTCATTGTGTGACGGCTGCCAATCCTAAAAATCCACTAAAAAAACCCACTATAAAAGTAAATCAAACCCCCCTTCATCACCCCCTTAGTTAGCGAAAATTAAAAAAATGTATTTCCATTTTCCCATTCGGGTTAGGGTTAGGGCTAGGGTTAGGGTTGGGGCTAGGGTTAAGGCTACAGATAGGGTTGGGGCTAAAGTTAGGGTTGGGGCTAAAGTTAGGGTTAGGGTTTGGATTAAATTTACGGTTGGGAATAGGGTTGGGATTAGGGTTAGGGGTGTGTCAGGGTTAGGGGTGTGGTTAGGGTTACCATTGGGATTAGGGTTAGGGATGTGTTTGGATTAGGGTTTCAGTTATAATTGGGGGGTTTCCACTGTTTAGGCACATCAGGGGCTCTCCAAACGTGACATGGCGTCCAATCTCAATTACAGCCAATTCTGCGTTGAAAAAGTAAAACAGTGCTCCTTCCCTTCCGAGCTCTCCCGTGCGCCCAAACAGGGGTTTACCCCAACATATGGGGTATCACTATACTCAGGACACATTGGACAACAACTTTTGGGGTCCAATTTCTCCTGTTACCCTTGGGAAAATACAAAACTGGGGGCTAAAAAATTATTTTTGTGGGGAAAAAAAAGGATTTTTTATTTTCACGGCTCTGCGTTATAAACTGTAGTGAAACACTTGGGGGTTCAAAGTTCTCACAACACATCTGGATAAGTTCCTTGGGGGGTCTAGATTCCAATATGGGGTCACTTGTGGGGGGTTTCTGCTGTTTAGGTACATTAGGGGCTCTGCAAACGCAATGTGATGCCTGCAGACCAATCCATCTAAGTCTGCATTCCAAATGACGCTCCTTCCCTTCCAAGCTCTGCCATGCGCTCAAACGGTGGTTCCCCCCCACATATGGGGTATCAGCTTACTCAGGACAAATTGGACAACAACTTTTGGTGTCTAATTTCAACTGTTACCCTTGGAAAAATACAAAACTGGGGGCTAAAAAATAGTTTTTGTGGAAAAAAAGGATTTTTTTATTTTCTCGGCTCTGTGTTATAAACTGTAGTGAAACACTTGGGTGTTCAAATTTCTCATAACACATCTAGATAAGTTCCTTGGGGGGTCTACTTTCCAAAATAGTGTCACTTGTGGGGGGTTTCAATGTTTAGGCACATCAGGGGCTCTCCAAATGCAACATGGCGTCCCATCTCAATTCCTGTCAATTTTGCAGTGAAAAGTCAAATGGCGCTCCTTCCCTTCCGAGCTCTCCCATGCGCCCAAACAGTAGTTTACCCCCACATATGGGGTATCAGCGTACTCAGCACAAATTGTACAACAACTTTTGGGGTCCAATTTCTTCTCTTACCCTTGGGAAAATAAAAAATTGGGGGCGAAAAGATCATTTTTGTGAAAAAATATGATTTTTTATTTTTACGGCTTTGCATTATAAACTTCTGTGAATCACTTAATGGGTCAAAGTGCTCACCACACATCTAGATAAGTTCCTTAGGGGGTGTACTTTCCAAACTGGTGTCACTTGTGGGGGGTTTCAATGTTTAGGCACATCAGCGGCTCTCCAAACGCAACATGGTGTACCATCTCAATTCCTGTCAATTTTGCATTGAAAAGTCAAATGGCGCTGCTTCGCTTCCGAGCTCTTCCATGCGCCCAAACAGTGGTTTACCCCCACATATGGGGTATCGGCGTACTCAGGACAAATTGTACAACAACTTTTGGGGTCCATTTCTCCTGTTACCCTTGGTAAAATAAAACAAATTGGAGTTGAAGTAAATGTAAACATTGCAAAAATTCCTGTGAAACACCTGAAGGGTTAATAAACTTCTTGAATGTGGTTTTGAGCACCTTGAGGGGTGCAGTTTTTAGAATGGTGGGTTTTTTCTGTTTTCGCAGCTTAAGGATGGCTTGTTTCACCTGCATGGAGAGCTCCTTTGACCGCATGTTTACTTCACAGCAAAACCTTCCAAATGCAAGCACCACACTTCAAATCAACTCCAGACCTTTTATCTGCTTAATTGAGAATGACATAACGAAGGGATTACCCACACCTGTCCATGAAATAGCCTTGGAGTCAATTGTCCAATTACTTTTGGTCCCTTTAAAAACAGGGTGGCACATGTTAAGAAGCTGAAACTTCTAAACCCTTCATCCAATTTTAATGTGGATACCCTTAAATGAAAGCTGAAAGTCTGAACTTCAACTGCATCTGAATTGTTTTGTTTAAAATTCATTGTGGTAATGTCTATAACCAAAATAAGAAATGTTGTCTCTGTCCAAATATATATGGACCTAACTGTAAATGATAGGATGCATAATGTATGCGTTTTTAATGAGTTTTTCTAGCGTTTTTATCGTGAAGAAACGCGAAAACACCTGAACGTGTGCACATAGTCTGCTAGATGGGTCTGCTTATGTGTCACACACCACTTGGCCAGCTAGGGTTCTTAAATGTTGCAATGACATTTCCCAGTGAATGCATTCGTAGTGGTTGAAAGCAATGTTACAGTTGGAAAATGCTTCAAAAACGCTGCGTCTGAACGAAGCCTAAGTGGGGGAGGAAATGTTTGGTCTGGGGTGAATTATTTGGCCTTACAGGCAAGTCATTAACCTGCAAAGGTTAACATATTTCCCAGAAAAATCGGTTTTGGTTTCATTTTAGTGTTTTTTTGTGGCACCGAGAAAAATGACATGAATCTTGGAAAAAATTGTTTAACCCCTTTACCCCCAAGGGTTGTTTGCACGTTAATGACCGGGCCAATTTTTACAATTCTGACCACTGTCCCTTTATGAGGTTATAACTCTGGAACGCTTCAACGGATCCCGGTGATTCTGACATTGTTTTCTCATGACATATTGTACTTCATTAGGGTATGTGTCCACGTTCAGGAAAAGCTGCGTTTTTGACGCAGCGTTGAGCCGCATCAAAAACGCAGCGTCCAGATGTTACAGCATAGTGGAGAGGATTGTATGAAATCCCGTCTCCACTATGTTTTAAAAAACGCATGCGGCTTTCCCGCAAAAACGCACATGCGGTGCGTTTTTTAAGATCGCAGCATGTCCTTACATAGCAGAAAAAACGCAAGGACAGCAGGTGACCTGCCAGTGACCTCAGGTGCAGATTTGATCAGGATTTTACTTGCATAAAATCCTGACCAAATCCTGAAACAATCCTGAATGTGGACACATACCCTTAGGCTGCGTGTCCACGCTCAGGATGGCCGGCGGTATCGCCGCTCGGCGCTAAGCCCCGCCCCCTTTCTGGGACGCGATCATGCCGGATGTGTACTGTACACATCCGGGATCATCGCACCCCACGCCATAGGGCCCTGTGATATTACCTGCGGCGACGCAGATAGCACGGACATGCTGCGATCGGAAAAGACGCGCAGCATGTCCGGAGTCGCAGGGCCGCCGCGTGCGGGTTTCCACGCATAGTGGACACGGGATTTCACAAAATCCCCTCCACTATGCTGGAACATCTGGACGCTGCGTGTTTGATGCTGCAGCGTCAATCACGCAGCGTTTACTTACCGTGGACACTCACCCTTATAGTGGTAACATTTCTTTGATATTACCTGCGTTTATTTGTGAAAAAAAATGGAAATTTGGTGAAAATTTTGAACATTTCCCAATTTTCCACCTTTTAATTTTTATACAATTAAATCACAGAGATATGTCACACAAAATACTTAATAAGTAACATTTCCCACATGTCTACTTTAGAGCAGCACAATTTTGGAACCAAAATTTTTTTTTGTTAGGGAGTTATAACGGTTAAAAGTTGACCAGCAATTTCTCATTTTTATAACACCATTTTTTTTTTAGGGACCACATCTCATTTGAAGTCATTTTGAGGGGTCTATATGATAGAAAATAACCAAGTGTGACACCATTCTAAAAACTGCACCCCTCAAGGTGCTCAAAACCACATTCAAGAAGTTTATTAACCCTTCAGGTGTTTCACAGGAATTTTTGCAATGTTTACATTTACTTCAGCTCCAATTTGTTTTATTTTACCAAGGGTAACAGGAGAAATGGACCCCAAAAGTTGTTGTACAATTTGTCCTGAGTACGCCGATACCCCATATGTGGGGGTAAACCACTGGTTGGGGCGCATGGCAGAGCTCGGAAGTGAAGGAGCGCCATTTGACTTTTCAATGCAAAATTGACTGGAATTCAGATGGGACGCCTTGTTGCGTTTGGAGAGCCCCTGATGTGACTAAACATTGAAACCCCCCACAAGTGACACCATTTTGGAAAGTAGACCCCCTAAGAAACTCATCTAGATGTGTTGAGAGCACTTTGAACCCCCAAGTATTTCACTACAGTTTATAATGCAGAGTCGTGAAAATAAAAATTCTTTTTTTTCCCCACAAAAATTATTTTTTAGCCCCCAGTTTTGTATTTTTCCAAGAGTAACAGGAGAAATTGGACCCCAAAAGTTGTCCAATTTGTCCTGAGTACGCTGATACCCAATATGTGGGAGGAACCACCGTTTGGGTGCATGGCAGAGCTCGGAAGGGAAGGAGCACCATTTGGAATGCAGACTTAGATGGATTGGTCTGCAGGCGTCACGTTGCATTTGCAGAGCCCCTGATGTACCCAAACAGTAGAAACCCCCCACAAGTGACGGCATATTGGAAACCAGACCCCCCAAGGAACTTATCTAGATGTGTTGTGAGAACTTTGAACCCCCAAGTGTTTCACTACAGTTTATAACGCAGAGGCGAAAAAATAAAAAAAATTTTTTTTTTGCACAAAAATTATTTTTTAGCCCCCAGTTTTGTATTTTCCCAAGAGTAACAGGAGAAATTGGACCCCAAAAGTTGTTGTCCAATGTGTCCTGAGTACGCTGATACCCCATATGTTGGGGTAAACCCCTGTTTGTGCGCACGGGAGAGCTCGGAAGGGAAGGAGCACTGTTTTACTTTTTCAACGCAGAATTGGCTGGAATTGAAATCGGATGCAATGTCGCATTTGGAGAGCCCCTGATGTGCCTTAAACAGTGGAAACCCCCAATTATAACTGAAACCCTAATCCAAACACACCCCTAACCCTAATCTCAACTGTAACGCTAACCACACCCCTAACCCTGACACACCCCTAACCCTAATCCCAACCCTATTCCCAACTGTAAATGTAATCCTAACCCTAACTTTAGCCCCAACCCTAACTTTAGCCCCAACCCCAACTTTAGCCCCAACCCTAACCCTAACTGTAGCCCTAACCCTAGCCCCAACCCTAACCCTAACCCTAGCCCTAGCTCTAACCCTAATGGGAAAATGGAAATAAATACATTTTTTAAATTTGTTAATTTTTCGTAACTAAGGGGGTGATGAAGGGGGGGTTTGATTTACTATTTATAGCGGGTTTTCTAGCGGATTTTTATGATTGGCAGCCGTCACACACTAAAAGACGCTTTTTATTGCAAAAAATGTTTTTTGCCTTACCACATTTTGAGTGCTATAATTTTTCCATATTTTGGTCCACAGAGTCATGTGAGGTATTGTTTTTTGCGGGACGAGTTGACGTTTTCATTGGTAACATATTCGGGCACGTGACATTTTTTGATTGCTTTTTATTCTGATTTTTGTGAGGCAGAATGACCAAAAACCAGCTATTCATGAATTTCTTTTTTTTTTGGGGGGGGGGGGGGGCGTTTATACAGTTCCGCGTTTGGTAAAATGGATAAAGCAGTTTTATTCTTCGGTTCAGTACGATTACAGCGATACCTCATTTATATAATTTTTTTATGTTTTGGCGCTTTTATACGATAAAAACTATTTTATAGGAAAAATAATTATTTTTGCATCGCTTTATTCTGAGGACTATAACATTTTTATTTTTCGCTAATGATGCTGTATGGTGGCTCGTTTTTTGTGGGACAAGATGTAGTTTTCAGCGGTACCATGGTTATTTATTTCCGTCTTTTTGATCACGTTATTCCACTTTTTGTTCGGCGGTATGATAATAAAGTGTTGTTTTTTGCCTCGTTTTTTTTTTTTTTTTTTTTTTTACGGTGTTCACTGAAGGGGTTAACTAGTGGGACAGTTTTATAGGTCGGGTCGTTACAGACGCGGCAATACTAAATATGTGTACTTTTATTTTATTTTATTTTTATTTTTTTTTTAATTCGTTTATTAATTCCAGAATAAACAAACAATGCACACATTTGCATTTATCATTATCAATTATACCACAGGATACAAATAATTACAGAATATCATCATATCCAAAGTTTACAGGGGTAATAAACTGTGCATGTTGAATCACTAGTACCTATAAAATACCTACTATACAACTTTAACCGTTAATAGTAAGTAGCCAAAAGGAAAAACAGATTTAAATCCTGCTCCGCAAGCGATGTCCCAAAACCACAAACCCATCCTCCTGTGTATGTATCTAATCAGTGCAGACTACAGAGTATGTTTAGAGGAATTCCATCTACCCCAGATTTTTTCAAATTTACATGGGCATCCTCTATTTTGGTACAGTGTCCTTTCATATGGAATGACCGAGTTCACCAAGTCAATCCAAGCTCTGAGAGACGGGGAGGAACCACCCATCCACCTTAACGCCAGTACCTTCCGTGCTAAGAAGAGCGTCTCTCGAAGAAAGATCCCAGTATGGTGATCCCAGGCCTCTGTATCCCACACCCCGAATAAGCAGGTCAATGGCTCAAGTGGGACAGGGATCAGCAATAAAGATGTTAATAATGTCGTGACCTCTTTCCAATAGTGAAAAATTACCGGGCACCTCCATATCATATGGATAAAATCCGCTTCACTTGTATAACATCGTAAGCAATCTGACGAGTGGAGGCGACCCATTTTAAAGAGTCGTGTCGGTGTCAAATAAGTCTGATAAATAATATATAGCTGGGTCAACCTGTTATTAACTGAAGGAGAAACTTTAGTTGGAGACTCTAGAATATCTTCCCACTCCTCTCCCAGTGTATCGGGAAGAAGTCCCTCCCACTTCCTTTTGAGAGAGTTAATAGTAGACCCATCTCCCATGGATAATAGATACGTATATAAAGAGGAAATGAGTCCCTGAGGACCCTGTGAGTTGAGAATGCCTATCAGAGGTAGAGATGAGATCGCTCGACCTGCACCCACATTTCGCATATGCGATTGGAAAGCTGACCTTAGCTGTAAATAACGGAAGAATTGAGATCTTGGGATATTGTAGGTGTCCCGTAATTGTTCGAAGGATACAAAAACCCCCTGGTCATGTACATTGCCCACCGAAAGAACACCACATGAGATCCAGAACTCAGTAGATGGGTGATTCAGTAATTCTGGGAAATAACTATTATGCCACAGTGGCATTTCGGCTATTATATCTGCAAATTTAGTAACTTTTTTGATTTGTCTTCATATTAATCTCGCCAGTCGAAGTAAAGGCAGCAAACGGGGAGCAGTGACTTTCTCCATTTCCAAAAAACCCAATGGACAATCAATCCGGGCAGAATGGATTAGATGACTCTCTGAATTAGGTAGGGAGTTATTAGGCATCCATTTGCTCATTGCCTTAGCCTGCCCGGCAAGATAGTACAGATAAAAGTCTGGTAGGGCCGCCCCACCCCCCTTTTTCGGTCTCTGCAGAGTAGAAAGTTTAAGTTTGGGTCTGGTCTTCCCCCATATAAAGGATGTGATGAGAGAGTTTAAATTTGCAAAGAAAGACTTGGGTATTAGCACAGCACTATGTTGGAAACAATAATTAAGTTTGGGGAGCAATATCATTTTAATTAGATTAATGCAGCCTGCAACGGAGAGAGGGAGTTTGCTCCAGGTTATAAATTTAGATTTGACCAGGTCTAATAGTGGATAAATGTTAAGTTGTAGGTCCAGCCGACTATATTGAGACATATGGATACCTAGAAACTTGAAATTGGAGACTACAGGTAGTGACGAGAGATTTTCGAGACAGGGCATCGGAGCATGAGACAGAGGCATCAGGGCAGACTTGTCCCAATTTATATAAAGACCGGAGAATTTACTAAATTTATCAATGGTCGTTATTACTTGTGGTAGTGTTTCTTCTATTTTATCCATAAATATGATCATATCATCGGCATAAAGACCGATGGTATCCACAAGATCCGCAATATTTATTCCCTTAATTTCCGTGGAGGACCTTATGCGTATTGCTAAAGCTTCTATCGCGAGGGCAAAGAGAGCCGGGGACAAAGGACATCCTTGACGGGTTCCCCTGTACAAGTTAAAAGAATCGGAGATAGAGTTATTCACAATTACCCGTGCCCTAGGATTCCTATATAGTGTATCTATCCCTCTAATAAATTTGTCCCCAAAACCGTATTTCTGTAGACATGAGGAGAGGAAAGGCCACTCGAGGGAGTCGAATGCTTTGGCTGTGTCTAGTGATGCCAGTGCCCAATTATTATCCGATTCTAGAGAAATATATTGAATCACTGACTGGACCCGCCTAATATTGATGGAGGTACTTTTCCCGGGCATAAAGCCAGTTTGATCTTGGTGTATAAAGTCTAGTATGATTGTATTTAGTCTAGTAGCCAAGATTTTAGTGAAAATTTTTTAATCTACGTTCACCAATGATATGAGGCGATACGATCCACACTCCAAGGGATCCTTTCCCTCCTTTTTAAGTACAATAATATTTGCATCGTAAAATGTTTCAGGCATAGATATACTCCGGAGTACCTTCAGTAAAAGTGGTGCCAGGTGGCTCCGATATTTTTTATAGAACTCAGCGGGAAACCCGTCGGCTCCAGGGGCCTTCCCGGTGGCCATGTCCATTATAGCATGCGCCACTTCCTCCAGAGTAAACTCAGCCTCCATAAAAGCTTGCTGGGTTGGACTCAGTGAGGGGAACGTTATGTCCGATAAATAGTCTACACATTCAGGGACACCAAGACCACTAACAGATTTGTACAATGACTTATAGTAATTACAAAAACACCGAAGAATCTCCTCAGTAGAGGATACCAACGAACCATCAAGTGCCCGGATCTGTAGTATTGTATTGGAGGTATTATGTTGGCGTACTAAAAAGGCTAGAAGTGTACTGGCCTGATTCCCCAATTCAAAATAGGATTGACGGGTAAAGAATAATTTACGTTTCGATTTAGTGTCTATATGCTGGGTGTATAATCTTTGGGAAGTGAGCCATTCCACCCTGTTGCCACTGGTTTGATTGGTAACATAGGCGGCCTCCGAATCCCTCAGCTGCCGCTCTATCTCATCATCCTCCCCTGCCATCACCCTTTTTATATAGGAAATTGTGGAGGACAGACATCCCCTTAAATATGCCTTTAGAGTATCCCAAAACAGATTAAGATTCGAGGGGTCTGGGTGAGTAGAGACAAAACAGTTCAACTGATCAACCGTTCTATCACTAGAATCTATCAATTTCAACCAGAAGGGATTCAATTTCCAAGGTATATTATTATTTGACTGACTGTATTTAAATTTAAGAATAACTGGACTGTGGTCTGATATCCCCCTATTACCATGTTCGACACTATCCACCCATAATGCCAGGTCACTGGATCCAAATATGTAATCTATGCGAGATAGAGACTGTCTAGTTGATGAATGGCAGGTATATTCCTTTGTCTCAGGGTGACGTGTTCTCCATAGATCTAACCATCCGCTACCGCTCATAAATAGTGCCAATTGAGAGGGGGATTGAGGAGGAGGCCCCCTGGACATCTCGCCGTCTAGTCTCAATCTGTCTTTAAGATTATCCATGACTAAATTAAAGTCTCCCATACAAATAACACTAGCATTAGGATAATTTAGGGAGAAACCCATTGCCATGCGGAGAACCGATATACTAGCCGGGGGTGGGTTATAAACACACAGTATCACATATTCCCATGTATTAATAAAGGCGTGTACAAAAACAAAGCGACCCTCGGGATCACGTTGTGCCTCCCATCTAACATTCCTATGTATCAACAGAGAGACCCCTCTGGAGTAACTAGTATGGAATGCGTGAAGGGACCACTGCACCCACGGCTTTTGTGTACATTTAACTGTGTCTCTGGTCAGATGTGTTTCCACAAGTGCTACAACATGGGGATGATACCTTTTAATCTGCGAAAATACCTTGATTTTCTTTCGGGGAGTCTTAATACCCCGTATATTCCATGTCATATATATAATCTCAGACCCCATATCTACGCTTAGAAAAAGGAATAATATACACCATAACCTGAGCAGGGATCAGGAACATCATGCAGAGCATAAAGTTATCATTGGTGACTAACAAACATATCAAACAATTAAAACTGGTGCAAAAACCCAAACAAAACAGAATTTGAACAGTGGAGGAGTATAATCCTACACTCCTACAGTCAGATAGAAAAGGGGATACCCTCACTGGAACCAGCGTCCGGTATTGTTGATAAGCTCAGCACCCATATGGAGAGCTCCAAATTGTGTTACCATCAGAGAAGGAGAACTACTTAGGAGTCCGGTACACTAGACCCCCTGTATGACCGCAACCATTCGGCTACCTCCGCCGGATCAGTAAAGAACAAGGAGGAGCCTTCATGGACAATGCAGAGTCGAGCTGGGTAAAGCATGGAGTAAATGATGTTCTTATCCCTGAGCTGCTTTTTAACTTCCATAAATCGGACTCGCTGCTTTTGAAGCTCCATGGAAAAATCCGGGAAGATTGATATAGTAGCATTATTGAATTTAATAGGGCTCTTCTGCCTTGCCAAGCGAAGAATCGCATCCCTGTCTCTGCAATTGAGGAGACGCGCCAAAAAGGGCCGGGGTGGAGTTCCGGGAGGAAGAGGTCTCGTTGGGACCCTATGGGCCCTCTCCACAGAAAATGTTGAGGAGAATCCATCTCCCAGGGAGGTTTTAAGCCAGTCCTCTAGAAATTGCTCAGGTTGCTGACCCTCCGAGCGTTCTGGTAGGCCAATAATGCTAATGTTATTACGACGCAATCTGTTTTCCAGGTCATTGCCTTTTGCTTCCAGGCATTCACAGAGCCGGTGGCCTTTGACAGCTTAGCCTCCGTTGGGGTAATGGTGTCCTCTATCTGAGACACTCTTGTTTCAACGTCTGAGATACTCCCTCTCATAGATTGCATATCATGTCGCAGACGGCCCACTTCAGTATGTACGTCTTCTATTTTCTCAGTGAGAGAAGATCTGGTAAGGGATATGGCTTGCATCAATTGCTCAGATGCTTGTTTAAGAGTCAGTTTGTCTTGTTCTCCCTCCTCATTACTGTCAGAAAGACGATTTTTGCGTTGATTCTGCGTAGGATTATATCTGAGGGTACGTACATTGTCAGGGGCATCTTCTCTGGCATATTTCTTTAACTTGTCAGCAGCCCCTGCTCCTTTAGAATGATGCATGGCGGTTAACAGAAGATCCCCACAAAAGGACCACGCTTATGATTATGGTAGTCTATTCTCCAACAGCAGACCGGGCAAGGTCAAACACCGGGATATATCCCAAGGAGGCAGTCGGTCAGGCAAAGAACTGCCAGATATTTGCAGGAGTAGAAACTAAGGATTTGCCCAGGCACCGTGCCCCAGAGCAGCCCACAGCTCCCACAGGCAGAACAGCAGGGAGGGTGGATAATCCCTCCAGAGTTATGGTGCTGACAGGAGTTTGTCTGATAAGGGGGGTGCAGGGCCCAATCTTCCAGGGCACACACTGCACCACCCCTCTATTGTTTCAGGCTGTTAGCTCACCTCCTGAGCTGCACCGCAATTGTGTTGTAAAGCGCCGCTCTCCTTACTGCTGGAGTGCGCGCTGTAATAATGGCTGCAGTTCCCCCAGGCACCGCCCGCAGCTCCAGACCCGGCACCTGTATTTTCCCCCGGTGTTCCACAGCATCCCCGCTGTATGCAGGTGTCTGCCGCGTCTCAAGGGGACACACCCGGCTTCGGCCGCCACCGGCGCTGCGTCCTGACTGCCGGAGCCGCGCTCAAAGATGGCCGCCGCAGCTCAGGGACTTTGCCGCTCTTTCAGGCCGCCTCATTTACCGGCGTCCCAGGACGCCAAAGTCGCCGTTTGAGGGGGTCACCGGTCTCCTGAGGTCCCAGGGCACCGTTCCAGCCGGTGCAGACTGTGGATCAGGGGGATTAATAGCAGGATTGGGACCAGGATAACCGGAGCTACCACGAGGTGCGTTTTCTCTCCTAGCTTACATAGCCACGCCCCCATTGTTTTTTTTTATTTTTATTTAGCTAAAGGAATGTATTTATTGGAACAATATTTTTTTATTATTATTATTTATTTAGGAATTTTTTTTTTTTTCTTTACACATGTAATTTTTTTTTTTTTCACATTTTTACTTTGCCCCAGGGGGGGACATCACAGTAAAGTTACAGATCGCTGATCTGACACTTTGCTGTGCACTGTGTCAGATCGGCGATCACACAGCACAGCAGGGAGGCTTTCCGGCGCCTGCTCTGAGCAGGCGCTGTGAAGCCACCTCCCTGCAGGACCCGAATGCAGCCCCACGGCCATTTTGGATCCGGTGACTGCAGGGAGGAGACGCTCGGTACAAGGTGAGCACATCGCCTTGTACCGATCGTCTCAGGGAAGCCCGCAGGGAGCCCCCTCCCTGCGCGATGCTTCCCTATACCGCCGGCACACTGCAATCATGTTTGATTGCAGTGTGCCGGGGGTTAGTGTGCCGGGCGCGGTCCGTGACCGCTCCTGGCACATAGTGCCGGATGTCAGCTGCGATAGTCAGCTGACACCCGGCCGCGATCGGCCGCACTCCCCCCGCGAGCGCGGCCGATCGCGCTGGACGTACTATTCCATCCTTGGGAAGTAGGGCCCACCCCACATGCACGGAATAGTACGTCCGATGGCAGAAAGGGGTTAAAGCTGTGAACTAGGAGTCAGGAATGCTTCCAGGGCGATCCCCATGATGTCCCTGTGTCATTTGAGCAGTGTTTCCATGATTTTCAGACCATAAAAGGACCCCCGGGGGGATCGCGGTAAAAATACTCGGGTCTCCCATAGACTTGCATTGGGCTCGTTGTTCTGGCCGAGTACCCGAGTATACCAATCAGCTCGACCCGAGCAACGAGCACCCGAGCATTTTAGTGCTCGCTCATCACTAGTCAGCAGGGCTGAGGGGGAGGGATCGTAAGCACCGAAACAGTGACACGTGGGGTGACCAGAGGGAGAAGTCAGGCAACTGTAAGAGCAATGACTTTCCTGAATTTCTCAGTTAAATAATTAGGTGTTCCCCAGTTTGGGACTTTTTTAAAGAGCGTTCTGAAAAATAATCGTAATTTATAATCTGTGTCATGCCAAGATTAGCAGGGGCCTGAATATGAAAAGCCTAACAATTAGTGATGAGCGAATACACTCGGCACTATTCGTTACTCGCACGAATAGTACAGTATTCGGTCTATTTGTTACTCGGCAAGTACCGTATTTTTCGGCCTATAAGACGCACCGTACTATAAGACGCACCCCAAATTTGGGGTGAAAAATGCAGAAAAAAAGATTTTTTATAAGATGGGGGTCCGTCTTATTGTCCGAATTTAAGATCTCTTACCTGAGGGCAGGCAGTGGCAGAGCAGGGTCACAGGAGGCATGGTGGTGGCAGAGGTGAGGTGATGCTGAGGTGCGGTGGGCGGAACGGCGTGCACCTGAGCAGGGTCCCATCCTGCTTAGGTGGGCGACCAGATGGCCTGGTGTCCATGGGGAGGTTGCTGTGGCGGTGGCAGACGTGCGGTCACTTCCTCAGGTGGCAGCGGCCAGGGTCCCTTCCACATTTGAGGTGACGCCACAGCAGTAGTGAAGGAGAGCAGCAGAGCTGGGTGGTTTTCCTGGTGGCGGCGGGCTTACCGGCATTGTGGCGGCGACAGAGGTGCGGGCATGATGTGGCACGGTGAGCTGTATGGCGTGAGCAGGTCCCATCCATATTTGAGGTGAATCCGCGGCCCGGTATTGATGGAGAGCAGCAGCGCTGGTGAGTTACGGTATTTTCCGGTGGCGGCGGCCATCTTGCTGAGGCCGCACGTGCGCAGATTCACTACTCTGCGTCCCAGGGCTTCAGGAAAATGGCCGCCGCGATCTCCATCTGCGCACGCGCGGCCTCCCGCGGCCATTTTCCTGAAGCCCTGGGACGCAGAGTAGTGAATCTGCGCACGCGCGACCTCAGCAAGATGGCCGCCGCCACCGGAAAATACCGTAACTCACCAGCGCTGCTGCTCTCCATCAATACCGGGCCGCGGATTCACCTCAGATATGGATGGGACCTGCTCACGCCATACAGCTCACCGTGCCACATCATGCCCGCACCTCTGTCGCCGCCACAATGCCGGTAAGCCTGCGTTCCCAATATAAGATGCACCCCCCATTTTCCTCACAATTTTTTTGGGGAAAAAGTGCGTCTTATATGGCAAAAAATACGGTAATTAGGTATTCGCCTCAGTATATTTGAGTGACCTGCCCAGCATGTTTGGCGCTTTATTTCCAGCCAATGAACATGCCGGGCTGGCTTACCAATCACAGTAATGCTGGCGCCATCTTTGGCGTGGCATTACTGTGATTGGCTGGCCTTCCAGCGTCATAGGGACTATTTAAACGTAGCCGGCGCCATCTTGCGCACATTGCAGCCGGAAACAGCGTAGTGAGAAAGTAGTGTGAGCGTAGGGAGAGTGAAAGGAGAGTAGGGACAGTGATAAAAAGTTATGAGTGTTATTTATTCCAAAAAGCTATTTTAAGAGCTGAAGATTGTGAAGATTACTTGTTTTTCTTTGTTAGGCAGAGATTTAGTAGTGAGAGATTTAATAGGACGGAGGGTGGGTGGATAAAAGGCAGGTAGCTGGGTGTTCAGATCATTACAAGTACATTCTGCAGCTCTCTGCTATTTTCTACTTAAAATACCTAATATTTGTCTAGCAGTTGTGCGACTGGCACAATCCAGGTACAGATAATCTTACGTGACAATTTAGCAGGGACAATAATCTTCATTACTCTGCATTTGCAGTGTGTCAGCAAGTTGATTTAAAAAATATCAAAATTTTCTATTGTTCTAAAAAATAGCATATCTTTATCTAGCAGTTGTGCGACTGGCACAATCCAGGTAGAGATCATATGTGACAATTTAGCAATAACCTTCATTACGCTGCATTTGGAGTATGTCAGCAAGACGATCTCCAAAAAAGTATCCACACATTGCTAGATACAGTGAATTTGTACATAAGACCTTTGTAAGGGTACTTGTGAAAAATAAAGCCAGTATTTTTTTGTTTCATAAGCATAACACATTCAAGATGCGAAAGGGTGACGTTAAGGAACGTGGATATTCCCGCCAAGGCCATGTGACAGATCAGAAGGTGACTGTACCTTCTAACACTCTGTCTGCTACTCCTCATTGCTGGTGACGTATCCCCAAATCCTGGCCATCCTCAACACATCCCCACACTCATTTCTAACCCCCTGCCACAATCCTCTATACGTTTTCCCAACCATGATAACCTCATACCCATTCATCCAGCCCCCACTCCCCCGGTTCCCCTACCTGGAGCACTATGGAACGCACACTCCATCTGCAACAAACTGTTGTTTATCCATGACCTCGTCATCACCAACAAACTCTCCTTCCTTGGCATCACTGAAACCTGGCTCACCCCCTCTGACTCAGCCTCTCCAGCTGCACTTTCTTATGGCGGATTCCATCTCTCTCACACCCCTCACCCCAGCAACAAATGCAGTGGAGGAGTTGGCTTGCTCCTGTCTGATACCTGCTCCTTTACTCCAATTCCGCTACCACCCTCTCAACTCTTCCCTCATTTGAGGTGCACTCCATCCGCATCTACTCCCGCTCCAGCTGGCTGTCATCTACCGCCCCCCAGAACTAGCCATCTCCACGTTTCTCGACCACTTCACCACCTGGCTACTTCACTTCCTCTCCGCTGACATCCCCACTATCATCATGGGCGATTTCAATATCCACATTGACACTTCCACCTCAGCTGCCTCTAACCTTTTATCGCTCACTGCCTCCTTCAGCCTCACTCAATGGTCCTCTGCGGCCACTCACAAAGATGGTCACACACTGGACCTTTTCTTTACCCGCTTCTGTTCCCTTACTAATCTCACTAACTCACCCCTCCCCCTGTATGACCACAAACTACTGATATTCTATTCTCTGTCCTCTCCTAGTACACAACCCCCACTCCACAAACTCACCCTCGCAGAAATCTCAAACACCTCAGTTTACAATCTCTCTCTGAGTCCCTTCTCCCTCTTACAGACATAGCTTACTTTTATGACACAGATGCTGCTGCCACTTTTTATAACACCACAATAACCACAACACTCGACTCAGCCGCCCCCCTCATGCATAGCAAAACTCGTACAATCAAAAAAAATGTCTGGCTAAGCTGACATTGTGAAAGAAGATGTATGAGCAAAGGAAAGAATGATATTCCATATGTACCACAAAGGAGGGAAATAAATATATTGGGATGTGAGTTGAAGAAAGGAGCTTCACAATGAGCTGCAGAGAATGCAGACATATTCTTGTGTCTGAAGCATTGTGGTTCCACTTTGGGAACAGTGAATTTTACAACACCAGTGACCCTTGATAGAGGTGTGGGTGAGTGCTTAAACAAGAAGCCGAAGGGAGGGAGACTGAGGGAGGAAAATGCTGTTGAAATTTGGCTCAGTGGAATCGAGGACACCGAGAGAGATTGAAAGACGAGTTCAAGACCGGGTAAGGGCATCTGTCTATCAGAAACACTTTTCATGAACTTAATCGCAGAGAGAGAATTCACATTTGTTGCTAGGTGAACATAAGGACCACAAAGTAAACATATATGAATATACAATGGGAAATTACTTCTGTGAGAAATGAAGGGGACTGGAGGAAAGTATCCGGGATTTCATTCAGAACATTGGGAGTGAGTGTGCCAAGTTTATATATATCCAATAGATCTCTTTATAAGTTAATTGTTCTATGCAATTGTGCACGTTTACTGGAATCTCCTCTATAGAAAATATTCTTAACTCTTTGTATTCTTTGTTGTGTGTGGTCGTACAGTTGTGTGACAGACCATGTTTTAGGAACCCTTTTAGTATATTGGACCTACAGTATGTGAATTTTAACGTTTGTGGAGGGGTTGGGTGGTCCCAACTGTCAAAAATTATATGTGGGGAGGACCACCCAATGCCTCCAGAAACATTTAAAATGAGTTTGAGTTCATATCCCCCCTGTTAGACAGACACATATATTCACAATCTATTTAATCCAATGCTTTTAACTTTGTTTTAATACATTATATCATTGATATTTTATTTTTCACTTTATTTAGGTATGTAATGTAGATGATATTGCATAATAAATTATTTAGTGTTATTTTAGATCTACAACTAACATTTGTCCCGTGACACTGCTGAACTTTGGCACTGTCATGTGCCCAGTTTGGTGGGTTTTTTCAAAAGAATACAGTATAAAAGTACAACCATTCCTGACAGTCACATCAGGTTTCTGTCTTGATGATGAGGTCCTGCAGTACCTTGAAACACATTGTCCCTGCAAACTTGTTTTAGGCTATGTGCACACGTTGCGGATTTGCCTGCGGATCCGCAGCGGATTGGACGCTGTGGATTCGCAGCAGTTTTCCATCTGTTTTACAGTACCATGTAAACCTATGGTAAACAAAATCTGCAGTGCACATGCTGCGGAAAATACTGTTTGGAAACGCTGCGGTTTATTTTCCGCAGCATGTCGATTCTTTGTGCGGATTCCGCAGCATTTTACACCGGCTCCTCAATAGGAATCCACAGGTGTTAAAATGCAGGTGAAATCCGCACAGAAAACGCTGGTAAATTCGCACCGAGAATTGCCTTAACGTGGCTGCCAGGTACACATGAATTGGCCAATTTATGTGCTAAGCATTCTCAATTTTTCATATTTCTAGTGCAGTAATGCAATTCAATTTTCATATTTTATGTTTGCATGCTATAGCGCTGCCTTATCTGTTTCATTGTATATGGGTATGTGCACACGTTCAGGATTTCTTGCAGAAATTTCCTGAAGAAAACCAGAAATTTTCTGCAAGAAATCCGCATTTTTTTTTTTGCGTTTTTTTTTCCGTTTTTTTCGCGTTTTTTTAGCATTCTGCAAGCATAATTAGCTTGCAGAATGCTAAAGTTTTCCAAGCGATCTGTAGCATCGCTTGGAAAACTGACTGACAGGTTGGTCACACTTGTCAAACATAGCGTTTGACAAGTGTGACCAACTTTTTACTATAGATGCAGCTTATGTCGCATCTATAGTAAAAGATAGAATGTTTAAAAATAATAAAAAAAATAAAAAAATGCTTATACTCACCCAGACATCTCCTCACCGGCGTCCGGCTCCTCTTCCTATAGCTGGTCTGTGCGCACAGGACCTTCCGTGACGTCACGGTCACGTGAGCGGTCACATGACCGCTCACGACCAATCACAGGACAGTGACGTCATCGGCAGGTCTTTCGCCGCACACCAGCTACAGGAACCGAACGGCAGCGTGCAGTGGAGGCGGGAAGACATCGAGGGTGAGTATAGGACTGTTTTTTATTTTAATTCTTATTTTTTGACCACTTATATGGTGCCCAGTGCGTGGAGGAGAGTCTCCTCTCCTCCACCCTGGGTACCAACCGCACATAATCTGCTTACTTCCCGCATGGTGTGCACAGCCCCGTGCGGGAAGTAAGCAGATCAATGGACCCCTAGGTGTGCGGAATCCCCTGCAATTCCGCATTTTAATGAACATGTTGCTTTTTTTTCCGCGATGCGATTTTTTCGCGGAAAAAAAGGCTACATTTGCACAAAAAATGCGGAATACACTTAAAATAATAGGAGGCATATGTAAGCGTTTTTTTCGCGTTTTTATCACGTTTTTATAGCGAAAAAACGCGAAAAAAACGCGAAAAATACTGAACGTGTGCACATGGCCTAAGAGTTGGCGACTCTAGATAAGCACCTGTTCAGGCTTGATTTATGTTTGGATGTGACGGTCAGTTTTGTTAGATACATAATTGGTGCCAGGACTGCCAACAGGTGACACCACTGCCTCTTCCCCTGTGCTAGGTGCTTCACAGTCCCCTGTCCATGACACTGGCGCAGATGCCTCCCACCCTGCACCTGTCCTTGCACACTCTGAGGCAGAATCATCAGGCACTTATATATCAACACAGAGTTCAGCTCTCCCTTCCCAAGGCCTTGGAATGAAAGAGAAAGTTTCCAGCCACCCATCCATAGGTCCAAAGGCTAAACTGATTAACACAAATAAATAGAGCAAAAAAGTCCACAAAGGCATAGTTATATATAAAAGATATAAATAGCGTTTTATTACAATCAATCAGTATTACAATATAACAACAAAACCATAGATCAAAAGCTGCAGAAATGTGTTGTATGCACTATGCAGAATAGGAAGGGACAATAAGGAGGAAACATGACGGAAATTGAGTAATGGGGGGAAGTACTTCAATATATCCTTTTATCAATGGAAGGAAGCCAATAGCATTATTCTACAAAGGGTCCCACAGGTATCCCATGAACGTAACTAGCAAGAGTTATGTATAACATATTGCAGGCTTACCCATTTCAGTTGTCAGGAAGAGTACCCCCTCCTTCTCAGCACCCCCGAACGCACGTTTTGCCAAATGGCTTTTTCAACAGGGTTCCATTTTCTGCCTGTGTGGTGTCTCTGCCTTATACCACCACATGTCCAGGAACATCATTCGTGCTCTTACCAATGCGGTTGCAGGGATTGTCCACTTAACGACCGATAGGTGGACAAGCACTTGCAGCCAGGGATGCTACATTTCCCTAATGGCACACTGGATGAACATTGTGGAGGCTGGAGTCCCACCCTGGCAAGTCGGCACATGTGCTCCCGATGCCGAGGATTGCTGACCCTAGTTCTTTGAGGGTTTCCTCCACGTCATACATCAGTTCCTGCACCCACTCTTCATCCATCTCTGGGAGACAAACTGCATATTGTGGCAGAGTTACTTAAAGGTATAACAGACCAGATCAATCTGTGGCTTTTGCTGCAGAACCTCCAACCAGTCGTTTGTGATAATGGACGTAACCTGTTGGTGTCTGTGAGGATTGGCAAGCTCACACACGTACCATGAAAGGCCCACATGCTCAACTTGGTAGTTCATCTTTTTTGAAAACATACTGAAACTTGCAAAAGTTTCTGGTCATGGCACACCATTTCTGCAGGTCAGTGTCATGTCCCCCTGGGACGCGGTCCATTTTTGGATTCGTGGCTGCCCTGATTCCACTATGTTTTAAATGTAGCTTTTTTCCTTTCAGGCCAGGGGGGGTTAATGTCAGTTTCCTTTGCTGGCAATCTGTTGCAACTGCAGAGTTGTTAGGTCAGCTGATGTGGGTGGTGACCACTCCCACCATCCTTTATACTGATACTGTCCCGTGTTTGTACCATCTGCAGTGGTGAGGCTAGCGCCCTTGCCGGCCAGGGCAGTGTGAGGTGACAGCAAGGGACTTGGTTTGTGGCAGCGGTGGGAGAAGGACCTGCTTAGGGTGTTAGGGGAGTGCAGGGACAGGCTCAGGTTTGAGCAGGAGGTGTCCATCATTCCCTATTGGTAGGGCCTTCCTCTCCCCATTTCCATCCCATTGAGTGTTTGTTGTGCCATCTGCTGACTGACCCCCTGGTGGGATCGTGACACCTGGAGTTAGAAGGTCTCAATGGATATTGACTTGCAGGTCCTCTTTAGAGACCTGTGATTCGTATCAACGTTTAAATGGATTTCCTTTCCTTCAGTGCTGAAGGAGTTAAGGACTCTTTTCATGCTGGCTGGCAAAATTCAGCTTTTGTGCACACAGATGTTGTTGCTGCTAATCATCTCTAATTCCTACATATACCAGCTCTAGGCATTTCTTCCTTTGCCGGTGAGGGAATCTTCTTTCTGTGCTAAGCTGTGTAGGTGTAGTTGTAGTGATATGTAGTTTGCTGTAGTAAGTGAGTGTTTATCTCCTGGTCCTTATTCCTATTTAGTTTATTCCTCCCTGTCCCTATCCTCATCCTTATTTGTGGTGAGTGCTTTTGTATGATAGTGGTTTTCTGTTACCCCTGTTTCTTCTTTGTGTTTGTTTTACCTTACCTTACTTTAGAACATCACAGCGTGACGATCTGCTACCGCTCAGGCAATGCTGCAGCAGCGAATGCAAGTTCCAGCTCATTGACTTGTGCGTGACATGCCAATACTCTGGAACTTCACACTGCACATTCTGGGAAGGCTTTGTGAGCAACAGAGGCCAGTTGTTGGGTACCACCTTTAACACACCTGTCAGCATTCTGGTCAGCCTCCGCACATAACAAATGAAGAGTAGGCAAGGATGTCTGACATTTGTCAAGACTTTGATGACTCCACAACGATGGTGAGCGTTGATAAAGTCATAGTCAAAACAACGATCTCGCTTCTGTGCCTACTTAAACAGTCACTGCTCACAATTAAACATGAAGCTATACATGTGAACTAAGTGGAGGAAGACATGATACAGGGAGATACTACCCTGCTAAGTCTTGTCTCATCTGATCCCATAACAATGAGGACATGAAGGCTGAGGAGGGGCAGGAGCAGGAATAGGAGCTGTTAGCCACCACAACAGAGGCTAGTACCCACACAACCTTCATCCCATCTCTCCTACATGGAAAGGCTGAGGATGGGAATGAGGAGGAAGAGAGGGAGGAGGAGGAGGAGAAGAAGATAAGTAGTCATCATGTTGGCTGTAGGGAGCTTGGCACATATGGCCATCTTTATGTACCGCTGCCTTTCCCTTTACCTTCGCATCACATTCATCTTGGCAAAAAAAAGAGTACTAGTTGTTTACCCTGCTAAACCCATGCTACAAGGAGAACTTTTCATCTCTTCTTCCTGTGGCGGAGATGTCTTCTAAAATGGTGCTATACCACAAGACCACTGTAGAAAATATGTTGAAA
Source organism: Ranitomeya variabilis (assembly GCF_051348905.1). Lineage (NCBI taxonomy): Eukaryota > Metazoa > Chordata > Amphibia > Anura > Dendrobatidae > Ranitomeya > Ranitomeya variabilis. The sequence continues at coordinate 383,369,042 of NC_135237.1, read as the reverse complement.
ATCAAACAACGTTAGCAGCAGGGGACAAGCTTCTTTGCCCAACGAAGGAGGAGAGGCGAGGGAGACACACAGCAAAAGCAGGGGTACACTATCAAAGCCTAGGCCAATTTCATGACACCATCCGAGGGTGCAGGGTCTGATGACTGGGTATTTTTGACAAGTAAGGAAAAGTTTCTAAAGATGGTCAAGCAATGCCTGGCCGATCAAAGCAGCATATTTCTTCATTCCTCTGTGACTTTCAACTATTGGGTCTCAAAGCTGTACACCTGGCATAAGCTGTCCCTCTATGCCTTTGAGGTGTTGTGCTGCCCTGGCACTAGTGCCTTGTCTGAGTGGGTGTTTAGTGCTGCCAGGTGAGTCATAACAGACAGGCGCTTTCGTCTGTCATCAGTGAATGCTGGCAGGGTCACTCTTATAAAAATGAACAAAGCCTGGATTAGCCCCCACTTTTCCACACCACCAAATGACAGCATGACTTACAGTGTTTTAATATTCAATATTTCAATGAAGCCCTCTAGTTGTTACCTTCAAGGGTGTATGGATGACCCTCCTTATAATTTTTTCCTGGCTTTGCACTTTGTGCAAAGAATTTATGAGAGTAGAAGCATAACAACTGCATTTTTTAAAAATGTTTGAATGAGCTCTGCCAGTTGTTACCTTTCAGGGTCTATGGATGACTGTATGACCCTCCTTTATAATTTTTTTCCTGGCTTCCTGTAAAGCCTTTTAGTGTATAAGTACATAAACTTCACTTTCCAAATATTTACAGTACATTCCAAATTTTTTTCTGAATTCAATTAGTCATCTATACCATTTAATGCAGTTATTGTTACATTATGGGGGTATGTAAAACTCCAAAAAAGTGTTTAAAATTTTTTCTTGATTCAGTTAGTCATCCATATATTATTTGGTGCATTCTGTGACACTTCGGTAGTATATAAGACTCCAAAAAAGCATATAAAAATTGGTCTGGATTCAATTAGTCATCCATACATTATTTGGTGCTTTCTGAGACATTTCAGTGGCACATAAAACTCTAAAAAAGTGTTTACAAATGTGTCTGTATTCAATTAGTCATTCATACAGCATTAGCTGCTTTCTGTTAAATTTTGGTGGTATATAAGACTCAAAAAAAATGTTCCAAACTTTTTTATGTATTCAAGTAGTCATCCATACAGTTTAATGCGGTTCTTGATTACAGTGCTATAAAAAAGTTGAAAAAACCGTTCCAAATTTTTTTTATGGATTCAATGATTCATCTATATTTACAGTATATAGATGAATCATTGAATCCATAAAAAACATTTGGAACGGTTCTTGTTACTTTACAGTGGTATATAAAACTGAAAAACCCCAAACTTTTTTATGCATTCAATCATTCATTCATACACTGTAACGCAGACAGATTTGCACAGAAGGGCTCTTTGGCAAACCACTGCCCCGAGTAACAGGCTCACACTGTCCCTAGCAGCCTATTGCCTGTGACTGCTGCTGTCTCTTCACCACACCTTCTCTAACTGAACTTGACACTTCCTGAACTTGGCACTAGCACTGAGTTCCTCCTCCTTCATCAGGGCCATCCATATTCAGATAACCCCAGACTGCACTTTTAAATTCTATACATTATTATAAAATATATTTAACCACTTGGGATGTCAAGGAGTAGAACATTACCTTCACAACGCCTACATTTGGTCCAAGAGCCCCACTTGTTAGTTCTGTAGTATTTGAAAACCTACCCAGATATGCCAGAGCTTCTGGTTGAGGTACACCATGTGAGTGCCTATTTCCGCAAGTTAGCAACAGTTGCCGCCACTCTGGCACTACTGCTGCAGTGCATGCAATTGCTAGCTCACTGACTGGCTTGCAATGTAACCATTCAGTGGAATTCCACACAGCACATGCTGACAAGGCTTTGTGAGCACCAGGGGCCAGTTGTGGAATTCCAGCTCCAACACGTCCATTGGTATTCTGGTCAGCCTCCACACAGGTATAACATGATGAAAATGTAACAAGGTGGCACGGGGTGGTAATCATAGCCGAGTCCACTAGGTCACAGTCAGTGAGCACCCCGGCCCTTTGCACATGAAATTACAGTTCTAGTCCCAGCCCCGGGTCACAGTGGGTTACCTCAGACATCTGGCTCTTCTCCATGCTGGAACGGATACACCATGAGTCACACGTTGTAGGGCCCAACAGTGGAAACTTGTATTTAATAAAGGTGATGAAGAAAGGAAGGTACAATTCCTGAGCTGTCCCTACCTCCAGTAATGGCTGCAGCAGAAGAGGCAGTAGCTACAGACAAATTCCAGGAGCTGCAAGTCCCTTGGGTAACTCCCAGGCAGATCCCAGGAGCTGCAAGTCTCTTGTGGGGCACACACACAGTCCCTGTGCCTGCTGCCCGACGGTCCACTGGCAGCTCTGTTCCCCTCCAGGGCCAGCTCCCAACCAGGGAGCACACCCAGCCACAGGCAAGCCTGCCTGAACACTGAACTGCATACAGGGACTTCCTGTCTGCTTGGAGGCTGCTGGCTTCGCCCCCTTATTTAACCTCTTACTTTCCCTAAGTTGAACACACAGTAATACAATACAGGTTAAGACAATACAAACACAGCACATACAGTAATACATATAGTGAGGGACCACATCAGAAAAGGAGAGAGAAAAGTGTTCCCGCCACCTCCTTAAAGGGTGAGACAGGCCTTGCACCTGTGTTCAGGCCTGTCTCACCCTTTATCTGTGGTGCTGGTTAGGCAAGTGTGGAGGTTGTACTTGAAATGTCTGTGTCCCGACCTGGTCAACCTTTATCTGTGCTTGCTCTTTCTGGCGCCATGGGAGTGATTCAGAAATGCTTCAGGTACAGCTTGCATTTAATGTGGTCTTGCTTTTAATACATGTAGGAGTCCATAATGGCACAGCGAATATAAAAAACGTAGAGTAGGACTGCCCCATTATGAGAATGCCGTGAAGTGGCGGGGTGGCTCAAAGAATTGATCAATTGTTTGCTAAATGTCTCATTTTGAAATACATTTAGAAATCAATATGTGCATTAGCACTTTATGTTTTGCGTTCTGACCACAAGCAGCGCTGGCTTCTCCCCTTTTTTTACTTTGAAAATGGCGCCTGCCGCACCTGCGCAGTAGCTGCTTTCGGTGTGTACAAATTCGATAGCTGCTATTGTGCAGGTGCCGGCGGCTCCATCTTGCTGAATACTTTCCTTACACACTGAACATGAACCCCGACTTAGGGCACGAGAATCTCATTAACACAAAACTGAAAATAAAAATTACACAACTACAAGACGGATTTCAACAACCAAGGTATCATTTCATTCAGTATAACGGCGCTGACATGACACTTTGTGTAGGTTACTATGCACAATCCTGCTGACAGGTTCGCTTTAACGTTTCTGTCTACAGTTATCCTGTTTTCCTGAGGGGAGGAGAGTAAGGCTACTTTCAGACATAGCGCATTTTTGAGCGCTATTTTGCGGGCGCTTTTCAAAAATGCGCAATGTCATTTTCGTCTGCCGGCAAAGTGAATGAGAAATTCACTTTGCCGTTCAGACACACCGCAAAAAAACGCGGCGCTTTTGCCTGCAAACACGCCGGCGTAAAAAGAATTGACATGTCAATTCTTTACGCAGCGGCGTGTCTGCGTATCCCCATAGGGCCCCATCTTACCGTCCACACACAGTGCCTTTGTCCTGGGTGTCGGCGTCTTTGTACGGAGGGGTTGACACCCAGGACCGGACGTGACGTCGGACAGGAAGAGGGAAGCCCCCGCCCCCCAGAGAAGCAGCATGGAGTCCAACAGAATGAGCATAAACGTGGGGCTGCTGATCGATTTGGTATGTGTGTGTGTGTGTGTGTGTGTGTGTGTGTGTGTGTGTGTGTGTGTGTGTCCCCATGCGACGCTAGTGCCACCATTGTGCTAAGTCGCCGTATGGGACTACTACTCCCATCCGGTATTAGGATGGGAGAGTTGTCCCTGTGTCCGGCGACTTAGCACAATTGTAAAGTTACACAAAACACCTACACACAATACACATACATGACACACAGTACATACAACACATAACATAGAGTATATACTCACCAACAGCACACTTGTAGGCGAAGCCCTCGATCGTCCAGGAAAAAATCCAAAAATAATAAACCAAATTCATACTCCCTGTCCGCAGGATCCATAAAACAAGTGTCCCACGCCGATCCCCTGCTCTCCGGCGATACACTGCCAGGAGCGAAGCTCCTAGCAGTGTATCGCGTACTGTTCCGGAGTTCAATGACTCTGGCGTCTCGGTTAACAGCAGTACAGCTGCGTTGAACTTTCCCACAAAGCACTGCCGTTAAGCGAGAGTGCCGGGGTCAATGACCGCCGGTAAACTCGCTCGCGCATGCGCAGTGACACACCGACAGGAACTATGGCTCCTGTCAGTGTGTTGCTGCAGCCGTGGAGAGCAGACATATCTCTGGATGTGTCTGTTCTCCATGGAAAATCTTGATACGTGGCACTTAAATATGTGGCAATTAAATACGTGACACGTGGCACTTATACGTGATACATGTCACTTAAATACGTGGCACTGAAATACGTGATACGTGGCACTTTGATACGTGGCACGTGTCACTTAAATACGTGGCACGTGGCACTGAAATATGTGGCACGTGGCACTTTGATACGTGGCACGTGGCACTGAAATACGTGGCACGTGGCACTTTGATACGTGGCACGTGGCACTGAAATATGTGGTACGTGGCACGTGGCACTGAAATATGTGGTACGTGGCACGTGGCACTTTGATACGTGGCACGTGGCACTGAAATACGTGATACGTGGCACTGAAATACGTGGCACGTGGCACTGAAATACGTGATACGTGGCACTTAAATACGTGGCACGTGGCACTGAAATACGTGGCACTGAAATACGTGGCACTGAAATACGTGGCACTTAGGGAACCTGTCAGGCAAATCTACCCCCCTATCCTAACACTATACCTGTCCCTCCAGTGTGTATTGTATTCTGAGTCATAAAGACAGGAAATGACCTCAATGACTTTTTTTTTTCCCCTTTTTTTTTTTTTTCAAACAAACTTTATTTTCAGTACACAATGCTGAAAAAAACGCAGCTGCAAAAAACGCAGCAAAAAACGCAGTGTGTGAAAGCAGCTGCGTTTTTTGCCTGCGTAAAAAAACGCAGGTAAAGCAGCAGCAAAATACGCGCGCGTAAAAATACGCAGCAAATATGCTGTGTGTGAAAGTAGCCTAAATCATAGAGCACATCAGCCTTTAAGCTGCCCCCACATGTGAACACTTCTTTTTGTGTAAGCCAGCTTTTTGTAGTCCGGACCATAGGCTCATATGTCCAGGATGACCTGGATTTGTCTATTTAAACAATGCTGTTTGTTGTGCCCTGTCAAATACCTGTATCTTCCTATACAGAAAATAGAAAATATTCCTTCTAGTATAGACTATTTGCCAAACCCCCTTTAAGCTAAATATCCAGGACCTTAAGGTACCTTCACACTGAACAACTTAACAACGATAACGATAGTAATCCGTGACATTGCAGCGTCCTGGATAGTGATATCGTTGTGTTTGACAAGCAGCAGCGATCAGGATCCTGCTGTGACATCGTTGGTCGGAGCTAGAAGGCCAGCACCTTATTTCATCGCTGGCTCACCCGCTGACATCGCTGAGTCGGCGTGTGTGACACCGATTCAGCGATGTCTTCACTAGTAACCAGGGTAAACATCGGGTTACTAAGCGCAGGGCCGCGCTTAGTAACCCGATGTTTACCCTGGTTACCAGCGTAAATGTAAAAAAACCCAAACACTACATACTTACATTCTGGTGTCTGTCGCGTCCCCCGGCGTCCGCTTCCCTGCACTGTGTCAGCGCCGGCCGGCCGTAAAGCAGAGCACAGCGGTGACGTCACCGCTCTGCTTTACGGACGGCGCTTACACAGTGCAGGGAAGCGGACGCCGGGGGACGCGACAGACACCGGAATGTAAGTATTTAGTGTTTGTTTTTTTTACATTTACGCTGGTAACCAGGGTAAACATCGGGTTACTTAGCGCGGCCCTGCGCTTAGTAACCTGATGTTTACCCTGGTTACCCGGGGACTTCGGCATCGTTGGTCGCTGGAGAGCTGTCTGTGTGACAGCTCTCCAGTGACCACACAACGACAAAACAGCGACGCTGCAGCGATCGGCATCGTTGTCTATATCGCTGCAGCGTCTGTTATGGTTCTCAATGGCAAGAGAACATAGCCCAGCAAACATAAGAACTAGCTCTTGGAAGGATGGAAACTAAACTGACCATGAACTAAACCTGCCGCACAACTAACAGTAGCCGGGTAGCGTAGCCTGCGTTTTATCCCTAGACGCCCAGCGCCGGCCGGAGGACTAACTAATCCTGGCAGAGGAAAATATAGTCCTGGCTCACCTCTAGAGAAATTTCCCCGAAAGGCAGACAGAGGCCCCCACAAATATTGGCGGTGATTTAAGATGAAATGACAAACGTAGTATGAAAATAGGTTTAGCAAAATTGAGGTCCGCTTACTAGATAGCAGGAAGACAGAAAGGGCACTTTCATGGTCAGCTGAAAACCCTATCAAAATACCATCCTGAAATTACTTTAAGACTCTAGTATTAACTCATAACATCAGAGTGGCAATTTCAGATCACAAGAGCTTTCCAGACACAGAAACGAAACTACAGCTGTGAACTGGAACAAAATGCAAAAACAAACAAGGACAAAAGTCCAACTTAGCTGGGAGTTGTCTAGCAGCAGGAACATGCACAGAAAGGCTTCTGATTACAATGTTGACCGGCATGGAAGTGACAGAGGAGCAAGGCTAAATAGCGACTCCCACATCCTGATGGAAACAGGTGAACAGAGAGGATGATGCACACCAGTTCAATTCCACCAGTGGCCACCGGGGGAGCCCAAAATCCAATTTCACAACAGTACCCCCCCCTCAAGGAGGGGGCACCGAACCCTCACCAGAACCACCAGGGCGATCAGGATGAGCCCTATGAAAGGCACGGACCAAATCGGAGGCATGAACATCAGAGGCAGTCACCCAAGAATTATCCTCCTGACCGTAACCCTTCCATTTGACCAGATACTGGAGTTTCCGTCTGGAAACACGGGAGTCCAAGATTTTTTCCACAACGTACTCCAACTCGCCCTCAACCAACACCGGAGCAGGAGGCTCAACGGAAGGCACAACCGGTACCTCATACCTGCGCAATAATGACCGATGAAAAACATTATGAATAGAAAAAGATGCAGGGAGGTCCAAACGGAAGGACACAGGGTTAAGAATCTCCAATATCTTGTACGGGCCGATGAACCGAGGCTTAAACTTGGGAGAAGAAACCCTCATAGGGACAAAACGAGAAGACAACCACACCAAGTCCCCAACACAAAGCCGAGGACCAACCCGACGCCGGCGGTTGGCAAAAAGCTGAGTCTTCTCCTGGGACAACTTCAAATTGTCCACTACCTGCCCCCAAATCTGATGCAACCTCTCCACCACAGCATCCACTCCAGGACAATCCGAAGATTCCACCTGACCAGAAGAAAATCGAGGATGAAACCCCGAATTACAGAAAAAGGGAGACACCAAGGTGGCAGAAAGAAAAAAAAAAAAAAAAAAAAAAAAAGAGCATGAACCGCACATCCCAAAATCATACGTTGATCTAAAGCCGCTAGGCAAAAATTTAAATACTGAATATGAGGTTTTCAGTTTAACATTCTGATCAGACTGTATGAAGCCCACTGCCCCTTCACGGCAAACCTCGTAGTGGGTCCTAACGCCCTAACGGAGCGGAGCCGTGCGGCGACCACCGCCGCAGCGGCCATGCACCAGCAGGGCGGACGGCCTGTTGCCCCACAGCACCCCTGCTGCGAGACTGAGCCCCCATGACTCCAGACCGCGCCGCCCCACCAGCACAAAGCCACAGCAACAATGGCCGCCACACAGCACCAGCACCAAAATGAAAAGGAGCATTTAAACTCACCTTCCTCCAGCTCTTCAGTGAGAGCCAAAATGGGCTAGACCCCTTACTTTGCAGTCTCCTGCTAATTAAAATCACCTGAGCCAAATGGGAGGAGTGCTGGTCCAAGAAAGAGACAAGAACATGCTTTGTACAAAAAGAAAAAAAAAAAAAAAGAAAAAAAAAAAAAAAAAAAAGAGCATGAACCGCACATCCCAAAATCATGCGTTGATCTAAAGCCGCTAGGCAAAAATTTAAATACTGAATATGAGGTTTTCAGTTTAACATTCTGATCAGACTGTATGAAGCCCACTGCCCCTTCACGGCAAACCTCGTAGTGGGTCCTAACGCCCTAACGGAGCGGAGCCGTGCGGCGACCACCGCCGCAGCGGCCATGCACCAGCAGGGCGGACGGCCTGTTGCCCCACAGCACCCCTGCTGCGAGACTGAGCCCCCATGACTCCAGACCGCGCCGCCCCACCAGCACAAAGCCACAGCAACAATGGCCGCCACACAGCACCAGCACCAAAATGAAAAGGAGCATTTAAACTCACCTTCCTCCAGCTCTTCAGTGAGAGCCAAAATGGGCTAGACCCCTTACTTTGCAGTCTCCTGCTAATTAAAATCACCTGAGCCAAATGGGAGGAGTGCTGGTCCAAGAAAGAGACAAGAACATGCTTTGTACAAAAAGAAAAAAAAAAAGAGCATGAACCGCACATCCCAAAATCATACGTTGATCTAAAGCCGCTAGGCAAAAATTTAAATACTGAATATGAGGTTTTCAGTTTAACATTCTGATCAGACTGTATGAAGCCCACTGCCCCTTCACGGCAAACCTCGTAGTGGGTCCTAACGCCCTAACGGAGCCAAGGTGGCAGAGCTGGCCCGATTATTGAGGGCAAACTCCGCCAAAGGCAAAAAAGCAACCCAATCATCCTGATCTGCAGACACAAAACACCTCAAATATGTCTCCAAGGTCTGATTCGTCCGCTCGGTCTGGCCATTAGTCTGAGGATGGAAAGCAGACGAGAAAGACAAATCTATGCCCATCCTAGCACAGAATGCTCGCCAAAATCTAGACACGAATTGGGTACCTCTGTCAGAAACGATATTCTCCGGAATACCATGCAAACGGACCACATTTTGAAAAAACAGAGGAACCAACTCGGAAGAAGAAGGCAACTTAGGCAGGGGAACCAAATGGACCATCTTAGAGAAACGATCACACACCACCCAGATGACAGACATCTTCTGAGAAACAGGAAGATCCGAAATAAAATCCATCGAGATGTGCGTCCAGGGCCTCTTCGGGATAGGCAAGGGCAACAACAATCCACTAGCCCGAGAACAACAAGGCTTGGCCCGAGCACAAACGTCACAAGACTGCACGAAGCCTCGCACATCTCGAGACAGGGAAGGCCACCAGAAGGACCTTGCCACCAAATCCCTGGTACCAAAGATTCCAGGATGACCTGCCAACGCAGAAGAATGAACCTCAGAAATGACTTTACTGGTCCAATCATCAGGAACAAACAGTCTACCAGGTGGGCAACGATCAGGTCTATCCGCCTGAAACTCCTGCAAGGCCCGCCGCAGGTCTGGAGAAACGGCAGACAATATCACTCCATCCTTAAGGATACCTGTAGGTTCAGAATTACCAGGGGAGTCAGGCTCAAAACTCCTAGAAAGGGCATCCGCCTTAACATTCTTAGAACCCGGCAGGTAGGACACCACAAAATTAAACCGAGAGAAAAACAACGACCAGCGCGCCTGTCTAGGATTCAGGCGTCTGGCGGACTCAAGATAAATTAGATTTTTGTGGTCAGTCAATACCACCACCTGATGTCTAGCCCCCTCAAGCCAATGACGCCACTCCTCAAAAGCCCACTTCATGGCCAAAAGCTCCCGATTCCCAACATCATAATTCCGCTCGGCGGGCGAAAATTTACGCGAGAAAAAAGCACAAGGTCTCATCACGGAGCAATCGGAACTTCTCTGCGACAAAACCGCCCCAGCTCCGATTTCAGAAGCGTCGACCTCAACCTGAAAAGGAAGAGCAACATCAGGCTGACGCAACACAGGGGCGGAAGAAAAGCGGCGCTTAAGCTCCCGAAAGGCCTCCACAGCAGCAGGGGACCAATCAGCAACATCAGCACCCTTCTTAGTCAAATCAGTCAATGGTTTAACAACATCAGAAAAACCAGCAATAAATTGACGATAAAAGTTAGCAAAGCCCAAAAATTTCTGAAGACTCTTAAGAGAAGAGGGTTGCGTCCAATCACAAATAGCCTGAACCTTGACAGGATCCATCTCGATGGAAGAGGGGGAAAAAATATATCCCAAAAAGGAAATCTTTTGAACCCCAAAAACGCACTTAGAACCCTTCACACACAAGGAATTAGACCGCAAAACCTGAAAAACCCTCCTGACCTGCTGGACATGAGAGTCCCAGTCATCCGAAAAAATCAAAATATCATCCAGATACACAATCATAAATTTATCCAAATAATCACGGAAAATGTCATGCATAAAGGACTGAAAGACTGAAGGGGCATTTGAAAGACCAAAAGGCATCACCAAATACTCAAAGTGGCCCTCGGGCGTATTAAATGCGGTTTTCCACTCATCCCCCTGCTTAATTCGCACCAAATTATACGCCCCATGGAGATCTATCTTAGAGAACCACTTGGCCCCCTTTATGCGAGCAAACAAATCAGTCAGCAGTGGCAACGGATATTGATATTTAACCGTGATTTTATTCAAAAGCCGATAATCAATGCACGGCCTCAAAGAGCCATCTTTCTTAGCCACAAAGAAAAAACCGGCTCCTAAGGGAGATGACGAAGGACGAATATGTCCCTTTTCCAAGGACTCCTTTATATATTCTCACATAGCAGCATGTTCAGGCACAGACAGATTAAATAAACGACCCTTAGGGTATTTACTACCCGGAATCAAATCTATGGCACAATCGCACTCCCGGTGCGGAGGTAATGAACCAAGCTTAGGTTCTTCAAAAATGTCACGATATTCAGTCAAGAATTCAGGAATCTCAGAGGGAATAGATGATGAAATGGAAACCACAGGTACGTCCCCATGCGTCCCCTTACATCCCCAGCTTAACACAGACATAGCTTTCCAGTCAAGGACTGGGTTATGAGATTGCAGCCATGGCAATCCAAGCACCAACACATCATGTAGGTTATACAGCACAAGAAAGCGAATAATCTCCTGGTGATCCGGATTAATCCGCATAGTTACTTGTGTCCAGTATTGTGGTTTATTGCTAGCCAATGGGGTGGAGTCAATCCCCTTCAGGGGTATAGGAGTTTCAAGAGGCTCCAAATCATACCCACAGCGTTTGGCAAAGGACCAATCCATAAGACTCAAAGCGGCGCCAGAGTCGACATAGGCATCCGCGGTAATAGATGATAAAGAACAAATCAGGGTCACAGATAGAATAAACTTAGACTGTAAAGTGCCAATTGAAACAGACTTATCAAGCTTCTTAGTACGCTTAGAGCATGCTGATATAACATGAGTTGAATCACCGCAATAGAAGCACAACCCATTTTTTCGTCTAAAATTCTGCCGTTCACTTCTGGACAGAATTCTATCACATTGCATATTCTCTGGCGTCTTCTCAGTAGACACCGCCAAATGGTGCACAGGTTTGCGCTCCCGCAGACGCCTATCGATCTGGATAGCCATTGTCATGGACTCATTCAGACCCGCAGGCACAGGGAACCCCACCATAACATCCTTAATGGCATCAGAGAGACCCTCTCTGAAATTCGCCGCCAGGGCGCACTCATTCCACTGAGTAAGCACAGCCCATTTACGGAATTTCTGGCAGTATATTTCAGCTTCGTCTTGCCCCTGAGATAGGGACATCAAGACCTTTTCCGCCTGAAGTTCTAACTGAGGTTCCTCATAAAGCAACCCCAAGGCCAGAAAAAACGCATCCACATTGAGCAACGCAGGATCCCCTGGAGCCAATGCAAAAGCCCAATCCTGAGGGTCGCCCCGGAGCAAGGAAATCACAATCCTGACCTGCTGAGCAGGATCTCCAGCAGAGCGAGATTTCAGGGACAAAAACAACTTGCAATTATTTTTGAAATTTTGAAAGCAAGATCTATTCCCCGAGAAAAATTCAGGCAAAGGAATTCTAGGTTCAGATATAGGAACATGAACAGCAAAATCTTGTAAATTTTGAACTTTCGTGGTGAGATTATTCAAACCTGCAGCTAAACTCTGAATATCCATTTTAAACAGGTGAACACAGAGCCATTCCAGGATTAGAAGGAGAGAGAGAGAGAAAGGCTGCAATATAGGCAGACTTGCAAGAGATTCAATTACAAGCACACTCAGAACTGGAAAAAAAAAAAAAAAAAAAATCTTCAGCAGACTTCTCTTTTCTCTCCTTTCTCTGTCAATTAATTTAACCCTTTGTGGCCGGTCAAACTGTTATGGTTCTCAATGGCAAGAGAACATAGCCCAGCAAACATAAGAACTAGCTCTTGGAAGGATGGAAACTAAACTGACCATGAACTAAACCTGCCGCACAACTAACAGTAGCCGGGTAGCGTAGCCTGCGTTTTATCCCTAGACGCCCAGCGCCGGCCGGAGGACTAACTAATCCTGGCAGAGGAAAATATAGTCCTGGCTCACCTCTAGAGAAATTTCCCCGAAAGGCAGACAGAGGCCCCCACAAATATTGGCAGTGATTTAAGATGAAATGACAAACGTAGTATGAAAATAGGTTTAGCAAAATTGAGGTCCGCTTACTAGATAGCAGGAAGACAGAAAGGGCACTTTCATGGTCAGCTGAAAACCCTATCAAAATACCATCCTGAAATTACTTTAAGACTCTAGTATTAACTCATAACATCAGAGTGGCAATTTCAGATCACAAGAGCTTTCCAGACACAGAAACGAAACTACAGCTGTGAACTGGAACAAAATGCAAAAACAAACAAGGACAAAAGTCCAACTTAGCTGGGAGTTGTCTAGCAGCAGGAACATGCACAGAAAGGCTTCTGATTACAATGTTGACCGGCATGGAAGTGACAGAGGAGCAAGGCTAAATAGCGACTCCCACATCCTGATGGAAACAGGTGAACAGAGAGGATGATGCACACCAGTTCAATTCCACCAGTGGCCACCGGGGGAGCCCAAAATCCAATTTCACAACAAGCGTCGCTCAGTGTGACGGTACCTTAAGGCTCCAGGATTGACACCTATCTCCAGCAAAGCCCCTTTTGCTTACAATACTGGTATATCCCATTTCACCCTTTGTCAATTAAACATAACTCTACTGCTGCTATGATTTCCCTTATTGATTTTATATTTCATCCACACTCCACCTGTGGACAGAAGGACAAGGTGGGGGGGTCGATGATCGTGGCATCACTGACTGTGGGAATAAACCTCCTTGTTTAGGTTGTTGTTCCCTCAGTAAGTCCTCAAAGGAAGCTAATTTTTGACGCTATACCTCACTGTCCAAACCTGCAATTAGAATCTAAATTAAAAACAATTTAGAGTTTTTCATAGCCCTAAACAATGTAAATTTATTTTGCTGAAAAATGATTCTTAAAAAACTTCACAATCAACCCACCATGGACCTAGTTTTGGAAAGTGAGGTTTTGATTTCAAGTATTAGCTACCTTGGAGGACTCACTGAGAGAACAACAACCTGATCACGGAGGTATGTTTCCACAGTCAGTGATGCCACAATCATTGACTTTTGCCCCCTTGTCACTCTGCCCACAGGTGGAGATTTTTTGTAAATTGGTCACAGAGGATTTAAAAAAAAAATCTCAAAGGGTATCCATTGTGACAACCTTACTTCAACACAAAGGAAGGCCCTAAAAGAGATACAATCTTTCGATGACGTTGTCATCAAGGCAACAGACAAAGGGAGCAATATTGTAGCCAGTGGATAAGTATGTGAAAGAGGCATTTCGACAGTTAAAAAATGAGATCCATATCAGGCACTTTCTCGTAATCCTGTTTAACCCTTCCCTATTCAATTAGAAAAAATTCTATATGGTGCTTTTGAAGCAGGTGTCATTCCCAAGAAAATCATTGATGGTCTTTTGACCAAATTTCTCTAACATTCCCACGTTTTATCTCCTCCCAAAGGTACATAAGTACCTTTGGAATCCACCCAGACGTCCGATTCTCTGTGGCATAGGAGGACTGTGTGATATGTCATGCAAATTTACTGACCATTACCTTAACTCAATAGTTGAAGCAGTACCCTACTATGTCAGAGACACTATGGACGTTGTCACAAAGGTGAATGGTATTTATCTTGAGCCAAATATAATTGTGGTCAGTATTGACATTGAATCTCTTCATAATTCAATACGCCATGAATATGGTTTACGGGCAATTTAATATTTCCTGGGATGGCCATTTATGTGAGTTTATATTGAAACTGCTTGAATTTATCCTTACACATAATTTTTTTGTGTTTAAGTATAGGTTCTATCTACAGAAACAAGTGACAGCCATGGGTGCGGCGTACGCTTCGTCATACGCAAACTTGTGTCTGTCAGACTGGGAGAGGCAGGTTTTCCATGGTGATCCAACCTGGTTACCAACCTAGTGCAAGGCTCATTCTGTTATATAGACGATGTTCTGATGATATAGCAGGGCTTGGAAAGTGAGCTGATTTAGTTCATGCATATCTCGAATAATAATGACATTGATCTCCGATTCACCTACAAATGGCATAAAACGAGGATTGACTTTTTGGATATTCAATTGTGTGCTGATTAGGATGGTTTTATACAAACTGATTTGTTTCTCTGTATATTCCTTAATCCATCCCTTATTGGCACACTTTTATCCGAGCCATCCATGTTGGTCAGTTCCTATGGGATCTACGTATCTATTTGACTAATGATAGGTTCGAACGACAGTTTACTATTTTGAAAGATAGAGGTTAAAGGGAACCTGTCAGCAGGATTGTGCACAGTAACCTACAGACAGTGTCAGATTGGCGCCGTTATACTGATTACAATGATACCTTGGTTGATAAAATCTATCCTGTGTTTGTTGTTTAATCTTTATTTTCTGTTTTGAGTTAATGATATGCTCGTGCCCCATGGCGTCCTGTGGGGGGGTCCTCATGTGGTGCTCTGATTAGCTATTCATACTGAAGGCTGCTGACAGGTCAATGACCCCTCAGTGACATGCCCCCTAGATCACATAATGAATATTATATGTACTATGGTAGTTCAACTCACGTGGCTGTATACGGAGGTAGAAAATAGTAACACTGTCTCTTTAAATCTTGGTTGGTTAATTATAAGGCAGCTTAAACCAACACAAGGGGAATAAAACAGGACAGCAACAAAAAAAACAAAACGCTGCAACACAGTCCATACTTATGAGGGTAACATCCCACTCTGGAGGAACATGGGATCAGTCTATCCTCCACAAGACGCAAAACCACTGGAGACTCCTCTCTCCAGTCTTGCTGAACAAAGACTGGCTCTAGAGCTCAGTTATTTAAGCCCCAAGACCATGTGACTCTTTCCATTGTGTGACTGACAAAATGATCATGACATCAAACAGGTCCTAGTAAAACTGGATCAGCACAAAATAGTGTCAGGACTCTGAACATTTTTTATTACCTTTTTGTGCATTACTGCCCTTTTCCAAGATGGCGTCTTTGGTCTCATGTGCACTGTGTTTTCCTGCTATAAAACTCCACCTCAGCCTTCAGTCTGTGCTAGAGTATTCTGCCTTGCATCCAGCTCCTGACCTCTGGTGACTCCCTGGCTATATACCTGCTCCTGTGAACCTGTGTGGTGATCCCGCTACTCTGCTCTGAGTTCCTGCTGCATATTATTATTATTATTATTATTATTATTAATTTATATAGCACCATTGATTCCATGGTGCTGTACATGAGAAGGGGTTACATACAAGTTACAGATATCACTTACAGTAGACAAACTTACAATGACAGACTGATACAGAGGGGCGAGGACCCTGCCCTTGAGGGCTTACATTCTGCAGGATTATGGGGAAGGAGACAGTAGGTTGGGTTGCAGGAGCTACGGTGTTGGTGAGGCGGTAGCGATGAGGAGGCAGCGGGGTCAGTGCAGGCTGTAGGCTTTCCTGAAGAGATGTGTTTTCAGGCTCCGTCTGAAGGATCCGAATGTGGTGGATAACCGGACGTGTTGGGGCAGAGAATTCCAGAGGATGGGAGATATTCGAGAGAAGTCTTGGAGGCGATTGGATGAGGAGCGAATAAGTGTGGAGGAGAGAAGGAGGTCTTGGGAGGACCGGAGATTACGTGAGGGAAGATATATGGAGATTAGTTCAGAGATATATGGAGGAGACAGGTTATGGATGGCCTTGTAGGTCAGTATTAGTAATTTGAACTGGATACGCTGC
Source organism: Ranitomeya variabilis (assembly GCF_051348905.1). Classification (NCBI taxonomy): domain Eukaryota; kingdom Metazoa; phylum Chordata; class Amphibia; order Anura; family Dendrobatidae; genus Ranitomeya; species Ranitomeya variabilis. Next base: position 383,352,619 of record NC_135237.1, on the reverse strand, counting down.
ATACACCAGTTCCAGTAATCCTCCTTCATCTGCTGCTCGTGTTTACTTCCATCTGCATTTGTTGGACATGTAAGCTGTTTCTGCTTTGCAAGAACCTGAGACTATTACCCAGACCTCCCTGGTTAAGCTAAGATATTATTTGAACTGCCTTATAAGCATATCTATCTGTGTTTTGGACTAAGCAAGGACTTTTTCGTGTCAAGTATCCTTAAGAATAATTGTGCTTCATAGACTTTCTGCATGATTGCATTTTCCTCTGAAGTTTCCTATAGACTGCTGAGCTGCATTTGATATTTGCACCAAGTGTTGTGGACTTGAGTTTCTCTCTGCACCTGTTTGAATCACTGTGTGATAATATAGACTTTACCACTTATAAAACTGTGTCCTGTAGTTGTCTTGTTCCACGCAAAGAGTCTCCTGAGTTATCCCCTATAATTATTACAAATAGGGTCTTATCCGAGAAAATATAGTGAGCTTTATGCTCAGATTAAACTCACCTGTTTAATCCATAAAAACATCATATAGTGCAATATCAGCTGCAGCAAATCCACCGGTCAGCCAGTGACCATCAGGCATCAGTAGATTAGAAGGGGTTTGTCGATAGTCTCCGTGCTGCCAACAGGATTTAAAACATATATCCCAGTGTAATAAAAATGATTGTTTATTTTGATGCGTTTCGAAGTACAAATCTACTTCTTATTCAGAAAAACCACAACTGTTGTCCTTAAAGTGGAGTAAAAGTGTGGCACCAATGTTCTCAGCAGTGGTCTGGGAGTCAGAGATGCTTCCAAGGATCTTCCCCATCCTGTCCATTCAGCACTTTTTCCATCCATTTCAAAAAAATTTCTGCCCACAAAACCTTTTTTGTAGGGTCTGCCAGAAAAACGTTGCGATTTCCCATTGACTCCCATTATACTCATTACTCGAAATGAGCATTCAAGCATTAGGAGTTGCTTGGTTTGAATAACAAGCATCCAAGCATTTTAGTGCTCACTCCTCTCTAGCTTTTAATCTTCAATTTGAATGAGGCTCACCAGTTGTTGCCTTCAAGGGTCTATAGATAACTGGATGACTATACTTATAATTTTTTCCTTTATGAGTGTAGGAGTACAGCAACTACACTTTGAAAATATTTTAATGAGGCCTGCAAGTTGTTGTCTCAAGGATCTATGGATGACTGTATTACCCTCCTTATCATTTTTTCCTTTATGAGTGTAGAAGTGCCACAACTACACTTTGTTCACAATATTTGAATGAGGCAGTACAGTTGGTGCCTTGAAAGGTATATGGATGTCCCTGCTTGTAGTTTTTGTCAGGCTTTGCACTTAGTGTATAGCCTTTATGAGTCTAAGAGTACCACTACATGAACATTTTAACAGTGTGTATTAGGCCCTCCTATGTGTCTAATACAGGGTATATCCGAGTCTTTCTTTCATCAAATGTTTGGCAGTTCTTGCTTCCTTCATAAATTACACTGAAATTTCCAATTTTTTTTATAAAGAATTCAATTTAGCTGTACTTACATTATACTTTTTTAAATTCCTTGTTAATTTTAGCCTTATATACAAGTCATTATAAAGGAAAAAATGTATAACATTTTTTAATTTTTTATGGTCAGTCCTTAAAGTGGAGTAAAAGTGTGATACCATTGTTCTCAGCAACGATCTTGGAGTCAGAGATGGTTCCAGAGGTCTTCACCATGGTGTTCTCCTTCCATTCAGCACCTTTTCCATGAATCTGAACATTTTCACTGCCCCCCAGACCTCCTTGTAGGGTCTTCTGGAAAATTGCTCAGATTTCCCATTAACTCAAAAACTCGTTACTCCAAATGAGCACCCAAGTACTAGAAATTAACGAGCATCCAAGCATTTTAGTGCTCGCTCATCTCTAGTAACGACATACTATTTTATTGCAAATGACTGCCAGTCTAAAAAAATCCTGTGTGCTCAAAGAACTAGACTATGAAGATAAGTGTCTTTCAAGTCTATGGTAATAAAGAAATCACATTAGGAATGCTGTTACAGTATTGAACAAACTGTTTTCATCCGAATCTTTTTCTTCAGTAGAGATTTGACAAGGTTAGATTGATGACCAAATGCCAAATTCTTTCTTTTTGGAGGACTGTAAAGAGCATTGAATAGATGATAGTGCCTTGATGATGGTATTGAACATTTTTTTTGAGTGATTTTCTTCAGAAAGTCCAGGAAAGGAGAACTCTCTGATTTTGTCTGTTGAAGAAGTAAGTGGTTGGAGGAATTTTGTAAGTTAAAAATAAGTGAGCTTGCCACTCTTGGAATATACTGTATAGTCCACCAACTTCACATGGAGGGAGTGCATGGCTCCATTGTTAATCCACAGCAACTAATATTCATAATCCAAAAATGCACCTAACATCTGGAATGAAAAAAGTATTAATGCTTTATTTAGTCCATATAAAAAACACACATCCCATGAGAGATCACATTGAAGACTGATGCATTTCTGCATATCTTAGGGTACTGTCACACAGTGGTACTTTTGTCGCTACAACGGTACGATCCGTGACGTTCCAGCGATATCCATACGATATCGCTGTGTCTGACACGCAGCAGCGATCAGGGACCCTGCTGAGAATCGTACGTCGTAGCAGATCGTTTGGAACTTTCTTTCGTCGCTGGATCTCCCGCTGTCATCGTTGGATCGGTGTGTGTGACACCGATCCAACGATGCGTTCACTTGTAACCAGGGTAAACATCGGGTTACTAAGTGCAGGGCCGCGCTTAGTAACCCGATGTTTACCCTGGTTACCATCGTAAAAGTAAAAAAAAAAAAAACAGTACATACTCACATTCCGGTGTCCGTCAGGTCCCTTGCAGTCTGCTTCCCGCTCTGACTGACTGTCGGAAAGTAAGAGCAGAGCACAGCGGTGACGTCACCGCTGTGATCTGCTTTCACTTTACGGCCGGGAGTCAGTCAGAGCGGGAAGCAGACGGCAACGGACACCGGAATGTGAGTATGTACTGTTTGCTTTTTTTTACTTTTACGATGGTAACCAGGGTAAACATCGGGTTACTAAGCGCGGCCCTGCGCTTAGTAACCCGATGTTTACCCTGGTTACCCGGGGACTTCGGCATCGTTGGTCGCTGGAGAGCGGTCTGTGTGACAGCTCTCCAGCGACCACACAACGACTTTCCAACGATCACGGCCAGGTCGTATCGCTGGTCGTGATCGTTGGAAAGTTGCAGAGTGTGACAGTACCCTTAGACTATTAGGGCAATGTTAACCGAGAAACGCAATAGTTTGCCATGTGATCTTTCGTGAGACGTAGACGTAGGATTTTTTTTTTATATGGATTAAATATATAACTTATAATTTTTTTTAACTCCAGACGTGCAAGGCATTTTTGGATTACAAATGTTGTAAGAGTCTGACAAAACCCCTCTGAATGAAAGAAAGCCCCCAGGAGTCAGATGTAGTCTTTTGCCTAGTAGATGAAAAGCAGAATAACTTTGCTCTTAATTGAGGAAATTATAGTTTGTTGTCAAAGATTCAAATGTCTAGCTTCTCCTTCAAAAGTCTTCTGTAAGTGGAGGAAATTTTATTCCTGCTTTTGAAGCATCTCTATTTTTTAGGACTGTTAATAAATTCCTCTATTTCTCAAAGAACCACAAGATTGTCTCTGAAAGGGTCTTAAACACAGCTTCATTCTTTGGAATGCTACATCTGTATCTTCACCAAGGGACTTCAATATATTTATGAGTTGTGGTCCAAACTGACTTGCTTTCTTAAAAGGGAAGAGAACGAAAGTGTTTTTGAAGAATGTCACATGACCATTACTGGGGTCAGAGAACATGTAAATCCGAGGTTTAATGGGACAGGAACTTTAAAACTCATTCTCCAGGTATCCTAATGAAAATCAGATAGGAATTCCACCCAGAGCAAGCTTTATATTTGGAACAGATTTGAGAATGTCATTTCTTGGGAGCTGTGTCTTTAATCTTTACAGTTAGCCATTAAAAGGTATAAACCACTGAGGACTCTCAATTCTAAACATATTTATTGGGAAACACCTTTGAAGATCCTGGATTAACCCACTCAGCCAAATCCTCAGAGCTCTTGCAACTGGAGAAGAGGCAACTGAAGCAAAAAAGGCAGCAATATAGGCCCACTTAAGAGAAGTATCAGTCTCTCTATCCATTTGGTCTTTTAGGGCTTGTTCACACGATCCTTTTTTCCCTGTGGATTTTTCAGGTCCTGATTTGTGAAAACTGCAGTGCAAAACCTGCGGTGGTTTTCACTGCGGTTTTCAGTCCTTTTTCTACTGCGGATTCCACTGCGGGTTTCCAGCTGCTTTTTCCTATTGGTGCAGGTGGAAAACAGCAGCGGAATCCGCAGAAAGAATTGACATGGTACTTCTTTTTTTCCGCAGAAAATCAGCACGGATTTTCCAGCGGAAAAAAGGAACGTGGGAACAGCGGGTTTTTTTTTCCATTGGGTAACATTGTACTGTACCCTGCATGGAAAAAGGATGCGGATCCGCAGCTGCAAATCCGCTGCGGATCCGCAGCAAAAACCGCATCGTGTGAACATAGCCTAAGACTTCTGCACTGAGCTAAAAATAATGTTTGATATTAAATTTCATAAAAAATTTGCATCATTTACTTTTTCAGACACCATGGGTTTGATTTAGAGGTGTAGCTAGGGTTTTGGTTCAGGGGGGGGTGAAACTTCTGAGTGGGCCCCTAATCAGGTAACCTTGATTACAACTGGGTGATGCACCCTAATAGTGGACGTAGGAGAACCTCATGAGATGACCGCACTGTTACAGAAAATAATCTCTATATAAAAGACCAACATGGATATTACTGCCATATCGCCATACCGCCAAAAAGCCCTCTCTTGACTCATCCTCTGCATCTAGCTATGGCCCAATATCACTTCTCCCCTAAGCCTCAAAACTACTGGAACAACACATCCATCTTCAACTATCCTCCCACCTCTCTTCCTGCTCCCTCTTCGACCGCTGTCAGTCTGGCTTCCGGCCGCATCACTCCACTGAAACTGCCCTAAGTAAAGTCACCAATGACCTATTAACTGCCAAAGCCAAGCGACACTACTCTGTCCTCCTCCTCCTAGACCTGTCCTCTGCCTTTGACACAGTGGACGATTCCCTACTATTACAGACCCTCTCATCTCTTGGCATCACTGACCTGGCCCTATCTTGAATTTTGTCGTACCTAACAGACCAGATATTCAGCGTCTCCCATTCGCACACCACCTCCTCACCTCGCCCCCTATCTGTCGGAGTCCCACAAGGTTCAGTCCTAGGGCCTCTGCTCTTCTCCATCTATTCCTTTGGCATTTGACAGCTCATAGAGTCCAATGGCTTTCAGTATTATCTCTATGCCATAGACACACAGATCTACATCTCTGGACAAGATATCACCACCCTACTAACCAGAATCCCACAATGTCTGTCTGCTATTTCATCCTTCTTCTCTGCTAGATTTCTAAAACTTAATATGGACAAAACAGAATTTATAATTTTTCCCCCATCTTACTCGACTCCCCCAACAGACCTATCCATTAAAGTGAATGGCTGCTCACTCTCCCCAGTCACACAAGCTCGCTACCTCGGGGTAATCCTTGACACTGATCTCTCCTTCAAACCACATAACCAAGCCCTTTCAACTTCCTACCGACTTCATATCAAAAATATATCCTGGATCCGTACATTCCTAAACCAAGATTCTGCAAAAACCCTAGTCCATGCCCTCATCATCTCCCGCCTTGACTACTGCAACCTCCTCTGTGACCTCCCCTCTAACATTCTTGCACCCCTCCAATCTATTCTAAACTCTGTCCCCCTGCTATTCCACAGCCTCTCCCCTCTGTCAATCCCTGCACTGGCTCCCCATTACCCAACGACTCCAGTTCAAAACCCTAACCATGACATACAAAGCCATCCGCCATCTGTGTCCTCCATACATCTATGACCTCGTCTCCCGGGACGTACCTGCACGCAACCTCCAATCCTCACAAGATCTCCTTCTATACTCCCCTCTTATCTCCTCTTCCCACAATCGCATACAAGATTTCTCCCGCACATCCCCCATACTTTGGAACTCTCTACCCCAACACATCAGACCTCACCTACCATGGAAACCTTCAAAAAGGACCTGAAGACCTGAAGATCTACCTCTTCCGACAAGTCTACAACCTTCAGTAACCACCAATCGACCAAACTGCTGCACGACCAGCTCTACCCACACCTACTGTATTCTTACCCATCCCTTGTAGATTGTGAGCCCTCTCGGACAGGGTCCTCTCTCCTCATGTACCAGTCATGTACCAGTCGTGACTTGTATTGATTAAGATTATTGTACTTGTTTTTTATTATGTATACTCCTCCTCACATGTAAAGCGCCATGGAATAAATACATTTTTCACATCTTTCCATCTAGCCCAGACTGACATGACAACTTCAGCCAGGACACAAAGGCAAAAACAGGGTGCACTACTAAGTAGTAAGTACCCTAAAATATAAGACACAATCTGAATCTGGGTGCTACAAATGCATGGAGAAGGGAAATGGAAATAGAGAACAGAACCAATGCATATAGATGTGCACACCAGAGATGCAAAATACATACAAAACTACTTTATTGTCATGTAGAGCACAAGCATGGTTAAAAACTTTTAAAAATCAACAATGATGACACCCCCATCTCTAAATGAGCTAATGTAAACAACGCCCTTATACCATAATATGCAACAAATAGTTCCCGACCTGTGAAGTAGAATATATATACAGGCAAGGCAATCAACACATGACAGTAGTAAAGAGTATATGTGTAGCAAGACAAGTAATCAGCAATGAAAATACTGTACATATAAATGTATGCTCAATATGGTCTAGTAATCAGCCATGAAAATACATATACCGTAAATGTATGCTCAATATGTTCTAGAGAGTCAGTGCCAAAACCACTCCTATGTAGTCAACGGGACCAGACAGACGGATAGTAAGTGAGCGTCCCCAAAGAGAAATCAAATCTGCTGACTAAAGGTCCTGTGAAGTAGTCGGGGGTTGCAAAAACAAAAACACCAGGGTGTCCAGATGTTTGCAACATAGCCCACCAAGGGATAAGAAAGAGGGGGGCACAAGAAATCTGGGGTAGTAAAAATCATAACTCCCAACTTTTAAAAAACGGAAAGAGGGACAAAGTCTGTGGCGCACATTTTAGGCCACACCCCTGACCACACCCATTTCACAACTAGTCACACCCATATCCATGCCCCAACCACAACCTCACACATTTAGCACTGCTGATCACACTGGGTCTTCCAGCCCGACAGTGACCCAAAAACATACAGCCAAGGCAACAAAGGAGTGGCTCAAAAAGAAGCACATTAAGGTCACAGAGTGGCCTAGCAAGTCTTCAGGCCTTAATCCCATAGAAAACTTATGGAGGGAGTTTAAGCTCTGAGTTTCCAAGTGACAGCCTCAAAGTCTTTATGATTTAGAGATGGTCTGCAAAGAGGAGTGGACCAAAATTCCTCCTGACATGTGTGCAAAACTCATCATCAATTACAAAAAACGTCTGACTGCTGTACTTGCCAACAAGGGTTTTGTCACCAAGTATTGTCTTGTTTGCCAGAGGGATCAAATACTTATTTCTCTCTTCAAAAGTACTGTTTCCGCATACATGCCCCCCATTCCCCATACTGTTTCCTCATACATGCCCCCCATTCCCCCATACTGTCTCCTCATACATGCCCCCCATTCCCCCATACTTTTTTTCATACATGCCCCCATTCCCCCATACTGTTTCCTCATACATGCCCCCCATTCCCATGTACTATATCCTCCTACATGCCCCATTCCCCCGTACTGTTTCCTCCTACATGCCCCCCATTCCCCCGTACTGTTTCCTCCTACATGCCTCCCATTCCACTGTACTATTTCCTCACACATGCCCCCATCTCCCTCTTTGCTCCTCATTTTGTGCCCTCAAATCTCCCCCCACATTAAATCCCCCATCCCAACTCCAAATCTCCCCCCAGGCACTTAATCTTTGGTGTCTTCAGCTCCACTAGAGCACTTACCACCCATCCTAGATCTCTGGTGAGTGACGTCAGCAGCATGATCACATGATCTGATCATGCTGCTGGCATCGCTCTGACCCGGTGGTCAGAGCTTCAATTGTACTTGCGTCTCTTAGATGTTAGTACAGTTGATCTCTTGCTTCCGGCATGCTGCAGCTTCTCTGCGCAGGCTGTCAGCTTGACAGTCGGCACAGAGAATGGCCAACTCCCAGTCCAGGGGCAACAGAATGCAGCCGCTGGGGGAGACACTGCGGACCACCGCATTAGGCGGACCGACTGTGCTCTTCTGCCGGCTGCGCTCGGGGCACATGCCCCGGCTGCCCACCCTGCCGGGAAAAGTAAGATCCCAGCCGGGACTGAGTCTGAAATTAGGGACTGTCCCGCTGGATCACAAGTACCCACTTTGCTGCTTTGTACAACACCACAGACCACACCAGTGCCATATAAACCCTATAGTGACTGCAATCCTCCAGCAAAGCCTGGCGTCCAGAACAATACACCATGTAATCACCCAGGACATGACAGCAAAGACCCCCATTGTGAGTGCTGCTCTCCAAACCTGCTCCCAGCCCACTCTGCTGTCACACCAAGCACCAGCCCCTACTGTGCCCCCACTGCCCAGTCCTCACCTGCACTGCTCCATGCCTCACATTGCAGTAGGCAATCATCCTCCTCCCTCGGTGTGATAGGAGGACACAATTGTGACTCTCTGTGCCTGTGCACAAGGGCAGCTGATAACGTGCACAGGATTCTGGGAGCTGTAGTTCCAAGTGGCTTTTCTCTGCTTCCAAAAAAGTGTTACTGAACTACAGCCCCCACAATAGATCCAGCTGTGCGAAGACTGAGGTGGGTGGGCAGGCTGATGGGCGGGCTGACCCCCTCGGACTAAAAAAAAGCCCAAAAACAACCCTTGCAGCCGCTGAGGTAGAAACTGTGGACCGCCACATTAGGCAGCCCAACTGCGCCCCCCTGCAGGGAAAAGTAAGGTCCCAGCCATGACAGTGGGACAGAATCTCAAAATTAAGACTGTCCTGCTGGATCCGGGACGGTTGGGAGATATGGTAAAAATGGAGCATTAAAAGCAATAAATGCAAATACTACCCAAGGAGTTTGCTGTGCCAAAAGGAGTCTGGTGAGATCCAAGGGGGATCCAGAGTCGGACCCTGTTCACCCCTGAGAGGTTGAAGGCTGTAAAAGCAGTGGGACCCTGGATGGCAAAAAATAGATGGATGGCGTGAGGGGATTGGGGCGTAGGAGAACCCCACGCTTATAGCTGCGATGCAGCTTTGTCAGGGGAGAGTGCTGAGACATGACAAACACAGTTTTTAAGTAAGGATAAGGATAATGAAGTAATGAGTTATCGATGTGTAGAGTCTGCCCATCCAGCCCACATAGGTGAAAAAAAAAAACACCAGCAGCAGTAGAAGGTGGGGAAAAGTGTCCTGCACATGCGTGTTGGAATAATCAGTAAGGCCCAGTGACGTCACAGAAGGGCATGTATGCGTGGAGAACAAAGTCCGTCCAGTAGTCTACTGGCATAAAGCCCCATATGTTGCGCAAACTCTGTGTGCGCAAAATATATGTGCAGCTGCGGCACTGAAAATCAAGAGCTGCGTGCATGCACGATGGGAAAGATAATCCTGGCATGTAGCATGCTGTACAGCAAAGTTCTGATAGCTATGGCAACAAAACAAAACAAAGGGAGACACAGAGAGGCCAGGCATAAGATGAGAATAAAGGTGCTCCAGAGGGCCATCTAGAGTAAGTAGGATTCAATTGCAACCAGGTAGAGACACATAGATCAATGCTGTGAATCAGGGGATAAAGCTGGTAATAGACATGGGAAGGAAAAACACATGGACAAAGAATATTGGCAATTGTAAATCAAGGAGGTAAAAATAAAATAAAATTAAAAAATATATATATATATATATATATAAAAAATAATAAAATAATATAAAATAAATAAAAAAAAAAAAAAAATTTGGAATAAAAAAGGGGAGGAAATAAAAAAAGTGTGATGTGGATACATATTGAAAAGGTCTTCTTCAGCCAGGACTCGGCTGCAGAGATTACAACAAAGACATTTCACAGCTCATATTTTCAGCACTGTCCCCAATGGGACTATTCCCAACCTGCACAAACTCCTCATCCTGCTGATACCTCAAAGCTTAGCCACTGCTGCACCTACTGTGCGGTTCTCTATGCCTTCTAAATTCTAAAGCAACCTTCTAGAATATAGTAATGCCAGATGCAAGTGCCCTAGAAAACAGTGCCACCATTTTGTCCCCTAGAATGTAATAATGCCCTGTGCGCCCCTTTGACCTTCACAATAACCTGAGTTCCCCTATAACAATAAGTGCCCACTTTGCATGTAATAATGTCCAGAGTCTCCGACTGTACAGCTCCACTATACACAGTATGATGCTGTCTTATACACCGTATAATGCCCCCTCACTGTATATATATTTACCCCTTAGTATCCCGCAAACTGTTTGATGGCTCCAACACTGTATGATGTCCCCGTCACTGTAATCTCCACACTGCATGATAGCCCACTAGATAGTCTACATATAGTATAATGCATCAGATAGACCACCATATAGTATAAGGCACTCCCCATAGGCCTCCATTTGGTATAATTCACTCCCGATAGGCCTCCATATTGTATAATACACTCCCCATAGGTAGACGCTATATAGTTTAATGTACTTCCCGTAGGCAGTCTCTGTAGTATGATTCACTCCCCAAAGGCAATCTCTATATAGTATAATGCACTCCCAATACGCAGACTTTATATAGTACAATCAATATCAACCAAACCAAAAGAGATTTTAAGACACAATATAGTGTCATGCTATATACAACTGGACCGAAAAAAGGACACTCTACTAAACCTATAACTTACAGGAGACAGAGTACAAAGTCCAAATATGTAAAAAGATAACAATAACTCACATTATAAGAAAAAGGACAAGTGGCGCACAGTATCAAAAAAGTCCATTGCACGGTTCCACACTATAAAATATCAGGCAACGGATAAACAATGTACGAATAACACTTTCCTAATAATAATATTGCAAGTAACAACCAAACTGTAAATATTGGTCACCTGCCAAAAGTCAGGAGACCAAAATAGTTAGTACAGAGAAAGAGGAGATGTTCACACGAGAAGGGAATTGTTGTGAATTCTGCTTTTGGGTTCCCTCCGGTGGTAGTAGGTGGTAATGCAGTTGTCCCTGGGTTGCAGTCCTGGTCAGGTGTGTCTGCTGATTGCAGTTCTCACTGGGGTATTTAGGTGTGCAGGATTCATTAATCCTTGCCAGTTGTCAATTGTTGCTGAGAGGTGTTGACCTCTGCCTTGTTCCTCCTGCCTTTCTTCCAAATCAGCAAAGATAAGTGTCTGTTTTTTTTTTTTCCTGTGGCACACATGCTGTGTGCTTCATAATTCAGTGCTGTTTTCTTGTCCAGCTTAGATTGTGTCATTATTTTTTACATACTAAATATAGAAAAACTGACTGAACAGCCATCTAGTCTGAACTGGTGCATAACCAAAAAGTTTACATAGCAAATAGATAATGGCTGTACTCAAGTTTATTGTGCTAAAGCAAGGAAATGTGCAATACATGAAATGTGAACAGCATAATGGCTTAGATTGTGTCAGTATTTTCTCAGTCTTGTTGGATTCTCTGGGGTTGCAGATATTCATTCCACGTCTTTAGTTAGATTGTGGAATTTTTGTATTATCTGCGGTGGATATTTTTGAAAGGGTTTTATTACTGACCGCCTAGTAATCTGTCCTATCCTTTCCTATTTAGCTAGAGTGGCCTCTTTTGCTAAATCCTGTTTTCTACCTGTGTGTGTCTTTTCTTCTCCTACTCACAGTCAATATTCGTGGGGGGCTGCCTATCCTTTGGGGGTCTGCTCTGAGGCAAGGTAGTATTCCTATTTCTATCTATAGGGGTATTTAGTCCTCCGGCTGTGTCGAGGTGTCTAGGTTTTGTTAGGCACACCCCACGGCTACTTCTAGTTGCGGTGTTAGTTCAGGATTTGCGGTCAGTACAGTTTCCACCGACTCCAGAGAAAGTTTCATGTGGCTCCAAGGTCACCGGATGATAACAGTACAACTGGCCCATAATGAGTTAAATGCATCTCAGAAGAAGGGAAGAAAGGTGTTGAGCCATTTTTTTTTCTGTGGTCTGCTTTGCCTTTTCTTCCCTCTTTATCTATGGGTGGCTGAGGAGTCTTGTGCCAGCATGGATGTTCAGGAATTAGCTTCTCGTGTAGACCAGCTTGCTGCTAGGGTACAGGGTATTTCTGATTATATTGTTCAGACTCCTGATTTAGAGCCGAAGATTCCTACTCCTGATTTGTTTTTTGGTGACAGGTCCAAATTTTTGAGTTTTAAAAACAATTGTAGACTGTTTTTTGCTCTGAGACCGCGATCCTCCGGTGATTCCATTCAGCAGGTTAAAATTGTCATCTCCCTGCTGCGTGGCGATCCGCAGGATTGGGCATTTTCCCTGGAATCTGGGAATTCGGCCTTGCTTAATGTAGACTCCTTTTTTCAGGCTTTAGGATTATTATATGATGAACCGAATTCTGTGGATCAAGCGGAGAAGACCTTGTTGGCCCTGTCTCAGGGTAAAGAGGCGGCAGAATTGTATTGTCAGAAATTTAGAAAATGGTCTGTGTTGACTAAATGGAATGATGATGCTTTGGCGGCAATTTTCAGAAAGGGTCTTTCTGAATCTGTTAAAGATGTTATGGTGGGGTTTCCCACGCCTTTCGGTCTGAGTGATTCTATGTCTCTGGCCATTCAGATTGATCGGCGCTTGCGCGAGCGTCGAACTGTGCGCGCTGTGGCGTCGTCCTTAGAGCAAAGTCCTGAGCCAATGCAGTGTGATAGGATTTTGTCTAGAACGGAACGACAAGGATTCAGACGTCAGAATAGGTTGTGTTATTATTGTGGCGACGCTTCTCATGTCATTTCAGTCTGCCCTAAGCGGACAAAAAGGATCGCTAGTTCATTTACCATCAGTATAGTACAACCTAAATTTCTGTTATCGGTGTCCTTGATCTGCTCATTGTCACCATTTTCTGTCATGGCGTTTGTGGATTCAGGCACCGCCTTGAACTTAATGGATTTTGAGTTTGCCAGGCGTTGTGGTTTTCCCTTGCAGCCTTTGCAGAACCCTATTCCTTTAAGGGGGATTGATGCTACACCTTTGGCTAAAAATAAGCCCCAGTTTTGGACACAGGTGACCATGCACATGGCGCCAGCCCATCAGGAAGATTGTCGATTTCTGGTGTTGCATAATTTGCATGATGTTATCGTGCTGGGTTTTCCGTGGTTGCAGGTACATAATCCTGTGTTGGATTGGAAGTCTATGTCTGTGACTAGTTGGGGTTGTCAGGGGATTCATAATGATGTTCCTTTGATGTCAATCTCCTCTTCTTCCTCTTCTGAAATTCCAGAGTTTTTGTCTGATTTTCAGATGTATTCGATGAGCCCAAGTCCAGTTCCCTTCCACCGCACAGGGACTGTGATTGTGCGATTGACTTGATTCCAGGCAGTAAGTTTCCTAAGGGCCGACTTTTCAACCTGTCTGTGCCTGAACATACCGCCATGCGGAGTTATGTTAAGGAGTCTTTGGAGAAAGGGCATATTCGGCCATCTTCTTCACCATTGGGAGCAGGGTTTTTTTTGTTGCTAAGAAGGATGGCTCCTTGAGACCTTGTATTGATTATCGCCTCTTGAATAAGATCACGGTCAAGTTTCAATACCCGTTACCTTTGCTTTCCGATTTGTTTGCTAGGATTAAGGGGGCTAGTTGGTTTACGAAGATTGACCTTCGGGGGGGCATATAATCTTGTTCGTATTAAGCAGGGTGATGAATGGAAAACTGCGTTTAATACGCCCGAAGGCCATTTTGAATACCTTGTGATGCCATTCGGGCTCACTAATGCTCCATCTGTTTTTCAATCCTTCATGCATGATATCTTCCGGACTTATATTGATAAATTCATGATTGCATATTTGGACGATATTTTGATTTTTTCCGATGATTGGGAGTCTCATGTGGAACAGGTCAGGATGGTATTTCAAATCCTTCGTGACAATGCTTTGTTTGTGAAGGGGTCTAAGTGTCTCTTTGGGGTGCAGAAGGTTTCTTTTTTGGGCTTTATTTTTTCTCCCTCATCTATGGAGATGGATCTGGTTAAGGTTCAGGCCATTCATGATTGGATTCAACCTACATCCGTGAAGAGCCTTCAGAAATTTTTGGGTTTTGCAAATTTTTATCGCCGTTTCATTGCTAACTTTTCCAGCGTGGTTAAACCCTTGACCGATTTGACAAAGAAAGGCGCTGATGTGGCGAATTGGTCCTCTGCGGCTGTCTCTGCCTTTCAGGAGCTTAAACGCCGATTTACTTCTGCTCCGGTGTTACGCCAACCGGATGTTTCTCTTCCGTTTCAGGTTGAGATTGACGCTTCTGAGATTGGGGCAGGGGCCGTTTTGTCTCAGAGGGATTCTGTTGGTTCTTTGATGAAACCGTGTGCCTTCTTCTCCCGCAAGTTTTCGCCTGCTGAACGCAATTATGATGTCGGCAATCGGGAGTTGTTGGCTATGAAGTGGGCGTCTGAAGAGTGGCGACATTGGCTTGAGGGAGCTAAGCACCGTATTGTGGTCCTGACCGATCATAAGAATTTGATTTACCTCGAGTCTGCCAAACGGCTGAGTCCTAGACAGGCTCGATGGTCCTTGTTTTTTTCCCATTTTGATTTCGTGGTTTCATATCTTCCGGATTCTAAGAATATTAAGGCTGATGCCCTTTCTAGGAGTTTTTTGCCTGATTCTCCTGAGGTCCTTGAACCGGTCGGCATTCTGAAAGAAGGGGTGGTCCTTTCTGCCATTTCCCCTGATTTACGGCGGGTTCTTCAGGAATTTCAGGCTGATAGACCTGACCGCTGTCCTGTGGGGAAATTGTTTGTTCCTGACAGATGGACTAGTAGAGTGATTTCTGAGGTTCACTGTTCTGTGTTGGCTGGTCATCCTGGTATTTTTGGTACCAGAGATTTGGTTGGTAGATCCTTTTGGTGGCCTTCGTTGTCACGTGATGTGCGTTCTTTTGTGCAGTCCTGTGGGACTTGTGCGCGGGCTAAGCCTTGTTGTTCCCGTGCTAGTGGGTTACTTTTGCCATTGCCGGTCCCTGAGAGGCCCTGGACGCATATTTCTATGGATTTTATTTCTGATCTTCCGGTTTCCCAGAGGATGTCGGTTATCTGGGTTGTTTGTGACCGGTTTTCTAAGATGACTCATTTGGTGCCTCTGCCTAAATTGCCTTCCTCTTCAGAGTTGGTTCCGTTGTTTTTTCAGCATGTGGTTCATTTGCATGGTATTCCGGAGAATATTGTGTCCGACAGAGGTTCCCAGTTTGTTTCTAGGTTTTGGCGGGCCTTTTGTGCTAGGCTGGGCATTGATTTGTCTTTTTCTTCTGCATTTCATCCTCAGACAAATGGCCAGACCGAGCGAACTAATCAGACTTTGGAGACTTATTTGAGATGCTTTGTGTCTGCTGATCAGGATGATTGGGTGGCCTTTTTGCCATTGGCCAAGTTTGCCCTTAATAATCGGGCTAGTTCGACTACTTTGGTTTCACCTTTTTTTTGTAATTTTGGTTTTCATCCTCGTTTTTCTTCTGGGCAGGTTGAGCCTTCTGACTGTCCTGGTGTGGATTCTGTGGTTGACAGGTTGCAGCAGATTTGGGCTCATGTGGTGGACAATTTGGTGTTGTCTCAGGAGGAGGCTCAACGTTTTGCTAACCGCCGTCGGTGTGTTGGTTCCCGGCTTCGGTTTGGGGATTTGGTTTGGTTGTCTTCTCGTCATGTTCCTATGAAGGTTTCTTCCCCTAAGTTTAAGCCTCAGTTTATTGGTCCTTATAGGATTTCTGGGATTATTAATCCGGTGTCTTTTCGATTGGCGCTTCCGGCCTCTTTTGCTATCCATAATGTCTTCCATAGATCTTTATTGCGGAAATATGTGGTGCCCGTTGTTCCCTCTGTTGATCCTCCGGCCCCTGTTTTGGTTGATGGGGAGTTGGAGTATGTGGTTGAGAAGATTTTGGATTCTCGTTTTTCGAGGCGGAGGCTTCAGTACCTTGTCAAATGGAAGAGTTATGGCCAGGAGGATAATTCTTGGGTTTTTGCTTCTGATGTCCATGCTGCTGATTTGGTCTGTGCCTTTCATCTGGCTCGTCCTGATCAGCCTGGGGGCGCTGGTGAGGGTTTGGTGACCCTCTCCACAAGGGGGGGGGGGGTACTGTTGTGAATTCTGCTTTTGGGTTCCCTCCGGTGGTAGTACGTGGTAATGCAGTTGTCCCTGGGTTGCAGTCCTGGTCAGGTGTGTCTGCTGATTGCAGTTCTCACTGGGGTATTTAGGTGTGCAGGATTCATTAGTCCTTGCCAGTTGTCAATTGTTGCTGGGAGGTGTTGACCTCGGCCTTGTTCCTCCTGCCTTTCTTCCAAATCAGCAAAGATAAGTGTCTGGTTTTTTTTTTCCTGTGGCACACATGCTGTGTGCTTCATAATTCAGTGCTCTTTTCTTGTCCAGCTTAGATTGTGTCAGTATTTTCTCAGTCTTGTTGGATTCTCTGGGGTTGCAGATATTCATTCCACGTCTTTAGTTAGATTGTGGAATTTTTGTATTATCTGCGGTGGATATTTTTGAAAGGGTTTTATTACTGACCGCCTAGTAATGTGTCCTATCCTTTCCTATTTAGCTAGAGTGGCCTCTTTTGCTAAATCCTGTTTTCTACCTGTGTGTGTCTTTTCTTCTCCTACTCACAGTCAATATTCATGGGGGGCTGCCTATCCTTTGGGGGTCATAGCAAATAGATAATGGCTGCACTCAAGTTTATTGTGCTAAAGCAAGGAAATGTGCAATACATGAAATGTGAACAGCATAATGGCTTGTGAAATTTATGAAAAAACACATGAGATTTTTAGCACAAGATTTGGCCAAAAGTTGTGAGCCCATTCACCAAACGTCAAGGTAATCTCAGATCGAATGGGTAACTAACCTGTCTGCCTAGTGTGAACACTTACCTATGGCTAATCACATGGTAAAACCTGCATTTATAGAGGAGGTTAGAACCAACTGTGTTTGGATGTAATTAAAATCACAGCATGGTGAAGGGCGGGGCGTTCAAGTCAGAAAAAGCAATACATAGTAAATATAGAAAAACTGACTGAACAGCCATCTAGTCTGAACTGGTGCATAACCAAAAAGTTTACATAGCAAATAGATAATGGCTGCACTCAAGTTTATTGTGCTAAAGCAAGGAAATGTGCAATACATGAAATGTGAACAGCATAATGGCTTAGATTGTGTCAGTATTTTCTCAGTCTTGTTGGATTCTCTGGGGTTGCAGATATTCATTCCACGTCTTTAGTTAGATTGTGGAATTTTTGTATTATCTGCGGTGGATATTTTTGAAAGGGTTTTATTACTGACCACCTAGTAATCTGTCCTATCCTTTCCTATTTAGCTAGAGTGGCCTCTTTTGCTAAATCCTGTTTTCTACATGTGTGTGTCTTTTCTTCTCCTACTCACAGTCAATATTCGTGGGGGGCTGCCTATCCTTTGGGGGTCTGCTCTGAGGCAAGGTAGTATTCCTATTTCTATCTATAGGGGTATTTAGTCCTCCGGCTGTGTTGAGGTGTCTAGGATTTGTTAGGCACACCCCACGGCTACTTCTAGTTGCGGTGCTAGTTCAGGATTTGCGATCAGTACAGGTTCCATCGACTCCAGAGAAAGTTTCATGCGGCTCCAAGGTCATAACAGGGAATATCCACATAATCAGAAAATCACACCATAGTATATAATGAAATTAGGGACAATCCCACAGATGTTTGTGCAATAGATCAAGCCATAGCAGGTATAGGTACACAAAAGAACATCTCACCCATAATAGCCTGTGTGTGGTAGTGCAATGGAACAACAGCCCCGATACACTCCGATACAGTTAAAGTAGCCTAGTTCTGGGTGGCCCCCTCTGCCCCCCTGGTATCAACTGGCTCGATTCATCAAAGGTTTCACTCCTGAATTCTGGCCTAAAAGCTTTGAAAGGGCAAAACTCGAAGTTGAGTCTAAATTTTTACAACTCTTGGTGTTTTCACACAAGTTTCTCCCAGATCTACAAAATAATGAGGTTTCATGATGAGCTGTCACATTCCCTGTCCCAGAAATCTCATTCCAGTACCTGGAGTGAGATTTCTGGCTTAGTGCAGAGGCGCCCACTGCTTGTCAGACGCTCTAGCCATGAAGAGGTGGGTACTATTTCATGAATCAGGAGTGTCTGACTCCAGTACATCCTCTCATCAAGACCGGCGTGAATGATACAGATCTTGATTAATAAGGCCCTTTGTTTTTCTGCACATTTCGGGCTTGAAAATGGGTTAAATCTATGCGTGAGCTTGTGACTAAAGATGACCATACACATTAGAAGAGAGTCAGCAAATCAATGCGTCAACCAATCGTTCGACCAACATTCATCTCAGTCGACTCAGTCTATAAGAAATCTGCTGAATGGCATATAGTGAATGTAGACTTGTAGCTTAAGACTGGACAACCCCTTTAAGAATGCTGTGGTCTATTTTCCTGTACTTGTTCCCTAATTTTAAAGTGTTTCTAAAGTAAAATTTTACTGTAACCCTTTTCCCCTGGGTAAACTTAAAGCCATCTTGATTTTTGGCAGGAATTTTCTGTAATCTGCGGAACAAATATTGAACAAACCTCGCTCCCCTCCCTAAACCTAACAGGGGGCTGAGACGTTCAGTTTTAGGTCTGCTGAGCCCAGCCAATCATTGCTGGGTAACACACTGGGAGGGTCAGAACAAGCAGCATGATATGCCAGACTCTGCAGGGAACACCACTGTGATAACACTGCGACCAAATGAATAGAAAATATTCCAGATCTCCAGCCATTTCAATGATCTGCAGGAAGAGCGTTGAGCAGGTACCTACAGGAATATATGAAGCTGTGTGAACTGTATGATGCTGAATGCTAACGCTACATTATCAATGCAATGATGATTGTCGTGCTCATCTCCGCATGGTTGCTTGCAGTAGGGTTTAGTAAATCAGGTGCCGTGAATGTATGAAGAACCTAGTAAGATACAATATTCAGGACATTGCATTTTGCAAAGCTGTATCATTTATAAATGAGTATGTATATTATTAATTATATTATATATATGTATATTAAATATGGAAATATGACTCATATACAGTGGGGGGAAATAAGAATTTGATCCCTTGCTGATTTTGTAAGTTTGCCCACTGACAAAGACATGAACAGTCTATAATTTTAAGGGTCGGTTAATTTTAACACTGAGAGATAGAATATCAAAACTAAAATCCACTTATGGTAGGGCTGGATTCTGTTTCTGGCTTTTATTTTTGATATTCTATCTCTCAATGTTAAAATTAACCTACCCATAAAATTATGGACTGTTTATGTCTTTGTCAGTGGGCAAACGTACAAAATCAGCAAGAGGTCATATACTTACTTCCCCCACTGTACAGCTTTCATAATATTCCGATACAACATATTTTTAAAGGAGACTTTAGTTGTGGCCACAAGTTGCTTAATCCAACTGATAAGGTACGAGTGGTGAGATAACAAGTCCATAGTAACGAAAAACTGTAACATTTTTATAAAAAATTAATTAATATTAAAATTGTGCTAAATCCGAGCATTTCTGAATATTGTCTAATCTGTGGCCAAGACCTCACTAACCTTTAATTCTTAAGTCACTCAGTTGATATTTCTTAGTGCCTTTATATGTATTACTAATGTGTCCATTTCCGAGCGTCTATTTTTATTCTGCCATGACAGTGCTGAGTGCTTAACGTAATATATTTTATGAATAGCTGGAGACGGGATTTTATTGAAGGCACTGGAGAAACAGTTACATTCAGGACACAATTAAAATGCAAGGAAAAATGACGAAACCCACTACCCTGCGTCGCTCAGTCTCTATGGTAAGGTGAAACCGCTCTTTCATAAAATGTATAAGCATTCTATTATTCAGGAAAACTTTTATTATTTTATATTATATTATACTACTGAAGAGTAAAATTCTAATGTGTACAATTGACTTGCACGTGCTAATAACTATGTGATCTAATAAATCATGTTTCAGATACTCATAAACCAATACACTTAATTTTATTAAAAAAAGATCAAACTAAGGTAAAAGAACATCCCTTCAATGGTACAAAACCATATCCATAAGCACATATAAAAAGAATATCACTCAAATGCTAAAACGAAACAGAGCTAGTAATATCTACCAGAGCTAGTAATATCTACCAGCAATTATAAGAGGCAAATAAGGTGGCAATGGAATGGATGCCCAGGACAATGGATGCCTATTGCATCCTAGGACATACGATGCTATCCGGACTAGACGTTGAAACACAGCGAGAAGTGAGAAGATGTCAATGCACAGTGGCATATAAAAGTTTGGGCACCCCTGGTGAAAACTACTATTATTGTGAACAGATAAGCAAGTGGAAGATGAAATGATCTCTAAAAGGGCTAAGGTTAAAGATAACACATTTCCTTTGTATTTTAGGCAATATAAATATATATATATATATATATATATATATATATATATATATATATATATATACACTCACCGGCCACTTTATTAGGTACACCTGTCCAACTTCTTGTTAACACTTAATTTCTAATCAGCCAATCACATGGCGGCAACTCAGTGCATTTAGGCATGTAGACATGGTCAAGACAATCTCCTGCAGTTCAAACCGAGCATCAGTATGGGGAAGAAAGGTGATTTGAGTGCCTTTGAACGTGGCATGGTTGTTGGTGCCAGAAGGGCTGGTCTGAGTATTTCAGAAACTGCTGATCTACTGGGATTTTCACGCACAACCATTTCTAGGGTTTACAGAGAATGGTCCGAAAAAGAAAAAAAATCCAGTGAGCGGCAGTTCTGTGGGCGGAAATGCCTTGTTGATGCCAGAGGTCAGAGGAGAATGGGCAGACTGGTTCGAGCTGATAGAAAGGCAACAGTGACTCAAATCGCCACCCGTTACAACCAAGGTAGGCCTAAGAGCATCTCTGAACGCACAGTGCGTCGAACTTTGAGGCAGATGGGCTACAGCAGCAGAAGACCACACCGGGTACCACTCCTTTCAGCTAAGAACAGGAAACGGAGGCTACAATTTGTACAAGCTCATCGAAATTGGACAGTAGAAGATTGGAAAAACGTTGCTTGGTCTGATGAGTCTCGATTTCTGCTGCGACATTCGGATGGTAGGGTCAGAATTTGGCGTAAACAACATGAAAGCATGGATCCATCCTGCCTTGTATGGAGCATCTTTGGGATGTGCAGCCGACAAATCTGCGGCAACTGTGTGATGCCATCATGTCAATATGGACCAAAATCTCTGAGGAATGCTTCCAGCACCTTGTTGAATCTATGCCACGAAGAATTGAGGCAGTTCTGAAGGCAAAAGGGGGTCCAACCGTTACTAGCATGGTGTACCTAATAAAGTGGCCGGTGAGTATATATATATATATATATATATATATATATATATATATATATATATATATATATTCATCTTTTATATTTTACAAATTATGAAAAGGAAAATGGGTTTAGGCACCCTGCATGGTTAGTACTTAGCAGCACCCTCTTTTGCATGTATTATAACTTCTAAATGCTTTTTGTAGCCAGCCAAGAGTCTTTCAATTCTTGTTTTAGGGATTATCATCCATTCGTCCTTGGAAAATTCTTCCAGCTCTCTGAGATTCCTGGGCATCTTGCATGTGCTGCTATTTTGAGTTCTAGCTACATTTTTTCCAATGATGTTCATATCAGGGGACTGTGAGGGCCATTGTAAAACCTTCAGCTTGCACCTATTGAGGTAGTCTATTGCAGATTTTGACGTTTGTTTAGGATCATTATCCATTTGTAGAATGTGGGGACTGCTTGTTTGTTAGGCAATCCCCACATATATTCAAGCTGTCTAGCAGTCACAAATCATGCAGCTGCGTCGACATATACTAAATCTCCGAGCATGCCGAAATTCTCGGAGACCACACGAGCATGCTCAGGAAATCTCAAGTAACGAGTATACTGGCTCATCACTAGCTGCAACACAACCCCAAAGCAAGATTCATCCACCCACATGCTTAATGGTTGGTGAGATTTTCTTTCCTGAAATTTTGTGCCATTTTTTCTCCACATATGCATTTGATCATTGTGACCAAAGAGTTCTATTTTAACCTCATCAGTCCACAAAGGACTTGTTTCCAAAATGCACAGGCTTGATTAAATGTTTTTTGCATACTTCTGAAGCTGAATTTTATGGTATGTACGCGGGAGAGGTTTCCTACTGATGACTCTTCCATGAAGGCCATACTTGTGCAGTTGTCTCTGAATAGTAGAACAATGTACCACAACTCCAGAGTCTGTCAAATCTGTAAGCCTTTTGCAGTCAAGCAGGGATTCTAATTTGCCTCTGTAACGCCGCTGGGTTTATACCTTGTTTTTTCGGCGTTACTTTTGCATGTCTCTGCTTTAACCCTTGCTCCTCTCCCCCTAATGTGCAGGGATACTGTTGTCTGTTACCTGTATGGATTCTGCTCAGTTCCCTGCCACCGCTGCGTAGCTGTACATGTGCTGTGATGACTTTGCTCTGCTGCATGGCCACTCGCATGTGCGGTCCCTGGCTGCCGCTTGGAAGCTAGCCTTGGCTTGCGAGGTCCTCTGCAGCTGGTGCATGGTTTCCCACGTGTGTCCAGGCTAGCAGCCGCTGCCAGGTGCCCTAAGCCACAGTTCCTGTGCTATCAGTGCTGTAATGGTTTCTGTTTGTGCTTAGGGTGCGCGCGGCCACACCTACCCTGCTTTTATCAGGGTTTGAGTGTGCACCTGTGTTGCTTCCTCAGCCTATTGCTGAGGAGCAGCTCCTATATCAACTTCCTCTTTGCTTCTGGGCGTTGCCAGAGCATTGCATTGTGTTTCTGTGTCTTGCCTTGTGAGGTATCCAGCTCCCGTTCTGTCTGCAGTATGTTCTGGGAGAGCTGATGCCTGTCTCTCGCCTGTTCTGGGGGCCGAGTACCCAGATCCGCCCATCCTGGAGGCTGTATATCCAGATCTGTTTGTGTCTTGTTCACCCGCCTGTTCTGGGGGCAGAGTACCCAGATCCGCCTATCCTGGAGGCTGAATATCCAGTACCTGATCCTGTCTGAACCTGTCTCTGTTATGTTTCTTAAGTCCTATTGTGTCTGGTACCCCACACCCTGTGACTGAACTTTCCGGGCTCATCTTTCAAAGATGGAGTTCGGTGTTCTTGCTGAGCGTTTACTATTCTGTGCTCAGTCTTCCATGCGGTGCTAACCCTGTCTGGCCCAGTTCCAGTCCAGCGGAGCTAGCACCATCACGCTTGAGTTCCTTCCTAGGTCTGATGTCCGGAGCCTGATGGCCGAAGTTATGAACCTGATGACCTCCGCTACCTGGTCCTGTGCCCTCCGTGTCCCAGCCGATGACCTGGGCTGCCACGCCAGTGTCCAGCCTGTGTCTGATGTCCTTCCGGTGTCCGATGTCCTGATTTCTGGGCTGCCACGCCAGTGTCCCAGCCGATGACCTGGGCTGCCACGCCAGTGTCCCAGATGTCTTTCCGGTATTCCTGATGTCCTTTCATTATCTGATGTCCTGATTCCTGGGCTGCCACGTCAGTGTCCCAGCCGATGACCTGGGCTGCCACGCCAGTGTCCCAGATGTCTTTCCGGTCTTCCTGATGTCCTTTCATTGTCCGATGTCTTGATTCCCTGGGCTGCCACGCCTGTGTCCATGTGTCCTGCCTGTTTCCAGATGTCCTACCTGTGTCCTGATGTCCTGCCTGTGATGACGTCCTTCTGGATCGGTGTCTGATGTTCTCCTGCTGAGCCTGTGCTACGCCTGAGGCCTGAGAGAGAGGCCGTCCTAGTTAGCCCGTGCCAGATGACCCTGGACTGCATCACCCCGTGATGACACCTGCCTGGTGTCTGATGTTCTCCAGCCGAGCCTGTGCTACGCTTGAGGCCTGAGAGAGAGGCCGTCCTAGTATGCCCGTGCCAGATGACCCTGGACTGCATCAACCCGTGATGTCTCCTGCCATTGTCAGACGTCCATCTAAGCCTGTGTTCCTGATGTCCTGCCTGTGTTCCTGATGTCCTGCCTGTGTTCCTGATGTCCTGCCTGTGTTCCTGATGTCCTGCCTGTGTTCCTGATGTCCTGCCTGTGTTCCTGATGTCTTGCCTTTGTTCCTGATGTCCAGCCTGTGATCCTGATGTTCTGCCTGTGTTCCTGATGTCCTGAGGTCCACCCCGAGATGACGTCCTTCTGGGATCGGTGTCTGATGTTCTCCTGCTGAGCCTGTGCTACGTCCTAGGCCTGAAAGATTGGCTGTCCTAGTATGCCCGTGCCAGATGACCCTGGACTGCATCAACCCGTGATGACTCCCGCCATTGTCTGACGTCTGAGTCGTGTACCCTTCCTAGACATGTGGAATCGGGATCCTGACATCATTATGTTCTTGTTATGTACTGTGCTATCATTTAAGTAAACTTTGTTTCTTCATACCTGAAGTTGTGCGGTGTAGTCTAGTTCTGCATATCTACATCTTGTTCACATGCTCAGCTGCCACAGACCCTGCTCGCTACCGTTCCCTAGTCTGGGTAGGTCCAGGTTACTCAGTGGTCCAGTGGGTCCACATTGCGTTCCTTTTTGGGACGCTCGCCCACGTCGTCATGGTCTGGCGACGTGGAGGTGTCGGCTCAGCCACGTTTGTGGTCGCAGCTGCAACAGAATGCTCTGGCCATGGACTCCGCTGAGCATGTGTGAACTGCAGAACTTTACCGAGCCCCGTTTGGTCAGCGGATTAGACTGCTCGGATCCCACTTGGTAGTGGACTATATTGCTCAGTCCAGCGCTTGGTCAGCAGTTGGATTCTTTGAGCTATGAACTCTGCTGCCATATTGTGAACTGTGGGACTTACCGCCTTACCCAAAATAATTTTCTTTGAAACTTTTTTTTTGGGTCTTCAGCAGAGGGGGCCTGAGGAGGGGATACTGTAACGCCGCTGGGTTTATACCTTGTTTTTTCGGCGTTACTTTTGCATGTCTCTGCTTTAACCCTTGCTCCTCTCCCCCTAATGTGCAGGGATACTGTTGTCTGTTACCTGTATGGATTCTGCTCAGTTCCCTGCCACCGCTGCGTAGCTGTACATGTGCTGTGATGACTTTGCTCTGCTGCATGGCCACTCGCATGTGCGGTCCCTGGCTGCCGCTTGGAAGCTAGCCTTGGCTTGCGAGGTCCTCTGCAGCTGGTGCATGGTTTCCCACGTGTGTCCAGGCTAGCAGCCGCTGCCAGGTGCCCTAAGCCACAGTTCCTGTGCTATCAGTGCTGTAATGGTTTCTGTTTGTGCTTAGGGTGCGCGCGGCCACACCTACCCTGCTTTTATCAGGGTTTGAGTGTGCACCTGTGTTGCTTCCTCAGCCTATTGCTGAGGAGCAGCTCCTATATCAACTTCCTCTTTGCTTCTGGGCGTTGCCAGAGCATTGCATTGTGTTTCTGTGTCTTGCCTTGTGAGGTATCCAGCTCCCGTTCTGTCTGCAGTATGTTCTGGGAGAGCTGATGCCTGTCTCTCGCCTGTTCTGGGGGCCGAGTACCCAGATCCGCCCATCCTGGAGGCTGTATATCCAGATCTGTTTGTGTCTTGTTCACCCGCCTGTTCTGGGGGCAGAGTACCCAGATCCGCCTATCCTGGAGGCTGAATATCCAGTACCTGATCCTGTCTGAACCTGTCTCTGTTATGTTTCTTAAGTCCTATTGTGTCTGGTACCCCACACCCTGTGACTGAACTTTCCGGGCTCATCTTTCAAAGATGGAGTTCGGTGTTCTTGCTGAGCGTTTACTATTCTGTGCTCAGTCTTCCATGCGGTGCTAACCCTGTCTGGCCCAGTTCCAGTCCAGCGGAGCTAGCACCATCACGCTTGAGTTCCTTCCTAGGTCTGATGTCCGGAGCCTGATGGCCGAAGTTATGAACCTGATGACCTCCGCTACCTGGTCCTGTGCCCTCCGTGTCCCAGCCGATGACCTGGGCTGCCACGCCAGTGTCCAGCCTGTGTCTGATGTCCTTCCGGTGTCCGATGTCCTGATTTCTGGGCTGCCACGCCAGTGTCCCAGCCGATGACCTGGGCTGCCACGCCAGTGTCCCAGATGTCTTTCCGGTATTCCTGATGTCCTTTCATTATCTGATGTCCTGATTCCTGGGCTGCCACGTCAGTGTCCCAGCCGATGACCTGGGCTGCCACGCCAGTGTCCCAGATGTCTTTCCGGTCTTCCTGATGTCCTTTCATTGTCCGATGTCTTGATTCCCTGGGCTGCCACGCCTGTGTCCATGTGTCCTGCCTGTTTCCAGATGTCCTACCTGTGTCCTGATGTCCTGCCTGTGATGACGTCCTTCTGGATCGGTGTCTGATGTTCTCCTGCTGAGCCTGTGCTACGCCTGAGGCCTGAGAGAGAGGCCGTCCTAGTTAGCCCGTGCCAGATGACCCTGGACTGCATCACCCCGTGATGACACCTGCCTGGTGTCTGATGTTCTCCAGCCGAGCCTGTGCTACGCTTGAGGCCTGAGAGAGAGGCCGTCCTAGTATGCCCGTGCCAGATGACCCTGGACTGCATCAACCCGTGATGTCTCCTGCCATTGTCAGACGTCCATCTAAGCCTGTGTTCCTGATGTCCTGCCTGTGTTCCTGATGTCCTGCCTGTGTTCCTGATGTCCTGCCTGTGTTCCTGATGTCCTGCCTGTGTTCCTGATGTCCTGCCTGTGTTCCTGATGTCCTGCCTGTGTTCCTGATGTCTTGCCTTTGTTCCTGATGTCCAGCCTGTGATCCT
The DNA here is from genome assembly GCF_051348905.1 of Ranitomeya variabilis. Taxonomy (NCBI): domain Eukaryota; kingdom Metazoa; phylum Chordata; class Amphibia; order Anura; family Dendrobatidae; genus Ranitomeya; species Ranitomeya variabilis. Next base: position 383,325,553 of record NC_135237.1, on the reverse strand, counting down.
GATGTTCTGCCTGTGTTCCTGATGTCCTGAGGTCCACCCCGAGATGACGTCCTTCTGGGATCGGTGTCTGATGTTCTCCTGCTGAGCCTGTGCTACGTCCTAGGCCTGAAAGATTGGCTGTCCTAGTATGCCCGTGCCAGATGACCCTGGACTGCATCAACCCGTGATGACTCCCGCCATTGTCTGACGTCTGAGTCGTGTACCCTTCCTAGACATGTGGAATCGGGATCCTGACATCATTATGTTCTTGTTATGTACTGTGCTATCATTTAAGTAAACTTTGTTTCTTCATACCTGAAGTTGTGCGGTGTAGTCTAGTTCTGCATATCTACATCTTGTTCACATGCTCAGCTGCCACAGACCCTGCTCGCTACCGTTCCCTAGTCTGGGTAGGTCCAGGTTACTCAGTGGTCCAGTGGGTCCACATTGCGTTCCTTTTTGGGACGCTCGCCCACGTCGTCATGGTCTGGCGACGTGGAGGTGTCGGCTCGGCCACGTTTGTGGTCGCAGCTGCAACAGCCTCTAGCAATCCTACAAACAGCTCCCACTGAAGAAGAACCCATGGCTGCTGGTTTTTTTGGGGGTACAAAGTTAGAGAAGGTTTTTGTTTTTATAAAGCTGGGCAATTTGACTTTTCCTAAGGATGACCGTGAACAAGCCATAATTCTAATAGGCTTGTGCACACAAATTTCCAAGAGTGCCCAAAAGTTTGCATCAACCCATTTTCCTTTTTGTAATTGTTAAAATGTAAAAGATGACAATTTGTCTGCCTAAAATACAAAGGAAATGTGTCATCTTTAACTTTAGGCCTTGTAGAGATCATTTAATTTCAACTTGCTTAACTGTAATAGTAACAGTTATTTTGACCAGGGGTGCCCAAACTTTTACATGCCACTGTAACAAGCAATACATGCAGGGGGCACATTATTCTTTGCCTCTCCCCAATTACTTCTCACTACAACACTCATTTTGCTGTTATGGTTGGTGGTGTATTCCACTCACTGCAGACAAGATCACTACCATTAATGATTTACTGATTTAGCTGAATTATGTTTCAGGTGTCATCACTGCTCTGATTGGAAAGGGCTTATCTAAATAGATATATAGCACTGTCATGTTCACTTACCCCAGAATACGCAACAGCGAAACATAAATAGGGTATATGTATGGTTGCTACCTGTTGTCTGGATGAACTTTGTGTCACTTCATATGGTACGCAATTTTTGCACTTTATAATTGCTGGTAGCTATTATTAGGTCTGGAGAGACCTCCTGATTTAAGCACTTTATCACTATTTAAAGGGAACCTGTCAGACCCTCAAAGCACTGTAATTATAGTTATTTTACATGCTAATAGCAGCATTATAATACAGCTTTTGAAATGATAGTCTCACATTTCTGTGTTTTGTGAAAGCCATTTTATTCTGCAGCTTGTCTTATGTAAATGAGTCAGGCCATGTGTCACTTCTCCAGACTAGTCCTGGTTCAAACCATCTAATCATGGAAGGGACGGACCAGCGCCAAGGACGACAGTGCTGTGTTCATCTCGCGATAATGAGAGAAAAGAAGGAGTGTTCAAAGGGAACTTGTCACAATGGATAACACTGTTGAACTGCAGATATAGAATCAGACTCAGGCCTGCTGTGCTCTTGTATATGTTATCACTCTGCAGTGAGGAGAGAAGACGGTTTGTCGATATACAGTGGGGCAAAAAAGTATTTAGTCAGTCAGCAATAGTGCAAGTTCCACCACTTAAAAAGATGAGAGGCATCTGTAATTTACATCATAGGTAGACCTCAACTATGGGAGACAAACTGAGAAAAAAAAATCCAGAAAATCACATTGTCTGTTTTTTTATCATTTTATTTGCATATTATGGTGGCAAATAAGTATTTGGTCAGAAAGAAAATTTCATCTCAATACTTTGTAATATATCCTTTGTTGGCAATGACAGAGGTCAAACGTTTTCTGTAAGTCTTCACAAGGTTGCCACACACTGTTGTTGGTATGTTGGCCCATTCCTCCATGCAGATCTCCTCTAGAGCAGTGATGTTTTTGGCTTTTCGCTTGGCAACACGGACTTTCAACTCCCTCCAAAGGTTTTCTATAGGGTTGAGATCTGGAGACTGGCTAGGCCACTCCAGGACCTTGAAATGCTTCTTACGAAGCCACTCCTTCGTTGCCCTGGCGGTGTGCTTTTGATCATTGTCATGTTGAAAGACCCAGCCACGTTTCATCTTCAATGCCCTTGCTGATGGAAGGAGGTTTGCACTCAAAATCTCACGATACATGGCCCCATTCATTCTTTCATGTACCCGGATCAGTCGTCCTGGCCCCTTTGCAGAGAAACAGCCCCAAAGCATGATGTTTCCACCACCAAGCTTTACAGTAGGTATGGTGTTGGATGGATGCAACTCCAAACACGACAAGTTGTGTTTCTACCAAACAGTTCCAGTTTGGTTTCATCAGACCATAGGACATTCTCCCAAAACTCCTCTGGATCATCCAAATGCTCTCTAGCAAACTTCAGACGGGCCCGGACATGTACTGGCTTAAGCAGTGGGACACGTCTGGCACTGCAGGATCTGAGTCCATGGTGGCGTAGTGTGTTACTTATGGTAGGCCTTGGTACATTGGTCCCAGCTCTCTGCAGTTCATTCACTAGGTCCCCCCGCGTGGTTCTGGGATTTTTGCTCACCGTTCTTGTGATCATTCTGACCCCACGGGGTGGGATTTTGCGTGGAGCCCCAGATCGAGGGAGATTATCAGTGGTCTTGAATGTCTTCCATTTTCTAATTATTGCTCCCACTGTTGATTTCTTCACTCCAAGCTGGTTGGCTATTGCAGATTCACTCTTCCCAGCCTGGTGCAGGGCTACAATTTTGTTTCTGGTGTCCTTTGACAGCTCTTTGGTCTTCACCATAGTGGAGTTTGGAGTCAGACTGTTTGAGGGTGTGCACAGGTGTCTTTTTATACTGATAACAAGTTTAAACAGGTGCCATTACTACAGGTAATGAGTGGAGGAAAGAGGAGACTCTTAAAGAAGAAGTTACAGGTCTGTGAGAGCTAGAAATCTTGATTGTTTGTTTCTGACCAAATACTTATTTGCCACCATAATATGCAAATAAAATGATTAAAAAAAACAGACAATGTGATTTGTCTCCCATAGTTGAGGTCTACCTATGATGTAAATTACAGACGCCTCTCATCTTTTTAAGTGGTGGAACTTGCACTATTGCTGACTGACTAAATACTTTTTTGCCCCACTGTATGTCTCACTCTCAGCCTGTTGTGGAGGGATGTTCTTTCCCCAGTGTGATGGCCTGCTTATGATTGGTCAGCGTCAGAAAAAGGAAGGCGAAAGTGAAAGCTCTCTGGTACTCTCGCTTAAAGCGAACCTGTCAGCAGTTTTGGCCAATATAAGATGCGGCAACTGCCTTTCAGGGCTTATCTACAGCATTCTATAATGCTGTAGATAAGCCCCTAGTCCGACCTGAAAGATAAGAAAAATGAGTTTTATTATACTCACCCGGAATTTTTCCCGTGGCCCCCTGGAGGGCTGAAAATGATGGAAACAGAGCTGAAACTGCATGGGAATGGCATAGGGGACCCCTGTAAGCATCTCTGAATCTCAGGTCGCTGTTGGCAACAATCTTGTCAGAGTATTACTCCACTTTTACAGACTGACAATAAAACATACAAAACGGCAGTTAAATGGATTTCACTGGAAAACATGTTAAGAAACATTCTTTCCAGGATAATGACTTGTATATAAGGCAAAATAAGAGGAAAAAAATGCTCCTCCACACCTTGGGCTATGCTAACATGTAGTGGTTTTGCTGCGTTTTTGCATGTTTGCATTGCTTTCAATAGTGAAAAAAACAATCTACAGAAAATATAATTTTAGCATTTTAATACCTTATCGGTCTATGTAGTATGTGAGACATGATCAGACACATCCTGTTTAACCCCTTAGTGACAGAGCCAATTTGGTACTTAATGACCAGGCCAATTTTTACAATTCTGACCACTGTCACTTTCTGAGGTTATAACTCTGGAACGCTTCAACGGATCCTGCTGATTCTGAGAAAGTTTTTTCGTGACATATTGTACTTCATGTTAGTGGTAACATTTCTTCGATATTACTTGCGATTATTTATGAAAAAAATGGAAATATGGCAAAAAAAATTAAAATTTAGCAATTTTCAAACTTTGGATTTTTATGCCCTTAAATCAGAGAGATATGTCACAAAAATTAGTTAATAAATAACATTTCCCACATGTCTACTTTACATCAGCACAATTTTGGAACCAACATTTTTTATTGTTAGGGAGTTATAAGGGTTAAAAGTTGACCAGCAATTTCTCATTTTTACAACACCATTTTTTTTTAGGGACCACATCACATTTGAAGTCATTTTGAGGGGTCAATATGATAGAAAATAACCAAGTGTGACACCATTCTAAAAACTGCACCCCTCAAGGTGCTCAAAACCACATTCAAGAAGTTTATTAACCCTTTACGTGCTTCACAGGAACTGAAACAATGTGGAAGGCAAAAATGAACATTTAACTTTTTTTTGCAAACATTTTGCTTCAGAACCATTTTTTTTTATTTTCACAAGCGTAAAAACAGAAATTTAACCATAAATGTTGTTGTGCAATTTCTCCTGAATACGCCGATACCCCATATGTGGGGGTAAACCACTGTTTGGGCGCACCGCAGAACTTGGAAGAGAAGGAGCGCCGTTTGACTTTTTCAATGCAGAATTGGCTGGAATTGAGATCGGATGCCATGTCACGTTTAGAGAGCCCCTGATGTGCCTAAACAGTGGAAACCCCCCACAAGTGACCCCATTTTGGAAACTAGACCCCTTAAGGAACTTAACTAGATGTGTGGTGAGCACTTTGAGCCCCCAAGTGCTTCACAGAAGTTTATAAAGTAGAGCCGTGAAAATAAAAAATCGCATTTGTTTACACAAAAATTATCTTTTCGCCCACAAATTCTTATTTTCACAAGGGTAACAGGAGAAATTAGACCACAAAAGTTGTTGTGCAATTTCTCCTGAGTATGTTGATACCCCATATGTGGGGGTAAACCACTGTTTGGGCGCACCGCAGAGCTTGGAAGAGAAGGAGTGCCGTTTTACTTTTTCAATGTAGAATTGGCTGGAATTGAGATTGGACGCCATGTCGCATTTGGAGAGCCCCTGATGTGCCTAAACAGTAGAAACCCCCCACAAGTGACCCCATTTTGGAAACTAGACCACGTAAGGAACTTATCTAGATGTGCGGTGAGCACTTTAAACCCCCAAGTTCTTCACAGAAATTTATAAAGTAGAGCCGTGAAAATAAAAAATCCTTTTTTTTTTCCTCAAAAATGATTTTTTAGCCTGCAATTTTTTATTTTCTCAAGGGTAACAGGAGAAATTGGACCCCAAAATTTATTGTGCAATTTATGCTGAGTAGGCTGATACCCCATATGTTGGGGTAAACCACTGTTTGGGCGCATGGCAGAGCTCGGAAGGGAAGGAGCGCCGTTTTGGAATGCAGACTTTGATAGAATGGTCTGCGGGCGTTATGTTGCGTTTGCAGAGCCCTTGATGTACCTAAACAGTAGAAACCCCCCACAAGTGACCCCATTTTGGAAACTAGACCCCCCAAGGAACTTATCTAGATGTGTGGTGAGAACTTTGAATGCCCAACTGCTTCACAGAAGTTTATAATGCAGAGTCGTGAAAATAAAGAATATTTTTTTTTTCCACAAAAAAGATTTTTTAGCCCCCAAGTTTTTATTTTCACAAGGGAACAAGAGAAATTAGACCCCAAGAGTTGTTGTCCAATTTGTCCTGAGTACACTGATACCCCATGTGTGGGGGGGGACCACTGTTTGGGTGCACGGCAGAGCTCGGAAGGGAAGGAGCGCCGTTTTGGAATGCAGACTTTGATAGAATGGTCTGCGGGCGTTATGTCGCATTTGCAGAGCCCCTGATGTGCCTAAACAGTAGAAACCCCCCACAAGTGACCCCATTTTGGAAACTAGACCCCCCAGGGAACTTATCTAGATATGTGGTGAGAACTTTGAATGCCCAAGTGCTTCACAGAAGTTTATAATGCAGAGTCGTGAAAATAAAAATAAAAACATTTTTCCACAAAAAAGATTTTTGAGCCCCCAAATTTTTATTTTGACAAGGGTAACAAGAGAAATTGGACCGTAAAAGTTTTTATCCAATTTGTGCTGAGTACACTGATACCCCAAGTGTGGTGGGGACCACTGTTTGAGCGCATGGCAGAGCTCGGAAGGGAAGGAACCCCATTTTGGAATGCGGACTTTGATAGAATGGTCTGCGGGCATTATGTTGCGTTTGCAGAGACCCTGATGTACCTAAACAGTAGAAACCCCCCACAAGTGACCCCATTTTGGAAACTAGAGCCCCCAAGGAACTTATCTAGATGTGTGGTGAGAACTTTGAATGCCCAAGTGCTTCACAGACGTTTATAATGCAGAGTTGTGAAAATAAAAAATATTTTTTTTTCCACAAAAAAGATTTTTTAGCCCCCAAGTTTTTATTTTCACAAGGGTAACAGGAGAAATTGGACCCCAAAAGTTGTTGTCCAATTTATCCCGAGTACGCTGATGCCCCATATGTGGGGGTAAACCACTGTTTGGGTGCACGGCAGAGCTCGGAAGGGAGGGAGCACCATTTGACTTTTTGAGCGCAAAATTGGCTGTGGCGTTTAGAGACCCCCTGATGTACCTAAACAGTGGAAACCCCCCAAATCTAACTCCAACCCTAACCCCAACACACCCCTAAGGCTTCTTTCACACTTCAGTTGTTTGGCGTCAGTCAGCTCCGACATAGTGACGGATCCGTCACAATTGTTGAGAAAACGGTATTAACGGATCCGTTTTTTTGACGGATCCGTTACTTGGGGGTTGTCTGGGAAAACTATCTACTTTTTGGAGCATGCGCAATTGAAAAAGCGGATTGGGGCGACGGATCCGCCGAAATGACGGTAACAACCGATCCGTCGCCCATAGGCGGCCATTCTATGGAATGACGAACGTGACGGATCCGTCGCGAACCGCCATTTCGGCGCAGACAAAAAACGTTACAATGGCCGTCAATGTCTAGATGACGTCCGCCAAATCTCGACGGATCCGTCACATGGAACGGACGACCATCCGCCACAATCCGTCGCTAATGCATGTGTTTGGGAAAATAGCGGAACCGCCAAAAAAATGGCGGATCCGCTATTTGATGAAAATGGCGGTTTCAGACTGACGCCAAAAGACTGAAGTGTGAAAGAGGCCTAACCCTAATGCCAACCCGATCCATAATCCTAATCACAACCCTAAGGATAATCGCAACCCTAACCTCAAAACAACCATAACCCTAATCAGAACCCTAAATCCAACACACCCCTAATCCTAATCTCATCCCTAACCTCAAACCTAACTCTAATCCCAATACACCCCTAATCCCAACCCTACCCTTAACCCTAATCCCAAACCTAACCGTAATCCCAAACGTAACCCTAATGCCAACCCTAATCCAAACCCTAATCCCAACCCTAACCCTAACTTTAGCCCCAACTCTAACTATACCCCTAACTTTAGCCCCAACCCTAACCCTAACCCTAAATTTAGCCCCAGCCCTAACCCTAATTTTAGCCCCAACCCTAACCCTAAATTTAGCTCCAACCCTAACCCTAAATTTAGCCCCAACCCTAACCCTAGCCCTAGCCCTAACCCTAACTCTAACCCTAACCCTAACCCTAACCCTAATTTTAGCCCCAACTCTTCTCTCCTGCCGGCCGGCAGATGGCAGCAGAGAGCGGGCGCACTGCGCATGCGCCCGCCATTTTCTTTCTATAGGAAGAAGCCGGCCGGCAGGAGAAGACACAGGAGGACCCAGGGACACCGGTAAGTATGATAGGGTCCCCGAATCCCCCTATTTCTCTGTCCTCTGATGTGCGATCACATCACAGGACAGAGAATTACACCACTTTTTTTTTTTTGCGGTCGCCGGTAAACAGTTAATTACCGGCGATCGCAAAACAGGGGTCGATAAAAACCGACCCCGATCATGTTCTTTGGGGTCTCGGCTACCCCCAGCAGCCGAGACCCCAAAGATCTCCCAGGTGCCGGCTGGCGGGCGCACTGCGCGTGCGCCCGCCATTTTTAAGATGGCGGCGCCCATGGGGAGCCACAAGGAGCACCGGGGGAGACAGGTGAGTATCGGGGGGCATCGGGGGCGACCGGGGACCCCACTTCTCTGTCCGGAGGACAGAGAAATTAAATGGGAAATCGCGTTTTTTGTTTTTTTTTTGCGATCGCCGGTAAACGGTTAATTACCGGCGATCGCAACTCGGGGGTCGGTAAAAAAACCCCGAATCATGTTCTCTGGGGTCTCGGCTACCCCCGGTAACCGAGACCCCAGAGAAAATCCGACTCTGGGGGGGCGCTATTCACTTTTTCCACAGCGCCGTTAATTAACGGCGCTGTGGTTTAAGTACCCTTAGCGGCCGCCGTTAAAAGGCGTATCGGCGGTCGTTAAGGGGTTAATCTCAATTTTTTTTTCAGAGCTATTGGACGGCCATCATTATTTGTAGAGGGCCTCTTACTAAAGTTAGAGGGCCAGCAGGTGGCCCTCGCTATTGTCAAATGGCCATTAGGCAGGCCCTCTCTAAGCATTTTTTGGAGGGCTAGTAGACGGCTATGTTTTAGCCGTACAGTATATTGCTACTGCAATATAATTTATCCATCTCAGATGGGCACATTTTCCTATTAATACTGTAAAGTTTGAAACTTGAAGGGCCTGCAGGCGGCACTCACAATTTATAGAGGGACAGCAGACGGCCCCCACTATTTTTAGAGGGCCAGCAGGCATCTTGTGGACAGATGAGACCAAGATAGAGTTTTTGGTAAAACACGTCATTCTACTGTTTACTGTAAATGGAATAAGGCACCTAAAACTAACAGAACACAGTAGTTACAGTCAAATACATTTAGGTATTGTTTTGCTGCCTCTGGTCCTGGGTGCCTTGGTTGTGTGAAAGGCATCATCAAATGTGAAGATTCCCAAAGTATTTTGGGTTGCAATGTAGTGCCTGGCATCTGAAAGCTGTGTTTGCATCCCAAGTGTTGGGACTTCCGGGGGGACAATGACCCCAAACATACTTAAAGAAGCACCCAGAAATAGATTGAAACAAAGCCCCAGAGAGTTCAGAAGTGACAATTCCAGCTCCAGCAGTGTAATATGTCCCACCACTATCTCTTGCATACAGATGCTACAGATAAACTGTGACTGAACATATTAAATCAGTGAATTTTGATTGCTTTGATGAATTTCTGAACACAGTAAAAAGCATGTGGAGCGCCCCCAGGCGCAGGGCAGTGGGGTACTCGGTACCGGGTCCCTTCTGTCTCGGTTCTGGGGATGTCACGGTGGCCCGACCCGGTCCGTGGCCCTGCTAAGGGGCGCCCAATCAAAGGATGTAGTTTGTCAAGTGTTCATGACGCCACCTGTGGTATTCGGTCAGGATGACCGACGCTGCTTAGGGGTCCGCTGGGGTGATGTTATGGCAGCTAGATGGTATACCTTCCCACAGGTGAAGTATGTCCCCAGGGCTTCCCAGTAAGGTAGATGATGATGGTGTAAGTCGCAGTAAATAATGAGGACACAAGGTTGCAGTCTCTTTACCTTTTACTGTAGACTTCAGCGTCCACAATCCAGAGCACTGCTAACAGGGCTGGATGAGTCCGACCAGTCCGAAGGCACATCCAGAGTTCCCTTTGCAGGTGGAATTCAGTAGCCTTCCTACTAGCGCCTGTGTGTTGTAGCACTTCCCTGCTGAGCACCACGGGATAGTCCGCACAACTCTTGTGTATATTTCTGATGTTCTCTCTCCGTCCCCCAGATGATATGGCTAGGACGCACCCGTATGACGGGGTAGGCCTGGAGCTATTTTATAGGGACCCTAGTGACGCCCCTCTCCCACAATTTGCCTCCGTTGTCTTCATAGGTGTAAAGGTGAGACAGCCAACCTAGAGTTAACTGCCCTGCCGTTGTCTGAAGTAATGCGTAGAGCCTATTACTCCCTCGGTGTTCTGGCCACCGGCTACGCACCTCAGAAGGATGTTGCCACGATCTTAAGGCAAGACTCCTCCTGGTATTATCTCCTTGTGCTGTGATCTCGTTTCTCACTTCTCCACAATATACTCCGCTTCTTGTCCTTTCTTAAGATGCTGCTGCAATGAGGTGCAGGTGCAGCTCCGTAACGTTCTATCTCTCGCTCAGTCTCTGCCAGGATCCCACCCCTGACAGGGACCTCTGTCTGCAGCTCAGATGTTCCTCCTTCTCCCCCTGTCTGCCTGACAGGTCTTTCCTGGGTCTCACCCAGTAGCGTTCTCTCTAACTTCCTATCCAACCCCCAGTTTTACCCGAGTGTGAGGAGTGGCCTAATAGATAGGACCTTTTGCTCCCCCAGGTGGCTGGAGTGTGAAGTGTAGTGTGTGACTGTGATACCTGGTCAGGTGAACTCCTTTAGTGCCATCAGACGTACCATCACTCCCCCTGGTGGAAGAGCGACAATACTGCAATGACCAGGACTCTGGAGCGCTGCACATGAATTGGTAAATGAGTCCATGGAATAAAGCAACAGAAAGCTTAGAATTTATAAGGCAATAATCCCTGACTAGATGCCTGTCATACGCTATACCTCCTGCAAAACCTCACTGTAGACGAAATGCAGATAAGAGCGGTATTTCTATAACAGAATAGAATCTATTTGAATTAGCCCTGAAAAAAGCAATTAGCTTAGTGTAGCAACATCAATGGCTGTTATTTAACCAACCCTACTGGGAAATATAGTGGAGCATTTTGCATCTACTCAACCTGCTATGGAGGATACGAGTATCTTCTGTACTTATTGAACAAACTCTCCTGTCCCAGCTGTGAAATACTGTATGCAATGTGAGAACTCCCTATGTGATGACCACCTAACAGCCCACAACAACACACTGGATCATATACGAATAGAACCCTCAGCTCTTTTGGTTTTAAAAAAATTTGACCTCTACTAGAAGGTGGATCCACAGAAAAGCACTTAAACTCATTACTAAGGAGTGGGTCTCCTACACTTATCTTCTGCTGCTGTCATCCGTTGGTGTACAGAAGTCTGCCCAATCCAGCCCTTGTTTATTTTGATAAGATTCAGCCTGTCAGCATTTTCAGTTGACAGGCGAATGCGCCTATCGGTTATAGTACCCCCAGGGGCACTAAAAACCAGCTCTGACAAAACGCTATCTGCAGGGCAGGCCAGGAGCCTCAATGTGTAGAGAGACAGTTCATGCCATGTGTCCAACTTGGATACCCAATAGTTGTAAGGCACAGAGGAATCACGGAGGACGCTGGTATGGCCAGCAAGGTAATCTTTCAGGATTTTCCAACACTTTTCCCTCCTTGTCAGAGCACCCCTCGCATCAGGGCTTGGGTAATGGGAGGAGCTGAGAAAACTGCCCCAGACCTTTGAGAGTGTTCACTGCTACTGCTTCATCTGGTGTGTGTCTCCCTAGTCTCTATTCCTCGGTTGTCCAAGCAACTGTGACCTTTGCCACCAGCATTGTCAGAAGGGAATTTTTTAAATAATTCTTCTAGGGCCTTCTGGTACTGTTAAAAGTTTATTAGACCTCTCTTCCACGGGAAAGAGAGATGTAAAGTTCTCCTTGTAGCTTGTGTCTAGAAGGGTGATCAACCAGTAATAATTGTTCGCCAAAATGCATACAATACGAGGGTCATGGGAAAGGCACCGGAACATAAACTTAGCCCTGTGTGCCAGACTGCCAACAGCCAAGACTTCCCTGTCCCACCAAGAGGGCTACTGTCCATGTTGTCCTACTCATTCTCGTCCTCCCTTCTCTTGTCTTCAGGCCATCCATGCTGAACAGACGGGATGAAGGTGGTGTGTATACTACCATCTTTAGTGAAGGCAACCAGCTCCTGTTCTTTCTACTCCTCATTATCTCCCAATCCGTGTTAAGAAGATGAGATGAGGCTGGTGTTAGAATCTGTTTTGTTTTTGACCATCTGCCATCTTGTTGTGTTTTTTTGGCTGCAGGTCTTTTCCCCCTGGTGCTGGATTGTCTTAGGTCAGGTGATTGTATCACCCTTTATTACCCAGCACCTGCCTCCCAGTCCTTGCTGGACAACAGTGTTAATCCGCTAGTGTTCTGGCTGGGTGCCTTGATAGCTTTCTGTGTCTGATATTGTGCAGCTCTGGGACCCCCGGTTCTGCCATCCTTAGTTTCTGTTTTCTGTTGGTTTCTGCAGCCTTTTCTGTACTTTCTATTAGGAGGTGACCTGTTTTTATACCCAATCCTTAGATCTTTTAGGGACCTCCTTCCTCCTATCTATAGGTCTTCATTTGAGATTAATCTAGGATCGTCGGTGGGTCTATTCACAAGGAATGGGTCGCCCACTCCATCGTAGGGTATTAGCCTAGTCTCAGTGCAGGGTCAGCTTTCCCCCTTCTATCCTAGTTCTGTGTTGCAGTTCCGTAACAGCTGGGCTGTGTAGCAAGCATCACCCAGTATAGTTTCTTGCTCCATCTTAAATTGCTCCACCTGCTCCGCCTCCTCTTTAACCCCTTTACCCGCAAGGGTGGTTTGCACATTAACCCCTTCACCCCCAAGGGTGGTTTGCACGTTAATGACCAGGCCAATTTTTACAATTCTGACCACTGTCCCTTTATGAGGTTATAACTCTGGAACGCTTCAACGGATCTTGGCGATTCTGACATATTGTACTTCATAGTGGTAAAATTTCTTCGATATAACTTGCGTTTATTTGTGAAAAAAACGAATACTTGGTGAAAATTTTGAAAATTTTGCAATTTTCCAACTTTGAATTTTTATGCCCTTAAATCACAGACATATGTCACGCAAAATACTTAATACCCAACATTTCCCACATGTCTACTTTACATCAGCACAATTTTGGAACCAAAATTTTTTTTTGTTAGGGAGTTATAAGGGTTAAAAGTTGACCAGAAATTTCTCATTTTTACAACACCATTTTTTTTTAGGGACCACATCTCATTTGAAGTCATTTTGAGGGGTCTATATGATAGAAAATACCCAAGTGTGACACCATTCTAAAAACTGCACCCCTCAAGGTACTCAAAACCACTTTCAAGAAGTTTATTAACCCTTCAAGTGTTTCACAGGAATTTTTGGAATGTTTAAATAAAAATGAACATTTAACTTTTTTTCACACAAAATTTATTTCAGCTCCAATTTGTTTTATTTTACCAAGGGTAACAGGAGAAAATGGACCCCAAAAGTTGTTGTAAAATTTGTCCTGAGTATGATGATACCCCATATGTGGGGGTAAACCACTCTTTGGGCGCATGGCAGAGCTCGGAAGGAAAGGAGCGCCATTTGACTTTTCAATGCAAAATTGACTGGAATTGAGATGGGACGCCATGTTGCATTTGGAGAGCCCCTGATGTGCCTAAACATTGAAACCCCCCACAAGTGACACCATTTTGGAAAGTAGACCCCCTAAGGAACTTATCTAGATGTGTGTTGAGCACTTTGACCCAACAAGTGCTTCACAGAAGTTTATAATGCAGAGCCGTAAAAATAAAAAATCATATTTTTTCACAAAAATGATCTTTTCGCCCCCAATTTTTTATTTTCCCAAGGGTAAGAGAAGAAATTGGACCCTAAAAATTGTTGTGCAGTTTGTTCTGAGTATGCTGATACCCCATATGTGGGTATAAACCATTGTTTGGGCGCAGGGCAGAGCTCGGAAGGAAAGGAGCGCCATTTGACTTTTCAATGCAAAATTGACTGGAATTGAGATGGGACGCCATGTTGCGTTTGGAGAGCCCATGATGTGCCTAAACATTGAAACCCCCCACAAGTGACACCATTTTGGAAAGTAGACCCCTTAAGGAACTTATCTAGATGTGTGTTGAGCACTTTGACCCAACAAGTGCTTCACAGAAGTTTATAATGCAGAGACGTAAAAATAAAAAATCATATTTTTTCACAAAAATGATATTTTCGCCCCCATTTTTTTATTTCCCCAAGGGTAAGAGAAGAAATTAGACCACAAAAGTTGTTGTGCAATTTGTCCTGAGTTTGACGATACCCCTTATGTGGGAGTAAACCACTGTTTGGGCGCATAGCAGAGCTCGGAAGGGAAGGAGCGCTATTTTACTTTTCAATGCAAAATTGATTGGAATTAAGATGGGACGCCATGTTGCGTTTGGAGAGCCCCTGATGTGCCTAAACATTAAAAGCCCCCACAAGTGACACTATTTTGGAAAGTAGACCCCTTAAGGAACTTATCTAGATGTGTTTTGAGAGCTTTGAACCCCCAAGTGTTTCACTACAGTTTATAACGCAGAGCCGTGAAAATAAAAATTCCTTTTTTTTCACAAAAATGATTTTTTAGCCCCCAGTTTTGTATTTTCACAAGGGTATCAGGATAAATTGGACCCCAAAAGTTGTTATCCAATTTGTCCTGAGTACGCTGATACCCCACATGTGGGGGGGAACCACTGTTTGGGCGCATGACAGAGCTCGGAAGGGAAGGAGCGCCATTTGGAATGCAGACTTAAATGGATTGGTCTGCAGGCGTCACGTTGCATTTGCAGAGCCCCTGATGTACCCAAACAGTACAAACCCCCCACAAGTAACCCCATATTGGAAACTAGACCCCCCAAGGAACTTATCTAGATGTGTTGTGAGAACTTTTAACCCCCAAGTGTTTCACTACAGTTTACAACGCAGAGCCATGAAAATAAAAAAATCATTTTTTTTCCCACAAAACTTATTTTTAAGCCCCCAGTTTTGTATTTTCCCAAGGGTAACAGGAGAAATTGAACCCCAAAAGATGTTGTCCAATTTGTCCTGAGTACGCCGATACCCCATATGTTGGGGTAAACCCCTGTTTGGGCACACGGGAGAGCTCTGAAGGGAAGGAGCACTGTTTTACTTTTTCAACGCAGTATTGGCTGGAATTGAGATCGGATGCCATGTCCCGTTTGGAGAGCCCCTGATGTGCCTAAACAGTGGAAACCCCCAATTATAACTGATACCCTAATCCAAACACACCCCTTACCCTAATCCCAACCGTAACCCTAACCACACCCCTAACCCAGACACACCCAACCCTATTCCCAACCGTAAATGTAATCCAAACCCTAACCCTAACTTTAGCCCCAACCCTAACTGTAGCCTTAAACCTAGCCCTAACCCTAACCCTAGCAATAACCCTAGCCCTAACCCTAGCCCTAACCCTAGCCCCAACCCTAGCCCCAACCCTAGCCCTAACCCTAGCCCTAACCCTAGCCCTAACCCTAGAAATAACCCTAACCCTAGCCCTAACCCCAGCCCTAACCCTAGCCCTAACCCTAGCCATAACCCTAGCCATAACCCTAACCCTAGCCCTAACCCTAATGGGAAAATGGAAATAAATACTTTTTTTTATTTTTTTATTTTTCCCTAACTAAGGGGGTGATGAAGGGGGGTTTGATTTACTTTTATAGCGGGTTTTTTAGCGGATTTTTATGATTGGCAGCCGTCACACACTGAAAGACGCTTTTTATTGCAAAAAATATTTTTTGCTTTACCACATTTTGAGAGCTATAATTTTTCCATATTTGAGTCCACAGAGTCATGTGAGGTCTTGTTTTTTGTGGGACGAGTTGACGTTTTTATTGGTAACATTTTCGGGCACGTGACATTTTTGATCGCTTTTTATTCCGATTTTTGTGAGGCAGAATGATCAAAAACTAGCTATTCATGAATTTCTTTTGGGGGAGGCGTTTATACCGTTCCGCATTTGGTAAAATTGATAAAGCAGTTTTATTAGTCGAGTCAGTACGATTACAGCGATATCTCATTTATATCATTTTTTTAATGTTTTGGCGCTTTTATACGATAAAAACTATTTTATAGAAAAAATAATTATTTTGTTATCGCTTTATTCTCAGGACTATAACTTTTTTATTTTTTTGCTGATGATGCTGTATGGTGGCTTGTTTTTTGCGGGACAAGATGACGTTTTCAGCGGTACCATGGAGGAGTAGGTAGGAGACCCTCGGAGCAACGCGATCACATCGCGTTGCTCCGGGGGTCTCAGGGAAGCTCGCAGGGAGCCCCCTCCCTGCGCGATGCTTCCCTATGCTGCCGGCACACCGCGATCATGTTTGATCGCGGTGTGCCGGGGCGGTCCGTGACCACTCCTGGCACATAGTGCCGGATGTCAGCTGCGATATCTCCCCGTGAGTGCGGCCGATCTCGTATGACGTACTATCCCGTCGGTGGTCATACGGGCCCACCCCACCTCGACGGGATAGTACGTCATATGTCAGAAAGGGGTTAATGACCGGGCCAATTTATACATTTCTGACCACTGTCCCTTTATGAGGTTATAACTCTGGAACGCTTCAACGGATCCCGGTGATTCTGACATTGTTTTCTCGTGACATATTGTACTTCATGATAGTGGTAAAATTTATTTGATATTACCTGCGTGTATTTGTGAAAAAACGGACATTTGGCGAAAATTTTAAAATTTTCTCAATTTTCCAAATTTGAATTTTTATGCCCTTAAATTACAGAGATATGTCACACAAAATACTTAATAAGTAACATTTCCCTCATGTCTTCTTTACATCAGCAAAATTTTGGAACCAACATTTTTTTTATTAGGGAGTTATAAGGGTTAAAAGTTGACCAGCAATTTCTTATTTTTACAACACCATTTTTTTTTAGGGACCACATCACATTTGAAGTCATTTTGAGGGGTCTATATGATAGAAAATAACCAAGTGTGACACCATTCTAAAAACTGCACCCCTCAAGGTGCTCAAAACCATATTCAAGAAGTTTATTAACCCTTCAGGTGTTTCACAGGAATTTTTGTAATGTTTTAAAAAAAGGAACATTTAACTTTTTTTCACAAAAAAATTACTTCAGCTCCAATTTGTTTTATTTTACCAAGGGTACCAGGAGAAATTGGACCCCAAAAGTTGTTGTGCAATTTCTCCTGAGTACGCTGATACCCCATATGTGGGGTAAACCACTGTTTGGGCGCATGGCAGAGCTCGGAAGGGAAGGAGCGCCATTTGACTTTTTCAATGCAAAATTGACTGGAATTGAGATGGGACGCCATGTTGCGTTTGGAGAGCCCCTGATGTGTCTAAACAGTGGAAACCCCAATTCTAACTGAAACCCTAACCCAAACACACCCCTAACCCTAATCCCAACCCTAACCACACCCCTAACCCTAATCCCAACCATAACCCTAATCACACCGCTAACCCTGACACACCCCTAAATTTAATCCCAACTGTAAATATAATCCAAACCCTAACCCTAGCCCCAACCCTAACCCTATCCCTAACCCTAACCCTAGCTCTAACCCTAGCCCTAACCCTAACCCTAAACCTAGTCCTAACTCTAGCCCTAACCCTAATGGGGAAATGGAAATAAATTGCGGGACGAGTTGATGTTTTTATTGGTAACATTTTCGGGCACGTGACATTTTTTGTTCGCTTTTTATTTCGATTTTTGTGAGGGAGGATGACCAAAAACCAGCTATTCGGGAATTTCTTTTGGGGGGGGGGGGGGCGTTTATACCGTTCCGAGTTTGGTAAAATGGATAAAGCAGTTTTATTCTTCGGGTCAGTACGATTACAGCAATACCTCATTTATATCATTTTTTTATGTTTTGGCGCTTTTATACGATAATAACTATTTTGTAGAAAAAATAATTATTTTTCATCGCTTTATTCTGAGAACTATAACTTTTTTATTTTTTCGCTGATGATGCTGTATGGCAGCTCGTTTTTTGCGGGACAAGATGATGTTTTCAGCGGTTCCATGGTTATTTATATCCGTCATTTTGATCGCATTTTATTCCACTTTTTGTTCGGCGGTATGATAATAAAGCGTCGTTTTTTTACGGTGTTCACTGAAGGGGTTAACTAGTGGGACAGTTTTATAGGTTGGGTCATTACGGACGCAGCGATACTAAATATGTGTACTTTTATTGTTTTTTTTATTTGGATAAAGAAATGTATTTATGGGAACAATATCTATATATATTTTTTTTAGGAATTTTTTTTAATTGTTTTTGACACATCTGAATATTTTTTTTACACTATAACATTCCCCTGGGGGGGGGGTGTGGCATCATGTTATAGTGTAAGATCGCTGATCTGACACTTTGCTGTGCACTATGTCAGATCAGCAATCTGACGTGCACTGCAGAGAGGCTTCCCGGCGCCTGCTCTGAGTAGGCGCTGGTAAGCCACCTCCCTGCAGGACCCGGATGCAGCCCTGCGGCCATTTTGGATCCGAGGCCTGCAGGGAGGAGATGCTTGGTGCAACGCGAGCACATCGCGTTGTCCCGAGGGTCTCAGGGAAGCCCGCAGGGAGCCCCCTCCCTGCATGATGCTTCCCTATGCCCCCGGAACATTGCGATCATGTTTGATCACAGTGTTTCGGGGGTTAATGTGCCAGGAGCGGTCCGTGACCGCTCCTGGCACATAGTGCTGGATGTCAGCTGCGATAGTCAGCTGACACCCGGCCGCGATCCCCCGAGAGCGCGGCCGATCACTATGACGTACTATCCTGTCGGTGGGCATACGGGCCCACCCCACCATGACGGGATAGTACGTCACATGTCAGAAAGGGGTTAATTGTGAGCAGCAAGCGTTTTAGTAGACAGAGACATCTTGGTCAAGTCTTCAAAGTTTTGGCCATTTTTACACATTCATTGTTCGAGTATTTGAGCATCCAAAAACGGCTAATAATACTTATAATTTTTATTCTGCTTGTATTACAGGCACAGAATGCAGATCTCCCACAGTTCTTGAAAACAGGAGTGGGTCTACATTTACACATTCAGTATTTGGTCAGTATTTTACATCAATATGTGTAAGCCAAAACCAGAAGTGGGTGATAAATACAGAAGTGGTGACGTGTTTCTATTATTCTTTTCCGCTGATTATTCTCCTCCTGATTTTGGCTTACAAATACTGAAGCAAAATACTGACCAAATACTGAATATGTGAACGAGGCCTATCACTGAGAATGGCTGGCAGTGCCAATTCTAGTACTCCTGCTAACTAAAGAAAAAATTAAAATGGTGCTATTCCCTGCAGTCCAATATAAACATGTAATAAATAAATTCAATTTATCCATTGTTTTTCTGGGGTTTGTTTTTATAGCACTCATTGTGACCTGATAATATGATTCCCCAGGTCAGTGTGATTACGGTAATGCCATTCTTGCATAGATTTTTTTTTTTATTGAAACGTTGAAAAACATTTTGTAAAAAAAAAAAAAAAAAAGAAAAGTCGCCTATAACTTTTGTGATATTTGTAAACATTTCATTTTTCAGTCGATGGGGCTGATTGAACAATCGTTTTTTCCATGGTGAGCCGATATCAATTTGGGGTATATGTGATGTTTTGATCACTTTTTATAGATTTTTTTTTTTGGGGGGGGGGAGGTTAGGTGACAGAAAAATCGGAATTATCGCATTTTAATTATTTTTTACTGTTTATGACATTTCCCTTAGGGGTTAATTCATTTTATAAATTGATACACTGGACTTTTATGGATAAATTGATACAAAATATCTTTATTTTTAATTTCCTTTATTTTAAATGGAGGAAAAGGGGGGAAATTCAATTTTATTTTATTTATTGTTTATTATCTAATCCTGGAAAAGCTGTTCCTGGAAAAGTTTGCAACACACCTTTCATAGAAATGGATACAACTAAGGGCGCAGTCTGATAGCTGTATAAATTGGACCTAGACTGGAACACAGTGCACGGACTGGCAGTGGCTCTCCCGAACCGAGTGTGACAGCTTCATGTATTTGTATGCACTTGTCATGCTCGGGATAAGAGAGCCGCCTGCCAATTTGTGCACTGCAGTCCTATCTTAGTCCGATTTACGCCACCATCTGACTGTGCCCAAGAGTGACTACAGAACCTAATAACATAGGAGGAGGCTATGGTCACAATTCATTGTTTATATAAAAATCATGATGCCCTGACTCAACTTTCTTTTTTCTTCTTTACTGCCCAATGTCCTCTTCATTGTATTGCATTGTAGTACTCTTGAGAGCATTCCAAGAGTGCACTGACATGTTCACTTATAGCTGGAATAACCAGTGCGACAAGTAGATGCACATTCAGCTGGCTTGTTTTATAGGAAGGAACAAGCCTGACAAACTAAGGTATATACTAGTGCTTCTCACGAAATTAGAATATAATCAAAAACTTAATTTATTTCAGTTCTTCAATACAAAATGTGAAACTCATATATTATATAGAGTCATTACAAACAGAGTGATCTATTTCAAGTGATTATTTCTGTTAATGTTGATGATTATGGCTTACAACCAATGAAAACCAAAAAGTCATTATCTTAGTAAATTAGATTAATTAACAAAAACGCCTGCAAAGGCTTCCTAAGTGCTTAAAAAGTCCCTTAGTGTTAGGGCTAGCGGAACGCACCAAATAGTTAGAGAAAAGGAATAAGGTGCGTTCGCAGCCCGGGGTCCACCGTGCAGAGATGGAACCTGCTGCTAAGCAATGACGTACTATATGGCGGTACAATGAGGATACACACACGGGTTAGCTTCACCCTGTGTGAAAGAAGCGAACCCTGTTGCATCACAGGGCCGCAGTACAGCACGTAACAGAAATAATAATATAGTAGCACGAGAGTGCATGCGGTGCCGCACTGGCGGATGCCACTAACCACCCAGACTTGGGTTTGGAAAGCGCAGTGATAGCACACGGTGCCGCACTGGCGGTCACAGCAATAGACGCTGTTTGTGTACTTGTGTTGGTAAGAAGTCGGGCGCTAGATTACAATCATCCTCCTTACGCGAGCATTCAAACACAAGGGAGGTAATGTTTAAAGAGTTACTTTCACTGACAACACACACACGTAAACAAGAGTATACTAGCGCATGCCTGTGTGGCCATGCAAGCCTTTTATAGCTGCAGTAAGTTCAGGACCTTCCTAGAGGACCAATGAGAACTGCTACAGTAACTGAGCAACTTCAGGACCTTCCTAGAGGACCAATAGGAGCTGCTGCAGTGCCTGAGCATGTGACCCCAGACCTCCACTGAGAGGTCTTCCTTTCGGCATGCTCAGAAGGGAAAAAGCAGGACTTAGTCCCAGAGACATCTGCTCGCCGCTGATCAGAACAGGCTACAATGGCAGAGCCTGGAAAGGCAGCAGTAACACTTTGCACAGAATCAGACTGAGCAAGACGCTGGGACCGCCGTCTCTGCTGAGCAGGCTCCACTGCGGCTGATGCAGAATGAGAGACCACAGCAGATATAGTTCGAGATTCCCCCTGTGCAGTGGTGGGAACTCGACTCCAAACATGCCCCCCCTCCTTGGGCCTCGCTACGCTCAAAGGCTGCAATGAGCTCCAGAGCCCAAATGTGCTCTACAGGTTCCCAGGTTCTGTCCTCAGGACGTGGCCCTTCCAGTCCAGCAGATAGTATTTTTTGCCACGTACTACCTTGCACCCCACGATAGCATTCACCTTGTACTCATCCGTGGACGAACCCGATGCCCCGGCAGATGACTCAGAAAACCGGGACATATAGATGGGCTTTAAGAGGGAAATGTGGAAGGTGTCGGTGATACCAAGGCACGGAGGAATAGCTAAATAGCTAAACGGTAGACCACAGGGTTAACCTGTTCCAGAATCTTGAAAGGACCAATGTAGCAAGGTGCAAACTTAGTGGACTCAACTCGCAGCCTGATGTTACAGGAGCAAAGGTCGGAGCGGGGCGCCGGTGAGCATCGGCAGAAACCCTCATTCTCTCCTTGGAAGCCCGAATGGCATCCTGTGTGGGGTCCCAAATGTGATGTGCCTCCACTGCCCAGTCTGCCGCCCTGGAATCAGTGGATGACACGGGCATGGGCACAGGGACACGCGGATGCTGGCCGTAATTAAAATGTCGCAAATATGTCACCAGAGACTGGTTGGCCCTCTCTACCAACCCATTCGTCTCGGGATGATATGCAGAGGAGAGATTTAGTTCTATGCTGAGTAAACGACAGAGCTCTCTCCAAAACCGAGATGCGAACTGGGGACCCCGGTCACTGACAATTTTATCAGGCATGCCATATAAACAGAAAATATGTTTAATGAACAACGCCACCAAGGCCCATGCAGAAGGTAACCGTGGAAGCGGCACCAAGTGCACCATCTTAGGCTAATTTCACATTTGCGTTTAAAACTCATCTGCAAATGGTGGAAAAAAACGCATATAAACGTGTACAAACGCGGCGTTTTTTTGACGCATGCGTTGACGCATGCGGTTAAAAAAATGCCGCGTTTGTACGCGTTTACATGCGTTTTTTCCTGCGTTTGCGTTTTTGGTGCGCATGATGAGAAATTTCACAAGAGAAAAATCTAGATAACCAGACAACGCCAATGGGACTACAGAGGGCGTGTATTATGGAATCTCTATATATAGACCCTAGGGCTACTGAAATTGTAACAGTTTGCTACTGTATCCTGTGTCATGATGGATCTTCGCATGGAGAGCTTTTATTTCAACCTGGATTTCAGCTTCAAACTGTTTCTTGCCTGTGCTTTTGCTTGGGAGCAAGACAGAAATCGACAAAGATGGAGAAGGAGACAATGTAGGCGTTTTTGGAGGCACCCCATTATCGAACTACGTGAAAGCCGTGGAGCCTATTACACGCTGTATGCCGAGCTTAATGCCAACCCGGAGAAATTCCAGGAATACACACGAATGTTGCAAGACTCGTTCTGGGATTTGCTTTCTCGTGTCCAAGGAGCCATACGGCGACAGGACACCCAGCTCCGTAGAGCGATTCCACCCGAGGAACGTCTGCTGGTTACATTAAGGTACTTCAAAATCTAAACCAATGACAGTCCAAATTTAGTGTTTTCTGACATGCATTTTTGGGGTATTTTCCTTTCTTTCTTTAGCGTAACCACACCATAAAAAGAATAGATTGTAATGTTTTTTTGTGTTTGTTTTTCTTCCAGATTTCTGGACACCGGAGAGAGTTTATCATCCCTCCACTTCCAATACCGGCTTGGAATATCCACCCCGTCCAGAATAGTTGTGGAGACCTGCCGGGCTTTGTGGAATGTACTCTCGGATAAGTTTATACCCCTACCCACCTTGGACATGTGGCTAGAAATTGCTGAGAAATTCTGGAGTGTGTGTGATTTCCCCAACTGTTTAGGAGCGGTGGATGGAAAGCACATTCGCATTATCAAACCAGCCAGAACAGGATCGGAGTACTTCAATTACAAAAAATATTTTTCTGTTGTGCTCATGGCAATTGCCGATGCGAACTGTCGCTTCATCGCCGTGGACATTGGAGCTTTTGGACGTGGCAATGATTCCCAGACTTTCAAGAACTCGGATATGGGCCACCGTGTGTATGGCAACAATTTCAATTTTCCCCCGCCACAACCTCTCCCCAACACTCAGGGACCACCAATGCCATTTGTTATGGTTGGGGATGAGGCCTTTCAGATGTGTGGAAACCTACTGAAGCCCTATTCCAGTCGGGACTTGAACCACACTAGAAGGATCTTTAACTACAGACTGACCAGGGCCCGAAGAACTGTAGAGTGTACCTTTGGCATTCTGGTTGCTAAATGGCGCATTCTTGCATCAGCCATAAATCTAAAAGTGGAAACAGTCGACAAGGTGGTCAAAGCCTGTGTGGTTCTGCATAATTATATAATGGTTAAGGAGCAACCCAACATTGAACTGGATGAACCAGTTGCACACCCACTGCCCGATTTCCAGCATCACCCTCTGCGGTCAACTGCAGCAGTTGGTCACATGCGGGACCAATTTGCGGCCTTTTTTGATTCAGATATTGGACGTATGTCATGGCAGGACAATGTTGTGTAAATGTCCAGTTGTAATTCGATCTGTACCAGTTATTTTCTACAATGATAATAATATTTCTCATTAATAAACTTTAGTTTTGGTTGAGTTGACCGTGTCTCCTATCTTTTTCCTCTCCAAACCAAGGCTGTCCTAAACTTGCAATATTTGATCTGTATTTAATATCATTTTTTGTAATCCAAAACCAGGAGTGGGTGATAAAAGCCGAGGTGCTAGTTATTATGTTAATATCATAATTTACCTCTAATTGTTCACTCCTTGTTTTGGCTTGCAAATACTGATATACAACACTGGCCACATACTGCTAGTGTTATGGCAGCCATGTTGCTTTATTGGTAAGCTTGTTGACGTCATTGCGTCATGATTCTCTTCTCCTGTATCCATTGGACACAAACTGAAGAGACAATCACTGTCACACTATCTATACTCATCAAGTCAGGTGTCAGAAATAATGAATTCATGATAAACATATACAGGCTCATGAATTCACTATTTCTGACACCTGTGCAGGTGAGCATAGATAAGTAGTGTGTGACCACCATTGTCCCTCAAGTTGTGTGTAATAGATTATGTATGAAGAAGAGAAAATGGTGGTTATACAAGGCAGTTCTCTAATCAACAGGTCAGGTGTCATAACTAATGAGTTTTTTGACACCTGACCTGTTCAGTAGAGGTCTGCACTGTATTTCCACCATTTTCTCTTCAGACTGCCACACTAGGCACAGACAAAAAGAGATTATGGAGATACATGTAATATTTTTTGGCCCACCTCATATCTGTATACTAAAGACACACAAAGCTGCAGTCTTTTTATTTTTAACTACTGGAGATATGATGTGGCCCAAAAAGTAAGTGTGTGGCGAAGTTTTTTTGGCGCACGGTGTGTGTTGCCGGCGGCGGAAGACACAAGAAACCAAACATAATTGTGGCAAATCAAACTTTTTTTATTTTGTAAACAACTCAAAAATGTATTTACTGCGCCGGCTTAGAGTGATGTAAACGGGGGGTGTGAAGAACTGAGGCCTGGCTAACCGTGGACGACGCAGAGGTGGCAGGAGAAGGGGCAATGAAACTAGAAGGGTCTGGAAGTTCGGGGATGGGGCTTGACACATGAGAGGCTTGAGACGCACTGGAAGGGTGAGACAAACCTGACATTACAGACACAATGGGAGGTGAAGGTGGAGGAATGCTAAGAGTCCTCTGTTTTTTTCTGTGGTTTTTTTTTGGTTTGCCTGGTTGTGGGAGGTCTTGGTGGGCTCATATGGCATGGCGGCGGGTGACCTGTCAAGGTCCGGCTGCACTGTGTCAGAGTCCATAGTGTTTGTAGATCGTGCAGCCATGCCAGAGTCCATAGTGCTCGTAGAGCGTGCAGCCATGCCAGAGTCCATAGTGCTCGCAGAGCGTGCAGCCATGCCAGAGTCCATAGTGCTCGTAGAGCGTGCAGCCATGCCAGAGTCCATAGTGCTTGTAGAGCGTGCAGCCATGCCAGAGTCCATAGTGCTCGCAGAGCGTGCAGCCATGCCAGAGTCCATAGTGCTCGTAGAGCGTGCAGCCATGCCAGAGTCCATAGGGCTTGTAGAGCGTGCAGCCATGCCAGAGTGCATAGCGCTTGTAGAGCGGAAGGCCATGCCAGGGTCCTGCTGCATCGTGGAGGTGGCGGTACGGAAGGCCATGCCAGGGTCCTGCTGCATCGTGGTGGTGGCGGTACGGAAGGCCATGCCAGGGTCCTGCTGCATCATGGTGGTGGCGGTACGGAAGGCCATGCCAGGGTCCTGCTGCATTGTGGAGGTGGCGGTACGGAAGGCCATGCCAGGGTCCTGCTGCATCGTGGTGTCAGTGGAGGAGGTCCAAGCAGGAGCAGCGGATGTCATGGTGGTGGCGGTGGGATGTCCAACTGCACTCGGCATGGTGGTGGTGCTGTAGTGGTGTCCGGCTGTGGAAGGAATTGAGGTGGCCGTGCAGTGGGATGCAGCAGAGGTCAACATTGTGGTCAAGCGTGACAGTGAAGGCACAGGTGGATATGCCCCCACTGTCTGCTGGAAATACCGACTCTGCTGCATAGCCTGCACGTAAGCAGCATTGCAGTCCTGCATGACACTCAGCTGGAGATCAGGAGTAAGGTGTTCCAACATGCCCTGCTCAATTTGGTTAAAAAAATGATGTGCTGGCCTCTGGAGGTCGGCTTTCACTTGATCAAGGCTTTTGCTGACCTCCTGGATACATGCATTCAAGAGGCTATGTGAAACATTCATTCGGTCACCCAAAGCCTTGATTGCTTCATGTAAAACCGAGCTCAAGTGCAAAAACTCGGGCATGAGTGACCTGTCCGAAGCCCTCTGCCGCTGCCGGGAGGAGCCCAAAAAAAAGGGGCAGTGGAAGAGGACTGCAAAAGGGGAAGACCTGATGGACCAGCTCCCTGGTCTCCAGTTAGTGTGGAAGGCCCACTTGCTGCTGTGCTGCTGGATGGCTGGGAAAGGTCCGTGGCTGTCGGATGAAGGACGGCTCCAGAATCTGGGCCAACAGTAGTGCTGTATGTGCTGTGAAAAAAAGGAAAAAGAACATCACTATCAAAAATTAAACAGACGCAAAATCCTGTGGAATGTAAAAATACAGATTATGGCAATACAATACAACCTAATGCACGTGATAACTACTTACGTTCTCTGGGCAAGGACCGGTCTTAAAAATGACAGAACGCGATGGTATTTGTAGCGTCTGATCCTTGCTCCTGAACCACTGGGAACACGGCTCTCTTGACGCAGGTCCTTGTTGAAGTGGTCCTTCATCGAACGCCAACGTGTTTTGACTTTGGATACTGTTAAAAAAAAAATGGTGATCAGAAAAAGTACTTTTGGCTGTGCTCACACAACTGTGTGTGATGAGAGAAACTCCAGAAAGTTTCTTTCATCACACACAGTCGAGTGAGCACAGCCAAGGTCTCTGCTGCTTCACACTGCAGTGCAATACTTACCAAATGCAGCTTGGACCCATGTTGGGGCGTTGTTCCAGCCATCCCACATCGCTTGGGCCACCTCATTCCATAACCGCCGGATCTTCACGTTGTTTGAGCGCAGTGGATCCCGGGTGTCCCACAACGGGACTCTCTCCTGGACCAGGGGGATGAGGAGGTCATTCTCGATAAGATCATCCTCCCGTTGTGAAACCTAAAAATTAAAGAAAGTCATTACAGTTTGCTCAATTAACAGAAGGAAAAGAAAGAAAAAAGATGCTGAGAAATGGCATGAATAGTAAAGTCAACATACAAAAGGATTCCACAAGAAAAAAGTAAAGAAATAAGAATGGAAAGAAAGAAAGATTCAAGAATATTACACTGAGGACAGTCAGCCTTGTATACGTACCCGCTGCCGTCTTTCCACCGGACCTTGACTCCGCTGCTCCTGCCCTGTCTCTGCCGCAGTAGAAGAGCTCTAAAAAAAGAAAAATTTAAATTGTCACATGTGTCGATGTGACAGTGAATACTTACCAATCTGACGAGGCAAGTACTCACCTCACTGACATGCTCCACTTCCGACTGTCCTGGCCGAAACTCCTCACCAGATGAAGAATCCAAAGAAGACATTCTGATGCATGTAGAAAGAAAGAAATTGCAGAAATTAGGACATGTAGAGACAGAAAATAGAAAATAAAGGCATTGGCTAGGATATACTCACATTGTTCTGAGGCTTGATTGCTCCAAGGTGCTGTGGTCCGTCTGCTCAGCTTGGCTGTCCACCGTGGGCCGTCTGCTCTGCTTGGCTGTCCGCTGTGGGCCGTCTGCTCTGCTTGGCTGTCCACTGTGGTCCGTCTGCTCTGCTTGGCTGTCTGCTGAGAAGTGACCTGCAACTGTCCACACCCTCCCTTTTATCACCTTGATGGTGGGGGGTGGCTTATCAGTGTCTAGACATGTTTTTCTCAATTGAAACGCATGCGTTCAAAAACGCAACCAAACGCATGTGCTAAAAAATGCACATTGACAGCAATGCGTTTTTTGGTCGAAAATCCTTGCGCAATCGACCACATGCGTTTCCTGGCGGCAAATAGACGCCTCTAGAAATTACTACATGTTGCATTTCCGCGCCAAGCCGCAAATGACGAGACGACGCATGCGTCATCAAAAGCGGCAAAACGCGAACAAAAAAAAAACGCATGCGTTTTTAATGTTAAATATAGGAAAACACGACGCATGCGTTTATATGCAGTACAAATGCTGTGGCAACAAACGCAAATCTGAAACTAGCCTTAGAGAACTGATCGTTGACAACCCAGATAACGGTGCAGTTACGAGACTTGGGTAAGCCCACCGCAAAGTCCATCCCAACCATCTCCCAGGGCCTGTCTGCCACCGGCAGGGGGTAAAGTTGCCCAGCAGGCCATTGCCGAGGAGACCTATTCTTGGCGCAAGAGACACCCGCTCGAATATAGTTCCCGACGTCACGGGCCATATGCGGCCATCAGTACGTCCTCGCCAAAAGCTCCGATGTCCTCTTGGTCCCAAAATGTCCACCCACCCTGTACGAGTGAGCCCAAGAGAGAACCTCCAATTGCAAATTAGATGGGGCGAAAGTCTTGCCTGGGGGCACAGACTCTAGCGAAATCGGAGCCACAGTTCTCAGGCTCTCAGAAGGGACAATAAGCCGAGGCTCCTCCTCCTCCTCAGATGACACTACGGAGCGAGAGAGAGCATCGGCACAAATGTTCTTCTCTCCGGAGAGAAAATGGAGAGTAAAATGGAACCGGGAGAAGAACAGGGACCATCTAGCCTGGCGAGACTTCAGTCGCTGGGCCGTCTGTAAGTACACCAAGTTCTTGTGGTCTGTGAACACTTGGAAGGGAAAGCGAGCTCCCTCCAAGAGGTGTCTCCACTCTGAGACAGCCAAATTCATGGCTAGCAACTCCTTGTCCCCGATGGAATAATTCCTCTCCGCTGGTAAAAACATCTTGGAGAAGAAGAAGCAAGGATACTTCTGACCTTGAACATCCTTTTGGAAGAGGACTGCTCCAGCACCAACGGATGAGGCATCCACCTCCATAATAAATGGATTATCTACATCGGGGCGATGTAGGATGGGAGCGCTAGCGAAGTGTGACTTAATCGAGAGAAAGGCCTTGGAGACCTCCTCCGACCACAACTTGGGATTTTCTCCCTTCTTGGTGAGGGCAACCAAGGGAGCTACCAAAGTTGAGAAGTGTGGAATGAACTGGCAATAGTAATTAATGAACCCCGTAAAGCACTGCACCACTTTAACAGAATGGGGTTCTTGCGAGTCCATCACAGCCTGTAGCTTGGTAGGATCCATAGCCAATCCCTGGGCAGAGATGATATAGCCAAGGAAAGGCAAGGACTCCTGCTCAAACACACACTTCTCCAACTTGGCGTAGAGGGAGTTTGCCTGTAAGAGGTTGAAGACTTTGCGAACATCTATTCGATGGGAGTCGATATCCGGAGAGTAGATGAGAATATCATCCAGATAGACTATGACCGAGGTGGTGAGCATCTTCCGGAAGATGTCGTTCAGAAAGTCTTGGAAAACGGCTGGGGCATTACAGAGCCCGAAGGGCATCACCAGATATTCATAGTGCCCATCCCTGGTGTTAAAAGC
This sequence comes from Ranitomeya variabilis, assembly GCF_051348905.1. NCBI lineage: Eukaryota > Metazoa > Chordata > Amphibia > Anura > Dendrobatidae > Ranitomeya > Ranitomeya variabilis. The sequence continues at coordinate 383,295,981 of NC_135237.1, read as the reverse complement.
CGTCTTCAATTCGTCCCCCTTGTAACAACTCTGCTGGCATCACGGCATGGCCTCGCATTTCTCACACTATCTTACCCACTGCTCCAGGCCATGATGTGGTTTCTGTTTTTTGCCAGCTCCATGTTCTGTGTCTCTGCTCTCTGCATGCTTCATAGTTCTGTGTATAGAGGGGCGGCGCCTGAACTCTCTGGTTCTTATAGGAATCAGGTGCATCTGTCCAATCTGTTCCTGACCAATTGCCAGGAGACCTCCAGTATTTAGTTCAGCTCCACCCAGTGTTCTGGGCCTGTGCAATGTGTTAGCTCAGTTAGTGTCTTGCTTCTGAGTTTGCCTGGCCTTGCTCTGAGTTACTCCCTCTCTGGAGGATTCTCTGTGTTATTTCCTAGGTCTTGTTGTCCGCCCACCAGGAGGCAGAATATCCTGGTCCCAGTGTCTTTGTCCTTGTGTCTTGTTCCATTGCCTTGTCTGTACTTAGTCTTACCTCGGTCTCCTAGTCTTTGGCTTCCTTCCCTGTTGTCTTTCCTTGTATTCTCAGTCTGCTTTCACTCCGCACTCTTGCAGCTCTGCCTGCTCTGAACCTTTGTTACTTTACCTCTGCTCCTCACTTCTGCGTTTCTGCTCCTTTCTACTCAGCTTATCTTCTGCTGTTGCAGTTATCCCTTGCTGCAGCTTCTCTCCACATTCTTTGTGGCTCTGCTCAGCTTTGCTGCAGAGACCCCTCCTGCAGCTCCTCTCCGCTCCTTGCGGTTCTACCTGGCTCCGCTCCTTGCGGTTCTACCTGGCTCCGCTCCTTGCGGTTCTACCTGGCTCCGCTCCTTGCGGTTCTACCTGGCTCCGCTCCTTGCGGTTCTACCTGGCTCCGCTCCTTGCGGTTCTACCTGGCTCCGCTCCTTGCGGTTCTACCTGGCTCCGCTCTTTGCGGTTCTACTTCTCCTGCACTTGGCTCCGCCTCCAGCTCTTGGCTCCGCCTCCTGCCTTTCTGCACTTGGCTCCGCCTCCATCTCTTGGCTCCGCCTCCTGCGGTTTCGCACTTGGCTCCGCCTCCTGCTCTTGGCTTCGCCTCCTGCATTTCTGTTCTTGGCTCTAGCTCCTGTGCTTTCGCTCTGCATCCGCTCTTGCGGTCTTTATCTACTTATTCCTAGGTCCTCGTGTCTGAACAGGTTCTTACCCATTCTACATACCTGCCTGCAGACCGGTCCCTACCGGTTCTTCCAGTGTACCAGTCTTGTCCGCCAGTCCTGCCAGAGAGCCAGCCGTGCCCGCCTGCCTACCAGAGAGCCAGCCGTGCCCGCCTGCCTGACAGTGTTCCTGTTGTACCCGTCTGCCTGCCTATGTGCCAGCTGTGCCCGCTTGCTTGTCTATGTTCCGTTCCCCGGTGGGATCAGCAGCCACAACCAGACTCCACCCTGGAGTGGTACCTGGTAGCTTCCTATTGCACAAGTCTGACCTCACCATCAGAGGCTCCAGCGAACACCTAGGAAGCTACTTAGTTACGCCCCTTCCAGGGAGGTTTGGTCTGTGGTCCAGTGGGGCCACTCCCCCGCACGCCCGCGCCAACCAGTCTGGGCGCGAGCATGACAGTTTGCACAGGCAATGGCCTCCGCTGTATCCCATGTCCTACCGCTCGCAGAGCATGATGAACTTTTTTCCTGCCCTTATGAGCAACCTGAAAAATTTGTTCCACCAAGGGTGGTTCAGATTGAAGAGACCTCCGACCCAATTATAGTCTCTAATGCTCTCTTCAAGCAACTTCAGGCCTATGAGGAGGAGCACTAACCAGCTGACCCACCTAGGTTCTATGGGAATCCTGAAGAATGTCAGGGGTTCCTGAAACAGTGCTTACGCTACATCCTGCAGAATGCAGCTTGTTTTCCCTCTGACTGGGTCAAGGTGGGTTACATCATGTCCTACCTGGCCGAAGATGCTCTAATATGGATAACTCCCCTCTGGGAAGCAGGGGATCCTATCGTCATGAACCTAGGGGCCTTCCTAGTGGCCTTCCGTAAAGTATTTGACAAGCCTTGTCCTTCTGCTCCTATTAAGTCTTCCCCATCTAGATCCGAGAGGCGCTCCAGACGGGCGAAACCCGTGAAGAAACCCCCACGTCAAGCCATGACCGTCTGTGACCCTCCAGTTCCTGTACCCATTAAAGCAGCTACCCGTATGAAGCCTAAGAAGGTTGATGAGAGTGGGCTGGCAAAGCAGCAGCCTGAAATCAGCCATAAGAAGGGCATACAATGTCGCTGCTGTTGTGAGGAACACCTGGATGGCCTCTGTCCAGGGGATCTCAAGCTCAAAAACCTCGGGTCAGTAGGAGAGACTGCCCTTGGTGAGAATAACTCCCTGCCGCTAAAGTCTATGACTGTTTCTCTGCCTTCTGGGAGCTTTGGTGTGTCTAAGCCGCCTGTCATACGGAGTCGGTGTATGGTCTCCGTTCTACAGCTCCAGAACCCGGTGTGGGCGTTGCCTGATAATGGCCGAGCCCTGCTAAAGAGCAGTCTAGTCCTACAAGGACAACTACAGCTCCAAGTAGGAGCCTTATACACAAAGAAGTTTGTCTTCCGTATGCTGTCTGTTATGCCCATGGGTCATTCTAAGCCAAGGACTCTACCACCCGCTCTGGTCAAGAGTTGCAGTAAGGTGCTTCGTTTGAACTTACCCAGTCTTGAGAAGTGTCTGGTTCCCATGCGTCAAAGACACTCAGCAGTGACATCTTCTTCTGCTGGTCTGCTAGTCGTCGAGTCAAGCTGTGCTGACGTCACCGAAGATGGGGAAACGGTGACTATGTCTCCACACATCTCCAGCGACTATACCAGTAAACACTTAGTCGTCGAGTCAAGATGTGCTAATGTCACCGAAGATGGGGAAGCGGTGACTATCTCTCCACACATCTCCAACGACTTTACCTGTATTCCGTTCCTAGGAACATCCCCGCCGCTTGGACGATTTCTTCTGGATAACGGGCAGAAGATGGTTCCTATGTTTATACCTTCTGTGTCCTTGTGGCCGGCTGGTGAAGATTTCAAAACAGAAGTTTGTTCACCTCAATTTTTCTCTGACCCGGTGGAGCTGATGCTCTCCACATTCATCTCTAGTGACTTTTCCTGTGTTCAGTATCCGGGAGCTTCTCTAATACCTGTTGGGCAAAATTTGAATCCTATGAGACGGTTTCCAGTTTCCAAGTGTCTGGCTGGTGAAGATATTAAGATGGCAGCATTCAAGTCCCTGTTACCTATGTACCTGGAGGAGATGGTCCAGTCCATAGAGAAAGCTAACCCCATTGGGTACAATGAGACTTTGCTACCTGAGATTTCCGATGAAGTTAATCCTACAGAGCACAAAGAGACTTTGTTTTCTGAGATTCCTGGTGACCCGCCTGCCTTATTCTACTCTGAAGATGTCATGTTATCCTGGACTATGTGTGCTCCTATCCTTCTTCTACAAGTTATTCTGGCTGGCTTGAAGAAGAGGGGCCGTAAAGGGGGGGGTACTGTAACAACTCTGCTGGCATCACGGCATGGCCTCGCATTTCTCACACTATCTTACCCACTGCTCCAGGCCATGATGTGGATTCTGTTTTTTGCCAGCTCCATGTTCTGTGTCTCTGCTCTCTGCATGCTTCATAGTTCTGTGTATAGAGGGGCGGCGCCTGAACTCTCTGGTTCTTATAGGAATCAGGTGCATCTGTCCAATCTGTTCCTGACCAATTGCCAGGAGACCTCCAGTATTTAGTTCAGCTCCACCCAGTGTTCTGGGCCTGTGCAATGTGTTAGCTCAGTTAGTGTCTTGCTTCTGAGTTTGCCTGGCCTTGCTCTGAGTTACTCCCTCTCTGGAGGATTCTCTGTGTTATTTCCTAGGTCTTGTTGTCCGCCCACCAGGAGGCAGAATATCCTGGTCCCAGTGTCTTTGTCCTTGTGTCTTGTTCCATTGCCTTGTCTGTACTTAGTCTTACCTCGGTCTCCTAGTCTTTGGCTTCCTTCCCTGTTGTCTTTCCTTGTATTCTCAGTCTGCTTTCACTCCGCACTCTTGCAGCTCTGCCTGCTCTGAACCTTTGTTACTTTACCTCTGCTCCTCACTTCTGCGTTTCTGCTCCTTTCTACTCAGCTTATCTTCTGCTGTTGCAGTTATCCCTTGCTGCAGCTTCTCTCCACATTCTTTGTGGCTCTGCTCAGCTTTGCTGCAGAGACCCCTCCTGCAGCTCCTCTCCGCTCCTTGCGGTTCTACCTGGCTCCGCTCCTTGCGGTTCTACCTGGCTCCGCGCCTTGCGGTTCTACCTGGCTCCGCTCCTTGCGGTTCTACCTGGCTCCGCTCCTTGCGGTTCTACCTGGCTCCGCTCCTTGCGGTTCTACCTGGCTCCGCTCCTTGCGGTTCTACTTCTCCTGCACTTGGCTCCGCCTCCAGCTCTTGGGTCCGCCTCCTGCCTGTCTGCACTTGGCTCCGGCTCCATCTCTTGGCTCCGCCTCCTGCGGTTTCGCACTTGGCTCCGCCTCCTGCTCTTGGCTTCGCCTCCTGCATTTCTGTTCTTGGCTCTAGCTCCTGTGTTTCGCTCTGCATCCCTCTTGCGGTCTTTATCTACTTATTCCTAGGTCCTCGTGTCTGAACAGGTTCTTACCCGTTCTACATACCTGCCTGCAGACCGGTCCCTACCGGTTCTTCCAGTGTACCAGTCTTGTCCGCCAGTCCTGCCAGAGAGCCAGCCGTGCCCGCCTGCCTACCAGAGAGCCAGCCGTGCCCGCCTGCCTGACAGTGTTCCTGTTGTACCCGCCTGCCTATGTGCCAGCTGTGCCCGCTTGCTTGTCTATGTTCCGTTCCCCGGTGGGATCAGCAGCCACAACCAGACTCCACCCTGGAGTGGTACCTGGTAGCTTCCTATTGCACAAGTCTGACCTCACCATCAGAGGCTCCAGCGAACACCTAGGAAGCTACTTAGTTACGCCCCTTCCAGGGAGGTTTGGTCTGTGGTCCAGTGGGGCCACTCCCCCGCACGCCCGCGCCAACCAGTCTGGGCGCGAGCATGACACCCCTCACGGATGCGAATCAGGTTGTAAGCACCCTGCAGATCTAACTTAGTAAATACGTAGTTCTCCATTCTTCTTCTGCACAAAGAAGAACCGAGCCCCTGCAGGTGACACTGACTTCATAATGAATCCTCTTGCCAGATACTCTTGAATGTACTGGAACATTGCCTCCGTCTCCGGGAGCGATAATGGATAGACTCGACCCGCACCAGGCAAGAGGTCAATAGGACAGTCATAGGGGCGGTGAGGTGGAAGGGTCTCCGCAGCCCTTTTGGAGAACATGTCCGCATTGGACCAAAAGTGCTTGGGGAGAGAGGAAAGATCTGCAGGTACCTCTGTAGAAGCAACCTGAATGCACTCCCTCTGACTACTACCCTCACATGATTTACTCCATACCAAAATTTTCCCTGAGGACCACTCTATATGAGGAGAATTATAGCGAAGCCATGGTATCCCCAACAGGACCTCATCAATTCCCTCAGGAATGACTAATAGGGCGATAATTTCCTGATGTGAGGGAGACATAGAAAGAGTGAATGGAATGGTCTGATGTGTAATCTGTGAGGGTAGTGTCGACCCATTTACCACTCGAACGGTCACAGATTTGGCGAGCATCACCAGGGGTATTGCGTGATGCTGGGCGAAAGCAGATGACATGAAATTGCCTTCCGCCCCGGAGTCCAGGCAGAGGTCTACCATAAGAGTGGATGGGCCTATGGTAATTGTCCCCTTGAAGGACAATTTAGAGGAAAACGTCTCCGTGTCTAGTGTACCTCCTCCAACTACCACTAGACGCCGACGTTCCCCCGACCGCTGAGAACACTTGGAGGCAAGATGTCCTGACTGCCGGAAAATATGACAGACCATAAGTGCACGAGCGGACCGATACTTAGATCCCGCGTGCAACGCCTCTATGGCCTCATGTGACTCAGATGTCTGGACCAGAGATTCCTGAGGTTTGGCGAAGGTGGGAGCCAGCCGAAACCTCTGCCTACACTGGGCTCGCTCCAACCTTCGCTCGTGAAAACGAAGGTCGATGCGGGTAGACATAGCTATGAGCTCCTCCAGTGTGGCAGAAATTTCCCTAGTGGCCAAAGCGTCCTTCACATGGTCAGCCAGCCCTCTCCAAAATACTGGGATAAGAGCTTTATCTGACTATTCCAGCTCAGACGCTAATGTCCAGAAGCAGACTGCAAAATGGCTGACCATGGATGAACCCTGAGTCAATGCCAGCAGTTGGAGCACTGTATCATGGGTGACTTGGGGTCCTAAAAAGACCTGTTTCAGAGTGCTCAAAAACCAAGGAGCACTCTGCATCACATGATCGTCGTTCTCCCACAGCGGCGTAGCCCACTCCAATGCCCTGTCCGACAGCTGAGAAATTAGGAATCCCACCTTTGCCCGCTCTGTGGGAAAACGTGCAGCCAGGAGCTCGAGGTGTATACCGCACTGGCTCACAAAACCCCTACAGGATTTACTGTCTCCAAAGTATTTCTCTGGCAGCGGGAGGTGAGATAAGGTTGCAACAGAGATGGCAGTGGGTAAAGCTGCCGCAGCCACACTAGCGGCCTGAACAGCTATTGCGGTAACATCCACCGCTGAGGTTGCACGCTCGAGAGCCGCCAACCAGCCCTCCAGCAGCTGGATGTACCCCTGCAATTGCTGTTCGTCCTTCATTACTTAGCCAGACCCTGGGCTAGCGGAACGCACAATATAATTAGAGAAAAGGAATAAGGTGCGTTCGCAGCCCGGGGTCCACCGTGCAGAGATGGAACCTGCTACTAAGCAATGACGGACTATATGGCGGTACAATGAGGATACACACACAGGTTAGCTTCACCCTGTGTGAAAGAAGCAAACCCTGTTGCGTCACAGGGCCGCAGTACCGTACGTAACAGAAATAATAATATAGTAATATAGTAGCACGAGAGTGCATGCGGTGCCGCACTGGCGGACACCACTAACCACCCAGACTTGGGTTTGGAAAGCGCGGTGATAGCGCACGGCGCCGCACTGGCGGTCACAGCAATAGACGCTGTTTGTGTACTTGTGTTGGTAAGAAGTCGGGCGCTAGATTACAATCATCCTCCTTACACGAGCATTCAAACACAAGGGAGGGGATGTTTAAAGATTGACTTTCACTCACAACACACACACGTAAACAAGAGTATACTAGCGCATGACCGTGTGGCCATGTGAGCCTTTTATAGCTGCAGCAAGTTCAGGACCTTCCTAGAGGACCACTGAAAACTGCTACAGTAACTGAGCAACTTCAGGACCTTCCTAAAGGAACAATAGGAGCTGCTGCAGTACCTGAGCATGTGACCCCAGACCTCCACTGAGAGGTCTTACTTTGGGCATGCTCAGAAGGGGAAAAGCAGGACTTAGTCCCAGAGACGTCTGCACGCCGCTGATCAGTACAGGCTATAATGGTAGAGCCTGGAAAGGCAGCAGTAACCCTTTGCACAGAATCACACTGAGCAAGATGCTGGGACCGACGTCTCCGCTGAGCAGGCTCAACTGCGGCTGATGCAGAATGAGAGACCGCAGCAGACATGGTTCGAGATTCCCCCTGTGCAGTGGCGGGAACTCGACTCCTAACACTTAGTCTGTTTCAGTAGCCTCCACAATCATGGGGAAGACTGCTGACTTGACAGATGTCCAGAAGGCAGTTTGCACACTCCACAAGGAGGGTAAGCCACAAAAGGTCATTGCTAAAGAAGCTGGCTGTTCATAGAGTGCTGTATCCAAGCATATTAATGGAAAGTTGAATGGAAGGAAAAAGTATTGTAGAAAAAGTTGCACAAGCAACTGGGATAACCACAGCCTCTAAAGGATTGTTAAGTAAAAGCCATTCAAAAGTTTGGGGGAGATTCACAAGGAGTGGACTGCTGCTGGAGTCATTGCTTCAAGAGCCACCACACACAGATGTATATAGGACATGGGCTACACGTGTCACATTCCTTGTCACGCCAATCATGACCAATAAACAGCACCAGAAGCATCTTACCTGGGCCAAGGAGAAAAGGAACTGTACTGTTGCTCAGTGTTCCAAGGTGTTGTTTTCAGAAGAAAGTAAATTTTGCATTTAATTTGGAAATCAAGGTCCCAGAGTCTGGAGAAAGAGTGGTGAGGCACACAATCCAAGCTGCTTGAGGTCTAGTGTGAAGTTTCCACAATCAGTGATGGTTTGGGGAGCCATGTCATCTGCTGGTAAAGGTCCACTGTGTTTTATCAAGACCAAAATCAGAGCAGATTATTAGAGGACTTCATGCTTCCCTCTGCTGACAAGCTATTTGGAAATGGAAATGTCATTCTTCAGCAGGACTTGTGCAAATTGTTTCTTCAGAGAGGAAGAGGACTAGAACTCACCTCGTCTCCTCAACTAGTCTCCTCACCTTGACATGCTTAACATATCCCTCTCCGCAAGGAGAAACGATACTTCTTCAACTTCAGCAGGACTTGGCACCTGTCCACACTGCCAAAAGTACCAATACCTGGTTTAGAAACAACAGTATCACTGTGCTTGATTAGCCAGCAAACTCGCCAGACCTTAACCCCATAGAGAATCTATGGGGCACTGTCTAGAGCAAATACTGGTGGTTAAAACTGACTCACTGACCAAACTGCGATAATTCTCTGATAAATAACAGGCCTTTAGAAATACCCTGTTTTAGGGAAAGAGGGAAAAAAAAAGATAAGTGCGGCGCTTCCTCTGAGCGTCATACGTTTTTACCAACAGTAAAAAAAATCTTTTAGTTGTGGTTATGCTCATCTTCATTGAGTAAGAAATGCACATTGAGATTCCCAATGAATCAATTCTTTAGGCAACTCTTCTTTGTGTCTTGTATAATCCAATAAGGTGTGCACTTTGGAGAACTATTTGTTGATCCTTCTTCGGATCTCCATAGGGTGGTGAATTCAAAGGGAAAATAAATTCCAAGCGAATGTAGCGCTAATCACCTTAGGATCTTTTGAATACATCCACTTCCAGTGAAAAACTATTACTAAAAGATCATTTTATTTTCTCAAAATAAAAAAATAGTTTTAAAATATTTTTAAAATACAATACAAAACATTTCAGCTGCTATTTTTACAGTGCAGCCTTCATCGGGTACAAATAAAACAAACAACATACAAAAGCACTATAAAGTGATGTTACAACCTCAAAGCTTTCTTATTTATGAAGGTTCCTAGAAGTTATTAGCAGGGCGGGACCGAAATCTGTCACTCAGGCTCTCCTCCCTGACACATATCTACGGTACATGGTAGAGTCTAAAGAGACTCAGTTTTCTTATATATATAAATAAATAAAATAACATTATAGTACTTGTATACTATCCAAAATGAGCTTCTAAATACATGGTGTTACATTGTTGCGAACAGACATAAAAATATTTGAAAGTATAAGTATAAATATAATTATAAATATAATTCACTCTAATACTTTATCAAAAATATTACTATCATCTCTACATGAATCAATTCATCCCATTAAAAAGCAAAAACAAAATTTTTTAAAAAAATAAAAAAGAACCTTCTTCTAAAAAATTCTGAGAAAAATGTTACTAAAAAAGGAAAATTAAACTTTTGTTTATATATATATATATATATATACATTGCAGACCAAAAGTTTGGACACATCTTGTCATTCAAAGATTTTTCTGTATTTTCATGACTATGAAATTGTAAATTCACACTGAAGGCATCAAAACTATGAATTAACACATGTGGAATTATATTCTTAACAAAAAAGTGTGAAACAATTGAAAATATGTCTTTTATTCTAGGTTCTTCAAAGTAGCCACCTTTTACTTTGATGACTGCTTTGCACACTCTTGGCATTCTCTTGATGACCTTCAAGAGGTAGTCACTGGGAATGGTTTTCACTTCACAGGTGTGCCCTGTCAGGTATAATAAGTTGGATTTCTTGCCTTATAAATGGGGTTGGGACCATCTGTTGTGTTGTGCAGAAGTCTGGTGGATACACAGCTGATAGTCCTACTGACTGTTAGAATTTGTATTATGGCAAGAAAAAAGCAGCTAAGTAAAGAAAATTGAGTGGCCATCATTACTTTAAGAAATGAAGGTCAGTCAGTCCGAAAAATTGGGAAAACTTTGAAAGTGTCCCCAAGTGCAGTTGCAAAAACCATCAAGTGCTACAAAGAAACTGGCTCACATGAGGAACGCCCCAGGAAAGGAAGACCAAGAGTCACCTCTCCTTCTGAGGATAAGTTTATCTGAGTCACCAGCCTCAGAAATCGCAGGTTAACAGCAGCTCAGATTAGAGACCAGGTCAATGCCACACAAAGTTCTAGCAGCTGACACATCTCTACAACAACTGTTAAGAGGAGACTATGTGCAGCAGGCCTTCATGGTAAAATAGCTGTTAGGAAACCACTGCTAAGGACAGGCAACAAGCTGATGAGACTTGTTTGGGCTAAAGAACACAAGGAATGGACATTAGACCAGTGGAAATCTGTGCTTTGGTCTGATGAGTCCAAATTTAAGATATTTGATTCCAACCACCGTGTCTTTGTGCGACGCAGGAAAGGTGAACGGATGGACTCTACATGCCTGGTTCCCACCGTGAAGCATGGAGGAGGAGGTGTGATGGTGTGGGGGTGCTTTGCTGGTGACACTGTTGGGGATTTATTCAAAATTGAAGGCATACTGATCCAGCATGGATACCACAGCATCTTGCAGCGGCATGCTTTTCCATCCGGTTTGCATTTAGTTGGACCATCATTTATTTTTCAACAGGACAATGACCCCAAACACACCTCCAGGCTGTGTAAGGGCTATTTGACCAAGAAGGAGTGTGATGGGGTGCTACTCCAGACCTGAACCCAATTGAGATGGTTTGGGGTGAGCTGGACCGCAGAATTAAGGCAAAAGGGCCAACAAGTGCTAAGCATCTCTGGGAAATTCTTCAAGACTGTTGGAAGACCATTTCCGGTGACTACCTCTTTAAGCTCATCAAGAGAATGCCAAGAGTGTGCAAAGCAGTCATCAAAGCAAAAGGTGGCTACTTTGAAGAACCTAGAATATAAGACATATTTTCAATTGTTTCACACTTTTTTGTTAAGTATATAATTCCACATGTGTTAATTCTTGTTTTTGATGCCTTCAGTGTGAATTTACAATTTTCATAGTCATGAAAATACAGAAAAATCTTTAAATGAGAAGGTGTGTCCAAACTTTTGGTCTGTACTGTATATATATTGCTCAAAAAAATAAAGGGAACGCTAGAATACAACATCCTAGATATCACTGAATGAAATATTTCAGTTGCATATCTTTATTCATTACATAGTGGAATGTGTTGAGAACTATAAAACATAAAGATGATCAATGTAAATCAAAATCAATATCCCATGGAGGTCTGGATTTGGAATGATACTCAAAATCAAAGTGGAAAATCAAATTACAGCCTGATCCAACTTCAGTGAAAATGCCTCAAGGCAAGAAAATGATGTTCATTTGTGTGTTTTGCCTCCATGTGCCTGCATGACCTACCTACAATGCCTAGGCATGCTCCTGATGAGGCGGCGGATGGTCTCCTGATGGTCTCCTCCCAGACCTGGAATAAAGCATCCACCAACTCCTGGACAGTCTGTAGTGCAATGTGTCGTTGGTGGATGGTGCAAGACATGATGTCCCAGATGTGTTCAATCGGATTTAGGTCTGGGGAACGGGCGGGCCAGTCCATAGCTTCAATGCCTTCATCTTGCAGGAACTGCTGACACACTCCAGCCACATGAGGTCTGGCATTGTCCTGCATTAGGAGGAACCCAGGGCCAACCGCACCAGCATATGGTCTCACAAGGGGTCTGAGGATCTCATCTCGGTACCTAATGGCAGTCAGGCTACCTCTGGCGAGCACATGGAGGGCGGTGCGGCCTTCCAAAGAAATGCCACCCCACACCATTACTGACTCACTGCATAACCGGTCATGCTGAAGGATGTTGCTGGCAGCAGATCTCTCTCCGTGGCATCTCCAGACTCCGTCACATCTGCAACATGTGCTCAATGTGAACCTGCTTTCATCTGTGAAGAGCACAGGGCGTCTGTGGCGAATTTGCCAATCCTGGTGTTCTGTGGCAAATGCCAAGCGTCCTGCACAGTGTTGGGCTGTGAGCACAACCCCCATCTGTGGATGTCGGGCACTCAGACCATCCTCATGGAGTCGGTTTCTGACAGTGGTTCGAGTGCTATGTGATGTTTTCTCTCATAGCACTCGTCCGTATTCTACGGTAGTGTGACCACAGCCTAAGGCTATGTGCCCATGTAGCTGAAAGTATGCAGAATTTTCCTGAAGAAATCCGGACTCGCTTCGGAGGAAATCCGCTTGCGTTTTTATCTCATTTTTACCGTGTTTTTTTTTTGCGCTTTTTTTTTTGCTTTTTTTACCGGAGCGTCCCAATACAATAATATAGTGGCAAATCCGCAGATTTTCCACAAAATTAAAAAACATGCTGTGTTTTTTTCGCGATGCGTTTTTTTTGCAGAAAAAAACGCAGCATGGGCACAAAAATTGTGGAATGCATTAAAATAATGACATGCTTAATGCAAGCATTTTTTTAAGCGTTTTTGCAGTGGTAAACCACCACAAAAACGCTAACAAAATGCTAAAAATCCAGAATGTGGGCACATAGCCTTAAAGAAACATATCACCATGTGTACATTTATCATCCACTCTTTGTTTTGGCTTACAAATACGGAGGTAAAATACTAACCAAAGACTGCACATGTGCATGTTTACTAATTCAGATCAAAACTTTTTCATCATCTTTATTGAACCCCTTCCCGACATGCGCAGTACTGGTTCTGCTCTGCAGGATATGCATTCCCGCAAACAGCAGTACTAGTATGGCGCATGCTGAGTGCCGCTGCGATTGGGTGAGGGTGTCAACTGTATGTGACAGCTGACACCCCGCAGCAATGACCACGATCGGTGCTAGCACCAATCGCGGGCATTCAACCCCTCTGATGCCCTTCTCAGTATTGACAGCAGCATAGAGAAGCATCGTGCGATCTGACATTATATAATGATGTCCCATCCTGGGCAATGTAAAAAAGGTTAAAAAAAAATATTGGCATGTGTAAAAATATATATTTAAAAAAAAATCCTAAATAAAGAAAACATATAAATATTTTTCCAATAAATACATTTATTTATGTAAATAAATTAAAAAAACAATAAAAGTACACATATTTGGTATCATCACATCAGTAGCGACCCTCTCTATAAAACTATCCCACTAGTTAACCCCTTCAGTGAACACTGTAAAAAAAAACGAGGCAAAAGATAATGCTTTAGGTTATATGCACACGTTGCGGATTTGACTGTGGAATTTTCTGTGCAGATTCTCCATTTCTTGGCAGAAAACGCAGGTCAGAATCTGCACTTTTATTTGCAGATTTGCTGTGGATTTTGTGTGGATTTCTTCCTTTTTTTTATCCCTGTGGATTTCTATTATGGAATGGGTGCAGAAACACAGCAGATCCGCAAAAAGAATTGACATGGTCCTTTTTTGAATCTGCTGCATTTTCCGTGCAGATTTTTCCACACCATTAGCACAGCATTTTTTTGCTATTGATTTACATTGTACTGTAAATCACTTGCGGATCTGCAGCGTTTCTGCACGGAGAAAAATGCTGCGGATCTGCAGGAAATCTGCAACGTGTGCACATAGCCTCATCATACCGCTGAACAAAAAGTGCAATAAAAAGCGATCAAAAAGATGGATGTAAATAAATATGGTACCACTGAAAACGTCATCTTGTCCCACAATAAGCAAGCTGCCATACAGCTCCATTAGCATAAAAATAAAAAAGTTATAGCTCTCAGAATAAAGCGATGCAAAAATATTTATTTTTCTATAAAATAGATTTATTGTGTAAAAGCGGCAAAACATAACTGTGGTACCTCTGTAATCGTACTGAGCCGAAGAATAAAGCTGTCTCATCAATTTTACCACACGCGGAACGGTATAAAAAAAAGCAATAACTGACTTGCTGGTTTTTGTTCATTCTGTCTCCCAAAAATCGGAATAGAAAGCGATGAAAAAATGTCATGTGCCCAAATATGGTACCAATAAAAACGCCAGGTCTTCCCACAAAAAAACAATCCAAAAAATTACTCTGTCTGCCAATATATGAAAAAAGTTTGGCTCTCAAAATATGGTGATGCAAAAACTAGTTTTCACAATAAAAAGCACCTTTTAGGCCGGCGTCACACTAGCGAGTTTTACGGACGTATGAGCGCATAAACTACGTCCATAAAATACGCATTACACACGGCCCAATGAATCTCTATGGCCCAACTCCTATCTGCCGTATATTACGCATCCGTAATATACGGTCTTGTACGGCCGTGGAAAATCGCAGCATGCTGCGTTTGTCACCGTATTGCGCAAAAAAATCGCCAATGAAAGTCTATGGGGGCGAGAAAAATACGGATTCCACACGGACCAGCAGTGTGACTTGCGAGAAATATGCAGCGGTGTTAGGCTGCCATCACACTAGCGAGTTTTACGGACGTAAGAGCGCATAAAATACGTCCGTAAAACACGCCTAACAAACGGCCCAATTATTCCCAATGGGTCAGGTCCTATCAGCCGTATATAACGCATCCGTAATATACGCCTTTCTACCGCCGTACAAAATCGCAGCATGCTGCGTTTGCCAGCGTATTGCGCAAAAAATACGCCAATGAAAGTCTATGGGGGCGAGAAAAATACGGATTCCACACGTACCAGCAGTGTGACTTGCGAGAAATACGCAGCGGTGTTAGTGAAAAGCCGGTAATTCAATTGCCGGCTTTTCATTTCTCCTTCACAAACCCGACAGGATATGAGACATGGTTTACATACAGTAAACTATCTCATATCCCCTTTTTTTTTGCATATTCCACACTACTAATGTTAGTAGTGTGTATGTGAAAAATTTGGGCGCTGTAGCTTGTAAAATAAAGGGTTAAATCGCGGAAAAAATTGGCATGGGCTCCCACGCAATTTTCTCCGTCAGAATGGTAAAGCCAGTGACTGAGGGCAGATATTAATAGCCTAGAGAGGGTCAATGGTTATTGGCCCCCCTGGCTACAAACATCTGCCCCCAGCCACCCCAGAAAAGGCACATCTGGAAGATGCGCCTATTCTGGCACCTGGCCACTCTCTTCCCACTCCCGTGTAGCGGTGGGATATGGGGTAATGAAGGGTTAATGTCACCTTGCTATTGTAATGTGACATTAAGCCAGATTAATAATGGAGAGGCGTCAATTATGTCACCTATCCATTATTAATCCAATTGTCTGAAAGGGTTAAAAAACACACACACACGTTATTAACCCCTTAGTGACAGAGCCAATTTGGTACTTAATGACCAGGCCAATTTTTACAATTCTGACCACTGTCATTTTATGAGGTTATAACTCTGGAACGCTTCAACGGATCCTGCTGATTCTGAGATTTTTTTTTCGTGACATATTGTACTTCATGTTAGTGGTAACATTTCTTCGATATTACTTGCGATTATTTATGAAAAAAATGGAAATATGGCAAAAAAAATTAAAATTTAGCAATTTTCAAACTTTGGATTTTTATGCCCTTAAATCAGAGAGATATATCACAAAAAGTAGTTGATAAATAACATTTCCCACATGTCTACATTACATAAGCACAATTTGGAACCAACATTTTTTTTTGTTAGGGAGTTATAAGGGTTAAAAGTTGACCAGCAATTTCTCATTTTTACAACACCATTTTTTTTAGGGACTACGTCACATTTTAAGTCATTTTGAGGGGTCAATATGATAGAAAATAACAAAGTGTGACACCATTCTAAAAACTGCACCCCTCAAGGTGCTCAAAACCACATTCAAGAAGTTTATTAACCCTTTACGTGCTTCACAGGAACTGAAACAATGTGGAAGGCAAAAATGAACATTTAACTTTTTTTTGCAAACATTTTGCTTCAGAACCATTTTTTTTTATTTTCACAAGTGTAAAAACAGAAATTTAACCATAAATTTTGTTGTGCAATTTCTCCTGAATACGCCGATACCCCATATGTGGGGGTAAACCACTGTTTGGGCGCACCGCAGAGCTTGGAAGAGAAGGAGCGCCCTTTGACTTTTTCAATGCAGAATTGGCTGGAATTGAGATCGGATGCCATGTCACGTTTAGAGAGCCCCTAATGTGCCTAAACAGTGGAAACCCCCCACAAGTGACCCCATTTTGGAAACTAGACCCCTTAAGAAACTTATCTAGATGTGTGGTGAGCACTTTGAGCCCCCAAGTGCTTCACAGAAGTTTATAAAGTAGAGCCGTGAAAATAAAAAAATCGCATTTGTTTACACAAAAATGATCTTTTCGCCCACAAATTCTTATGTTCACAAGGGTAACAGGAGAAATTAGACCACAAAAGTTGTTGTGCAATTTCTCCTGAATATGTTGATACCCCATATGTGGGGGTAAACCACTGTTTGGGCGCACCGCAGAGCTTGGAAGAGAAGGAGTGCTGTTTTACTTTTTCAATGTAGAATTGGCTGGAATTGAGATTGGACGCCATGTCGCATTTGGAGAGCCTCTGATGTGCCTAAACAGTAGAAGCCCCCCACAAGTGACCCCATTTTGGAAACTAGACCCCTTAAGGAACTTAACTAGATGTGTGGTGAGCACTTTAAACCCCCAGGTGCTTCTCAGAAGTTTATAACGTAGAGCCGTGAAAATAAAAAATCGCATTTTTTCTACAAAAATGATCTTTTTGCCCCAAAATTTTTATTTTCACAAGGGTAACAGGAGAAATTAGACCACAAAAGTTCTTGTGCAATTTCTCCTGAGTACATCAATACCCCATATGTGGGGGTAAACCACTGTTTGGGCGCACTGCAGAGCTTGGAAGAGAAGGAGTGCCGTTTTACTTTTTCGATGTAGAATTGGCTGGAATTGAGATCGGACGCCATGTCGCGTTTGGAAAGCCCCTGATGTGCCTAAACAGTGGAATCCCCCCACAAGTGACACCATTTTGGAAACTAGACCCCTTAAGGAACTTATCTAGATGTGTGGTGAGCACTTTAAACCCCCAGGTGCTTCACGGAAGGTTATAGCGTAGAGCCGTGAAAATAAAAAGTCGCATTTTTTTTTCAAAAATGATCTTTTTGCCCCCAAATTTTTATTTTGACAAGGGTAACAGGAGAAATTAGACCACAAAAGTTGTTGTGCAATTTCTCCTGAGTATGGCGATACCCCATATGTGGGGGTAAACCACTGTTTGGGCGCACCGCAGAGCTTGGAAGAGAAGGAGTGCGTTTTACTTTTTCAATGTAGAATTGGCTGGAATTGAGATCGGACACGATGTCGCGTTTGGAGAGCCCCTGATGTGCCTAAACAGTAGAAACCCCCCACAAGTGACCCCATTTTGGAAACTAGACCACTTAAGGAACTTATCTAGATGTGTGGTGACACTTTAAACCCCCAAGTTCTTCACAGAAATTTATAAAGTAGAGCCGTGAAAATAAAAAATCCTTTTTTTTTCCTCAAAAATGATTTTTTAGCCTGCAATTTTTTATTTTCTCAAGGGTAACAGGAGAAATTGGACCCCAAAATTTATTGTGCAATTTATGATGAGTAGGCTGATACCCCATATGTTGGGGTAAACCACTGTTTGGGCACATGGCAGAGCTCGGAAGGGAAGGAGCGCCGTTTTGGAATGCAGACTTTGATAGAATGGTCTGCGGGCATTATGTTGCGTTTGCAGAGCCCTTGATGTACCTAAACAGTAGAAACCCCCCACAAGTGACCCCATTTTGGAAACTAGACCCCCCAAGGAACTTATCTAGATGTGTGGTGAGAACTTTGAATGCCCAACTGCTTCACAGAAGTTTATAATGCAGAGTCGTGAAAATAAAAAATATTTTTTTTTTCCACAAAAAAGATTTTTTAGCCCCCAAGTTTTTATTTTCACAAGGGAACAAGAGAAATTAGACCCCAAGAGTTGTTGTCCAATTTGTCCTGAGTACAATGATACCCCATGTGTGGGGGGGGACCACTGTTTGGGTGCACGGCAGAGCTCGGAAGGGAAGGAGCGCCGTTTTGGAATGCAGACTTTGATAGAATGGTCTGCGGACGTTATGTTGCATTTGCAGAGCCCCTGATGTGCCTAAACAGTAGAAACCCCCCACAAGTGACCCCATTTTGGAAACTAGACCCCCCAGGGAACTTATCTAGATGTGTGGTGAGAACTTTGAATGCCCAACTGCTTCACAGAAGTTTATAATGCAGAGTCGTGAAAATAAAAATAACAATTTTTTTCCACAAAAAATATTTTTGAGCCCCCAAATTTTTATTTTGACAAGGGTAACAAGAGAAATTGGACCCCAAAAGTTGTTTTCCAATTTGTGCTGAGTACACTGATACCCCATGTGTGGTGGGGACCACTGTTTGAGCGCATGGCAGAGCTCGGAAGGGAAGGAACCCCATTTTGGAATGCAGACTTTGATAGAATGGTCTGCGGGCATTATGTTGCGTTTGCAGAGACCCTGATGTACCTAAACAGTAGAAACCCCCCACAAGTGACCCCATTTTGGAAACTAGAGCCCCCAAGGAACTTATCTAGATGTGTGGTGAGAACTTTGAATGCCCAAGTGCTTCACAGATGTTTATAATGCAGAGTTGTGAAAATAAAAAAAAACATTTTTTCCACAAAAAAGATTTTTTAGCCCCCAAGTTTTTATTTTCACGAGGGTAACAGGAGAAATTGGACACCAAACGTTGTTGTCCAATTTATCCCGAGTACGCTGATGCCCCATATGTGGGGGTAAACCACTGTTTGGGTGCACGGCAGAGCTCGGAAGGGAGGGAGCACCATTTGACTTTTTGAGCGCAAAATTGGCTGTGGCGTTTAGAGACCCCCTGATGTACCTAAACAGTGGAAACCCCCCAAATCTATCTCCAACCCTAACCCCAACACACCCCTAAGGCTTCTTTCACACTTCAGTTGTTTGGCATCAGTCAGCTCCGACATAGTGACGGATCCGTCACAATTGTTGAGAAAACGGTTCTAACGGATCCGTTTTTTTGACGGATCCATTACTTGGGGGTTGTCTGGGAAAAGTATCTACTTTTTGGAGCATGCGCAATTGAAAAAGCGGATTGGGGCGACGGATCCGTAGAAATGACGGTAACGACGGATCCGTCGCCCATAGGCGGCCATTCTATGGAATGACGAACGCGACAGATCCGTCGCGAACCGCCATTTCGGCGCAGACAAAAAACGTTACAATGGCCGTCAATGTCTAGATGACGTCCGCCAAATCTCGACGGATCCGTCACATGGTGGATGGAACGGACGACCATCCGCCACAATCCGTCGCTAATGCATGTCTATGGGAAAATAGCGGAACCGCCAAAAAATGGCGGATCCGCTATTTGATGAAAATGGCGGTTTCAGACTGACGCCAAAAGACTGAAGTGTGAAAGAGGCCTAACCCTAATGCCAACCCGATCCATAATCCTAATCACAACCCTAAGGATAATCGCAACCCTAACCTCAAAACAACCGTAACCCTAATCAGAACCCTAAATCCAACACACCCCTAATCCTAATCTCAACCCTAACCTCAAACCTAACCCTAATCTCAATACACCCCTAATCCCAACCCTACCCTTAACCCTAATCCCAAACCTAACCGTAATCCCAAACGTAACCCTAATGCCAACCCTAATCCAAACCCTAATCCCAACCCTAACCCTAACTTTAGCCGCAACCCTAGTCCTAACTTTAGCCCCAACTCTAACTATAGCCCTAACTTTAGCCCCAACCCTAACCCTAACCCTAAATTTAGCCCCAGCCCTAACCCTAAATTTAGCCCCAACCCTAACCCTAAATTTAGCTCCAACCCTAACCCTAAATTTAGCCCCAACCCTAGCCCTAACCCTAACCCTAGCCCTAACCCTAACCCTAGCCGTAACCCTAGCCCTAATCCTAACCCTAATTTTAGCCCCAACTCTTCTCTCCTGCCAGCCGGCAGATGGCAGCAGAGAGCGGGCGCACTGCGTATGCACCCGCTATTTTCTTTTCATAGGAAGAAGCCGGCGGCCAGGAGAAGACACAGGAGGACCCAGGGACACCGGTAAGTATGATAGGGTCCCCGAATCCCCCTATTTCTCTGTCCTCTGATGTGCGATCACATCAGAGGACAGAGAATTACACATCACTTTTTTTTTTTGCGGTCGCCGGTAAACAGTTAATTACCGGCGATCGCAAAACAGGGGTCGGTAAAAAACGACCCCGATCATGTTTTTTGGGGTCTCAGCTACCCCCAACAGCCGAGACCCCAAAGATCTCCCAGGTGCCGGCCGGCGGGTGCATTGTGCGTGCGCCCGCCATTTTTAAGATGGCGGCGCCCATGGGGAGCCACGAGGAGCACCGGGGGAGACAGGTGAGTATCGGGGGGGCATCGGGGGCGACTGGGGACCCCATTTCTCTGTCCTCCGATGTGCGATCACATCGGAGGACAGAGAAATTAAATGGGAAATCACGTTTTTGGGGTTTTTTTGCGATCGCCGGTAAACGGTTAATTACCGGCGATCGCAACTCGGGGGTCGGTAAAAAAACCCCGAATCATGTTCTCTGGGGTCTCGGCTACCCCCGGTAACTGAGACCCCAGAGAAAATCCGACTCTGGGGGGCGCTATTCACTTTTTCAACAGCGCCGTTAATTAACGGCGCTGTGGTTAAGTACCCTTAGCGGCCGCCGTTAAAAGGCGTATCGGCGGTCGTTAAGGGGTTAAAAAGTATTTTAATGAAATAAACAAACAGGTTGTTTTAGTATTTTATTGCTCTCTCAATCCATCCGGAAGACCCTTGCTTGGCAAAATAATAAACCAACAATATACATACCGTCTGATGAACTGTCAGGTCCCACGAAGTAAATCCATCTGAAGGGGTTAAATCATTTTACAGCCAGGAGCTGCGCTAAAGCACTGCTCGTGGCTGTAAAAACCCCGGGTGCTGAAAGGAAAGCTGGGTGATCTGTACTTACATTGAGTTGCGGTGAGGCGCCCTCTGGTGGATGTTCTCATGAACTGCAGCCTTGGAAAAGTTCCCACGCTCGATTTCATATGAGTTCATCCACCAGAGGGCGCCTCACCGCGACTCAATGTAAGTACAGATCACCCAGCTTTCCTTTCAGCACCCGGGGTTTTTACAGCCACGAGCAGTGCTTTAGCGCAGCTCCTGGCTGTAAAATGATTTAACCCCTTCAGATGGATTTACTTCGTGGGACCTGACAGTTCATCTGAAGGTATGTATATTGTTGGTTTATTATTTTGCCAAGCGAGGGTCTTCCGGATGGATTGAGAGAGCAATAAAATACTAAAACAACCTGTTTGTTTATTTCATTAAAATACTTTTTAATAATGTGTGTGTGTTTTTTAACCCTTTCAGACAATTGGATTAATAATGGATAGGTGACATAATTGACGCCTCTCCATTATTAATCTGGCTTAATGTCACCTTACAATAGCAAGGTGACATTAACCCTTCATTACCCCATATCCCACCGCTACACGGGAGTGGGAAGAGAGTGGCCAAGTGCCAGAATAGGCGCATCTTCCAGATGTGCCTTTTCTGGGGTGGCTGGGGGCAGATGTTTGTAGCTGGGGGGGCCAATAACCATGGACCCTCTCTAGGCTATTAATATCTGCCCTCAGTCACTGGCTTTACCACTCTGGCGGAGAAAATTGCGCGGGAGCCCAAGCCAATTTTTTCCGCGATTTAACCCTTTATTTTAGCAGCTACAGCACCCAAATTTTGCACATACACACTACTAACATTAGTTGTGTGGAATATGCAGAAAAAAAGGGGATATGAGATGGTTTACTGTATGTAAACCATGTCTCATATCATGTCGGGTTTGTGAAGGAGAAATAAGAAGCCGGCAATTGATTTACCGGCTTTTCACATATATCGCGCTGAATTAAATATAAATACAGAATATATATATATGTGTCTCAATGACATATATATATATACTGTATATATGTTTTACCGAACATTTGAGCACATAAATCCATTAGATGTCGGTTTTGCAAGCCTGCGAGAAAATATCGCAGTACGGATGCCATACGGATTACATACGGAGGATGCCATGCGCAAAATACGCTGACACACCCTGCCTACGGATGACATACGGACCACTATTTTGGGAACATTTCTCCGTATTACGGCCGTATTACGGCCGTAAAAAATGGACCGTATTGTCTTACGCTGAGTGTGACGCCGGCCTTAGTGAAAAGCCGGTAATTCAATTGCCAGCTTTTGCTCTCTCCTTCACAAACCCGACAGGATATGAGACATGGTTTACATACAGTAAACCATCTCATATCCCTTTTTTTTTTGCATATTCCACACTACTAATGTTAGTAGTGTGTATGTGCAAATTTTGGGCGCTGTAGCTTGTAAAATAAAGGGTTAAATCGCGGAAAAAATTGGCGTGGGCTCCCGCGCAATTTTCTCCGCCAGAGTGGTAAAGCCAGTGACTGAGGGCAGATATTAATAGCCTAGAGAGGGTCCATGGTTATTGGCCCCCCCGGCTACAAACATCTGCCCCCAGCCACCCCAGAAAAGGCACATCTGGAAGATGCGCCTATTCTGGCACTTGGCCTCTCTCTTCCCACTCCCATGTAGCGGTGGGATATGGGGTAATGAAGGGTTAATGTCACCTTGCTATTGTAAGGTGACATTAAGCCAGGTTAATAATGGAGAGGCGTCAATTATGACACCTATCCATTATTAATCCAATAGTACTAAATGGTTAATAAAACACACACACATGATTACAAAGTATTTTAATGAAATAAAGACACGTTGTTGTAATATTTTATTAGACTCTTAATCCACCTGAAGACCATCATCCTGAAACAAAGTTAAAAAAACAAACAACAATATTCCATACCTTCCGTCGTTATGTCCCACCATGTAAATCCATCTGAAGGGGTAAAATCATTTTACAGCCAGGAGCTGTGCTAATGCACTCGCTCGTGCCTGTAAAACACCGGGTACTGAAAGGAAAGCAGGGTGATCTGTAGTTACCTTGAGTTGCGGTGATGCGCCCTCTGCTGGATGTCCTCATATGAACACGAGTGTGGGAACTTTTCCAAGGCTCCATGGATTTACAGCGCCCAAATTTTGCACATACACACTACTAACATTAGTAGTGTGGAATATGCAAAAAAAAGGGATATGAGATGGTTTACTGTATGTAAACCATGTCTCATATCATGTCGGGTTTGGGAAGGAGAAATGAAAAGCCGACAATTGAATTACCGGCTTTTCACATATCTCGCGCTGAATTAAATATAAATACAGTATATATATATATGTGTGTGTGTCTCAATGACATATATATATATATATATATATATATATATATATATATATATATATACACTCACCGGCCACTTTATTAGGTACACCATGCTAGTAACGGGTTGGACCCCCTTTTGCCTTCAGAACTGCCTCAATTCTTTGTGGCATAGATTCAACAAGGTGCTGGAAGCATTCCTCAGAGATTTTGGTCCATATTGACATGATGGCATCACACAGTTGCCGCAGATTTGTCGGCTGCACATCCCAAAGATGCTCCATACAAGGCAGGATGGATCCATGCTTTCATGTTGTTTACGCCAAATTCTGACCCTACCATCCGAATGTCGCAGCAGAAATCGAGACTCATCAGACCAAGCAACGTTTTTCCAATCTTCTACTGTCCAATTTCGATGAGCTTGTACAAATTGTAGCCTCAGTTTCATGTTCTTAGCTGAAAGGAGTGGTACCCGGTGTGGTCTTCTGCTGCTGTAGCCCATCTGCCTCAAAGTTCGACGCACTGTGCATTCAGAGATGCTCTTAGGCCTACCTTGGTTGTAACGGGTGGCGATTTGAGTCACTGTTGCCTTTCTATCAGCTCGAACCAGTCTGCCCATTCTCCTCTGACCTCTGGCATCAACAAGGCATTTCCGCCCACAGAACTGCCGCTCACTGGATTTTTTTTCTTTTTCGGACCATTCTCTGTAAACCCTAGAGATGGTTGTGCGTGAAAATCCCAGTAGATCAGCAGTTTCTGAAATACTCAGACCAGCCCTTCTGGCACCAACAACCATGCCACGTTCAAAGGCACTCAAATCACCTTTCTTCCCCATACTGATGCTCGGTTTGAACTGCAGGAGATTGTCTTGACCATGTCTACATGCCTAAATGCACTGAGTTGCCGCCATGTGATTGGCTGATTAGAAATTAAGTGTTAACAAGAAGTTGGACAGGTGTACCTAATAAAGTGGCCGGTGAGTGTATATATACATACTGTATGTATGTTTTAACGAACATTTGAGCACATAAATCCATTAGATGTCGGTTTTGCAAGCCTGCGAGAAAATCTCGCAGTACGGATGCCATACGGATTACATACGGAGGATGCCATGCGCAAAATACGCTGACACACCCTGCCTACGGATGACATACGGATCACTATTTTGGGGACTTTTCTGCGTATTACGGCCGTAATAAACGGACCGTATTTACATACGCTGAGTGTGACGCCGGCCTTAGTGTTTGACAGCTGTCAAACATAAAAACCCAATATAAATCTGTATCGCTGACCCGATGAATAATGTCACCTAATCACTTATAGTGTATGAGGAACGACGTAAAAAATAAATAAAACAAATTCTTCACATGCTGTTGATTTTTTTCATTCTGTCTTCCAAAGATAACACTAAGTCTTGGCGCACATTTATCCTGCGCGCTACGCTGAGCACTTACATTGAGGTTTCTGTGTAAGGGCTCCTTCTCACTTGCGAGAAATACGTCCGAGTCTCACAGGTTAAAACTCTCCTCTAGCGCCGGCACTCCGGAGATGTATTGCTGTGCGGCCGCACGCTCCGCTCTGGAGTGCCGGCGCCAGAGCAGGGTTTTAACCTGCGAGACTCGGACGTATTTCTCGCAAGTGAGAAGGAGCCCTTAATCTCTGAAATACGTGATTCAGACAGAATCCCCAGCGGAAGATTCCCTATAATGAGGCAGATGGAGACACTGTGGACGCCGTCTGACCTGTGATCTGGCGGTGTCTGTCTTTTCAAGATTTCATAAAAGTGCTGTCGGCCATAGTTTTGTGCACTTTTAAAAAGGACACCACTGGTCAGAGTCCAGAGTACATTTGCTGCCTCATTATAGTGAATGGATCCCTCGGGGGTTTCATCTGTCACGTCACCCAGAGATTTAGATGGAAATCCCAAAGTAAGTGCTTAGCGTAGAGCGATTGATAAATGTGATCCCTAACGCTATGTAAAATGTTCCCAATAAAAACTTAAATTCAATCCACACAAAAAAGTAAGTCCCCACTGGGGTCCATCATCTGTTGATGGAAATATAGGGGGCTTCCATGTTACTGGTAGCACAAAGGCTCTGGAAAAGCGAAATGGCTCCTCACCCTCCAAAAGAAATTCAGCAAATTCTCCGCTCCCAAATCCAAATGCCCCCCTCCCTTCTGAGCCCCAGTGTGCCTAAACAACATTTAGGGCCCACATGTTTGGCATTTCTGTAGTGATGAGAGCCCACCTAATTTTCAGGTGTGTGTCTCCAGAAGCACGAGCTGGGCATAATGTTCTGGTGACTGCAACGTACTGGTCACTACAGTGTACTGGTCACGACAACAGCAGTTTGCAATTTTCACTCAGCAACAGCCACTGGTGCGTGTTTCTGGAAAACACCCATGGAGTCAAAATCATCACTGCATCGATAGATATTCCCAAAGGGTTATAATTTCCAAAATGCAGGCACCTGAGGGAGGTTTCCACTGTTTAGGCACATCAGAGGCTCTCCAAACGCTAATTATTCCAGTAAATTTTACATTCAAAAAGTCAAATGGCATTCCTTCCCTTCCAAGCCCTGCCGTGCGCCCAAACAGTAGCATTCCTCCACATAGGGAAGATCGGCACACTTAGGAGAAATTGCACAACAAATTGTAAGGAGCAATTTCACCTGTTACAAAATATGGAGCTAAAAAAATATTTCCGAAAAATTTGATTTTTTTTCAGTTCCACGGATCTACGTTATAAACTTCTGTGAAGCACCTGTGGGTTCAAGGTGCTCAATACACATCTAGATAAGTTCTCTACAGGTCCACAAAATAATTACCAGTAATACAGTGCTATGCACCCATGTACTAGGCAACTCGCTAAACTATACCAAATCAAGGAGAAAGTCAAGTACAAAAGCCAATAAAATAATACCAAAATGTATTTGTTTAAACATTAATAACACAGAAAAAATGTATGTGTAGAAATAATAAGCAAAAAATAAATATCATAGTACAATACATGGGTTTTTTAAAATCATTAAGTGATTAAATCCAAGGTATGGAAAAGGGGCTGAAGTAAGGTCAGGACATCTATACACTTTGTGCAGAATTATTAGGCAAGTTGTATTTTGATCACATGATACTTTTTATACATGTTGTCCTACTCCAAGCTGTTCAGGCTTGAGAGCCAACTACCAATTAAGTAAATCAGGTGATGTGCATCTCTGTAATGAGGAGGGGTGTTGTCTAATGACTTCAAAACCCTATATAAGGTGTGCTTAGTTATTAGGCAACTTCCTTTCCTTTGGCAAAATGGGTCAGAAGAGAGATTTGATGGGCTCTGAAAAGTCCAAAATTGTGAGATGTCTTGCAGAGGGATGCAGCAGTCTTGAAATTGCCAAACTTTTGAAGCGTGATCACCGAATAATCAAGCTCTTCATGGCAAATAGCCAGCAGGGTCGCAAGAAGCATGTTGGGCAAAAAAGGCGCAAAATAACTGCCCATGAATTGAGGAACATCAAGCATGAAGCTGCCAAGATGCCATTTGCCACCAGTTTTGCCATATTTCAGAGCTGCAACATTACTAGAGTAACAAAAAGCACAAGGTGTGCGATACTCAGGGACATGGCCAAGGTAAGGAAGGCTGAAAAACGACCACCTTTGAACAAGAAACATAAGATAAAATGTCAAGACAGGGCCAAGAAATATCTTAAGACTGACTTTTCAAACGTTTTATGGACTGATGAAATGAGAGTGACTCTTGATGGGCCAGATGGATGGGTCAGAGGCTGGATCAGTAAAGGGCAGAGAGCTCCACTCCGACTCAGATGCCAGCAAGGTGGAGGTAGGGTACTGGTATGGGCTGGTATCATCAAAGATGAACTTGTGGGACCTTTTCGGGTTGAGGATGGAGTGAAGCTCAACTCCCAGACCTACTGCCAGTTTCTGGAAGACAACTTCTTCAAGCAGTGGTACAGGAAGAAGTTTGTATCGTTCAAGAAAAACATGATTTTCATGCAGGACAATGCTCCATCACATGCCTCCAACTACTCCACAGCGTGGCTGGCCAGTAAAGGTCTCAAAGAAAAAAAAATTATGACATGGCCCCCTTGTTCACCTGATCTGAACCCCATAGAGAACCTGTGGTCCCTCATAAAATGTGAGATCAACAGGGAGGGAAAACAGTACACCTCTCGGAACAGTGTCTGGGAGGCTGTGGTGGCTGCTGCACGCAATGTTGATAGTAAACAGATCAAGCAACTGACAGAATCTATGGATGGAAGGCTGTTGAGTGTCATCATAAAGAAAGGTGGCTATATTGGTCACTAATTTTTTTTTTTTGGGGGGGTTGCATGTCAGAAATGTTTATTTATAAATTTTGTGCAGTTATATTGGTTTACCTGGTGAAAATAAGTAAGTGAGATGGGAATATATTTGTTTTTTATTAAGTTGCCTAATAATTCTGCACAGTAATAGTTACCTTCACAAACAGATATCCTCCTAAGATAGCCAAATCTAAAAAAAAAAACACACCAACTTCCAAAGATATTAAGCTTTGATACTTATGAGTCTTTTGGGTTGATTGAGAACATTGTTGTTGATCAATAATAAAAATAATCCTCTAAAATACAACTTGCCTAATAATTCTGCACACAGTGTGTGTATATATATATATATATATATATATATATATATATATATATATATATATATATATATATAATGCAGCTGTAGGGAAAATGGACTGTCACTATGGCTTAAAGCATGACTCACATATCCAGCTAAGTGTGCTTCAATCAATTGCCATGATATATAATGCAGCAATCCCAACTGCTGTATCCAACATCAATGTAAGATCATATCAAATGAAACCGGGATAATTAGCCATGATGGTGACTAGTCCTGCCTTTGCCTCAGCCACGTACCCCGACGCGCGTTTCGCGTTCAAAATACTGTTTCTTCAGGGGGCGTGGCCAAGGCAAGGCATCAGCCGCTAATTATTCCAGCATATTTTACATTCAAAAAGTCAAATGGCGCTCCTTTCCTTTCAAGCCCTGTCGTGCACCCAAACAGTTGTTTTCCTCCACATATTGGGTGTCTCCGCACTCAGGAGAAATTGCACAACAAATTGTATACAGCAGCGTTGAAGCGTTCCAGAGTTATTACCTCATAAAATGACAGTTGTCAGAATTGTAAAAATTGGCCTGGTCAGGAAGGTGAAAACAGGCTTTGGGGAGAAGGGGATAAACATATTTACAGGTACACCTTATTGAAAATTATTGTATTATCCTTCACATTTCAGACATAACTCTGACATTAGACATGATGCAAGCTAATATAACACATGAATTGTTTAATAGATATAGCTAACCGCAGCCTAAAATAAGAGGGAAACAGAAGTTGTGACTGCAGAAACCAGGAGAATAAATAGCACAAATGTTTAGCACCAGAATTAGGCTGGTTAGTAGCACATTGGCTTCTGATTATCGCTGACCACCTCAATCCCTTGCAGGGTGCATACAGGAGACCTCTGATGTATAGAGGAATTTTTATCATTTGTTGTGTCAGCACTAGTGATGAGCGAGTGTACTCGTTGCTCGGGTTTTCCCGAGCACACTCGGGTGACCTCTGAGTATTTGTTATTGCTCGGAGATATAGTTTTCATCGCCTCAGTTGCATGATTTACAGCTTCCAGATATGCTGAATACATGTGGGAGTTCCCTAACAAACAGGCATTCCTCACATGTATTCAGCGTATCTGGAAGCCGTAAATCATGCTGCTGAGGCGATGAATACTATATCTCTGAGCAATAACAAATACTCGGAGGTCACCCGAGCGTGCTCGGGAAAACCTGAGCAACGAGTACACTCGCTCATCACTAGTCACCACATCTGGTCCCCATCATATTGAATAATAGTCTGTAGAGTTCAATCCGAGCAAGACCAATGAGTACACATCCGATCTCAGACCGCACAGGACATAGATAGACTTGTCGCCTGAAGCTGTATATTCCAGAAATTAGTGATTGGCTGCAGCGGTGTAGTTGTGACATTACCGCTGCATCCAGTAAACAAAACCGGAGAAGTGGCGAATAGGTTGTGCTGCACCTGGGGAGGGAGAGAAACAGCTGATTTGTTTTTTAATTTAAAACCCAGTGCAGGCTCGTAGAGGTAAGAAAATTACAGCCAGAAAACCCCATTTGAGCATCGCGCAGGTTTGCATGTAGAATTTACTAGGAACACTATATGTTACTATATTTGGGACTGCACATTTGCAACATCCCAGTAACATAATTATTTGCTTACAGTGTTAGGAAAGTTAATTGCTAACTACCTGTTAATAAAGATTGGAGCTTTGACCCCCAGGGCTATAAGTGTTGTCAGTTAGATATTAAAGATTTCTAGAGATCAGATAAAATAAATCATAAGCACCAGCATTTGTGAGTGGCCCGATACGTTGATTACGTATACAGGAACAGTAACGCCAGCGCTGATTGGGCGCCGGGCTCACATGACATAACACCTCACATGAGCCCCAGGAGAGCGAGTGCCAACATCTGCCGTACACATGCTGCGGAAAAAAAACGCAGCGTTGTTTATTCTGCAGCATGTCAATTCCTTGTGCGGATTCCGCAGCGGTTTACACCTGCTCCTCAATAGGAATCCGCAGGTGTAAAACCACAGGTGGATTCTGCACAAAAACAGCGCAAAAACCACCGTAAATTCACGGTAATTTACCAAAATCAGTGCGGAAAAATTCGCACACCATTCCGCAACGTGTGCACATACCCTGGACTGCGTATCGCTGATTGCTCTCGGTTGGCCGGGCACGACTAAGCACCGAAGCGGTGTTTAAATCCAGCGGCAATATCGCTGATTAGTTGCGGCCGGCCGCGTAGTATATAACACACACATAGTACAGGTCCTTCTCAAAAAATTAGCATATAGTGTTAAATTTCATTATTTACCATAATGTAATGATTACAATTAAACTTTCATATATTATAGATTCATTATCCACCAACTGAAATTTGTCAGGTCTTTTATTGTTTTAATACTGATGATTTTGGCCTACAACTCCTGATAACCCAAAAAACCTGTCTCAATAAATTAGCATATTTCACCCGTCCAATCAAATAAAAGTGTTTTTTAATAACAAACAAAAAAACCATCAAATAATAATGTTCAGTTATGCACTCAATACTTGGTCGGGAATCCTTTGGCAGAAATGACTGCTTCAATGCGGCATGGCATGGAGGCAATCAGCCTGTGACACTGCTGAGATGTTATGGAGGCCCAGGATGCTTCAATAGCGGCCTTAAGCTCATCCAGAGTGTTGGGTCTTGCGTCTCTCAACTTTCTCTTCACAATACCCCACAGATTCTCTATGGGGTTCAGGTCAGGAGAGTTGGCAGGCCAATTGAGCACAGTAATACCATGGTCAGTAAACCATTTACCAGTGGTTTTGGCACTGTGAGCAGGTGCCAGGTCGTGCTGAAAAATGAAATCTTCATCTCCATAAAGCATTTCAGCCGATGGAAGCATGAAGTGCTCCAAAATCTCCTGATAGCTAGCTGCATTGACCCTGCCCTTGATGAAACACAGTGGACCAACACCAGCAGCTGACATGGCACCCCACACCATCACTGACTGTGGGTACTTGACACTGGACTTCAGGCATTTTGGCATTTCCTTCTCCCCAGTCTTCCTCCAGACTCTGGCACCTTGATTTCCGAATGACATGCAAAATTTGCTTTCATCAGAAAAAAGTACCAGGTCAGGCGCTTCTGCCGCTGTTTATGGTTCAAAAGTGGCTTTACCTGGGGAATGCGGCACCTGTAGCCCATTTCCTGCACACGCCTGTGCACGGTGGCTCTGGATGTTTCCACACCAGACTCAGTCCACTGCTTCCTCAGGTTCCCCAAGGTCTGGAATCGGTCCTTCTCCACAATCTTCCTCAGGGTCCGGTCACCTCTTCTCGTTGTACAGCGTTTTCTGCCACATTGTTTCCTTCCAACAGACTTACCATTGAGGTGCCTTGATACAGCACTCTGGGAACAGCCTATTTGTTGAGAAATTTCTTTCTGGGTCTTACCCTCTTGCTTGAGGGTGTCAATGATGGCCTTCTTGACATCTGTCAGGTCGCTAGTCTTACCCATGATGTGGGTTTTGAGTAATGAACCAGGCAGGGAGTTTTTTAAAGCCTCAGGTATCTTTTGCATGTGTTTAGAGTTAATTAGTTGATTCAGAAGATTAGGGTAATAGGTCGTTTAGAGAACCTTTTCTTGATATGCTAATTTATTGAGACAGTTTTTTTGGGTTATCAGGAGTTGTAGGCCAAAATCATCAGTATTAAAACAATAAAAGACCTGACAAATTTCAGTTGGTGGATAATGAATCTATAATATATGAAAGTTTAATTGTAATCATTACATTATGGTAAATAATGAAATTTAACACTATATGCTAATTTTTTGAGAAGGACCTGTATATAGCACAGGGATGTAGTATATAACACAGCCCAAGCAGTATATAGCACAGCCACATAGTATATTGCACAGCCATGTAGTAGAAAGCACAGGCACGCAGTATATAGCACAGCGATGTACGTAGTATATAGCAGCCACGTAGTATATAACACAGCCAACGTAGTATATAGCACAGCGACGTAATATATAGCAGCCACGGAGTATATAGCACAGACAGCAACATAGTATATAGCAGCCACGTAATATATAGCAGCCACGTAGTATATAGCACAGCCACATAGTATATAGAACAGCGATGTAGTATATAGCACAGCGATGTAGTATATAGCAGCCACGTAGTATATAACACAGACAGCCATGTAGTATATAGCACAGCCACGTAGTACAGTTGTGGCCAAAAGTATTGACACCCCTGCAATTCTGTCAGATAATACTCAGTTTCTTCCTGAAAATGATTGCAAACACAAATTCTTTGGTATTATTATCTTCATTTAATTTGTCTTAAATTAAAAAAACACAAAAGAGAATGAAGCAAAAAGCAAAACATTGATCATTTCACACAAAACTCCAAAAATGGGCCAGACAAAAGTATTGGCACCCTCAGCCTAATACTTGGTTGCACAACCTTTAGCCAAAATAACTGCGACCAACCGCTTCCGGTTACCATCAGTGAGTTTCTTACAATGGTCTGCTGGAATTTTAGACCATTCTTCTTTGGCAAACTGCTCCAGGTCCCTGATATTTGAAGGGTGCCTTCTCCAAACTGCCATTTTTAGATCTCTCCACAGGAGTTCTATGTGATTCAGGTCTGGACTCATTGCTGGCCGCCTTAGAAGTCTCCAGTTCTTTCTTTCAATTCATTTTCTAGTGCTTTTTGAAGTGTGTTTTGGGTCAGTGTCCTGCTGGAAGACCCATGACCTCTTAGAGAGACCCAGCTTTCTCACACTGGGCCCTACATTATGCTGCAAAATTTGTTGGTAGTCTTCAGACTTCATAATGCCATGCACACGGTCAAGC
Organism: Ranitomeya variabilis; assembly: GCF_051348905.1. Taxonomy (NCBI): domain Eukaryota; kingdom Metazoa; phylum Chordata; class Amphibia; order Anura; family Dendrobatidae; genus Ranitomeya; species Ranitomeya variabilis. The sequence goes on along the minus strand of NC_135237.1, from coordinate 383,263,097 downwards.
AGTCCAGTGCCAGAGGCAGCAAAGCAACCCCAAAACACCAGGGAACCTCCGCCATGTTTGACTGTAGGGACCGTGTTCTTTTCTTTGAATGCTTCTTTTTTTCTCCTGTAAACTCTATGTTGATGCCTTTGCCCAAAAAGCTCTACTTTTGTCTCATCTGACCAGAGAACGTTCTTCCAAAATGTTTTAGGCTTTTTCAGGTAAGTTTTGGCAAGCTCCAGCCTGGCTTTTTTATGTCTCGGGGTAAGAAGTGGGGCCTTCCTGGGTCTCCTACCATACAGTCCCTTTTCATTCAGACGCCGACAGATAGTACGGGTTGACACTGTTGTACCCTCGGACTGCAGGGCAGCTTGAACTTGTTTGGATGTTAGTCGAGGTTCTTTATCCAACATCCGCACAATCTTGTGTTGAAATCTCTTTCATTTTTTCTTTTCCGTCCACATCTAGGGAGGTTAGCCACAGTGCCATGGGCTTTAAACTTCTTGATGACACTGCACACGGAAGACACAGGAACATTCAGGTCTTTGGAGATGGACTTGTAGCCTTGAGATTGCTCATGCTTCCTCACAATTTGGTTTCTCAAGTCCTCAGACAGTTCTTTGGTCTTCTTTCTTTTCTCCATGCTTAATGTGGTACACACAAGGACACAGGACAGAGGTTGAGTCAACTTTAATCCATGTCAACTGGCTGCAAGTGTGATTTAGTTATTGCCAACACCTGTTAGGTGCCACAGGTAAGTTACAGGTGCTGCTAATTACACAAATTAGAGAAGCATCACATGATTTTTCGAACAGTGCCAATACTTTTGTCCACCCCCTTTTTTATGTTTGGTGTGGAATTACATCCAATTTGGCTTTAGGACAATTCTTTTTGTGTTTTTTCATTTAAGACGAATTAAATGAAGATAATACTACCAAAGAATTTGTGTTTGCAATCATTTTCAGGAAGAAACTGAGAATTATCTGACAGAATTGCAGGGATGTCAATACTTTTGGCCACAACTGTATATAGCAGTCACGTAGTATATAGCAGCCACATAGTATATAACACAGCCCACGTAGTATATAACACAACCCACGTAGTATACAGAAGTGTGGGCACCATATCCCTTCGAAAAAAGAAATAAACTAAAAAATAGTTATATACTCACCTTCCGTCGCCTCTGCAGCTTTCCCACTCTGGGTAATTTTGCAATGCATCTCTGGGAACGGAAGCTGCCGAGAGCATCGGGAGGAGCGGGAAAGCTGCGGTGGCGACAGAAGCTGAGAACAGCATGATTTTTTATTTTTTAAATTTTTTTAACATTATATCTTTTTACTATTGATGCCGCATAGGCAACATCAATAGTAAAAAGTTGGTCCGGGATGGGGCGACACACTGGCGCTGACTGGAGAGGAGTAGGGAGGGGGCACTGACTGGAGGAGAGTAGGGAGGGGCCAACTCGCGGCCGGACTAAGCCTGTCGCCTGCCGCCCGCGACCAATCAGCGACCCAGGATTACAGACAAACAGACGGAAGTTACAAACAGACGGAAGTACCCCTTAGGCAATTATATATATAGATGTCAGTGACACACACATATATATATATATATATATATATATATATATATATATATATATATGTGTATTTATAATGCACAGAAAGATAGAAGAAAAGCCGGTAATTCATCTGCCGGCTACTATAAAATCACTGAAGGAGCCGACAGGATAGAAGAAATGGTTTACATACAGTAAATAGATGCAGAATAGGTAGATATATAGATGTCAGTGATCAATCCAATTAGTAGTGTGTGTGTGTGTGTGTGTGCAAATTATGGGACATGTATGTAATTAATAAAAGATTATTTGGGGGGAAAAAAATGGCGTGGGCTCCTGCACAATTTTCAGAACCAGCGGAGGGAAAGCCAGCGCCTGGGGGCTGATATTAATAGCCTAGAAAGGGACCATGGTTATTGGCACCCCCGGCTAAAAAAATCATCTCCAAGCCACGCCAGAAAAGGCGCATCTCTAAGATGCGCCAATTCTGGCACTTAGCCTCGCTCTTCCCACTTGTCCTATAGCGGTGGCAAGTGGGGTAATAGTTGTGGGGTTGATGTCACCTTTGTATTGTAAGGTGACATCAAGCCCACGGCTTAGTAATGGAGAGGTGTCAATAAGACAACTCTCCATTACTAATCCTATAGTTCGTATGTGACACCCCAGGTTCCTGGTTGTCACAGTGGCACTGCTTTCCTCATGGGGTGAGTGATGTCCTGCTTAGAAGCGACATCACTCACTGTATATATATATATACAGTGGGGCAAAAAAGTATTTAGTCAGTCAGCAATAGTGCAAGTTCCACCACTTAAAAAGATGAGAGGCGTCTGTAATTTACATCATAGGTAGACCTCAACTATGGGAGACAAACTGAGAAAAAAAAATCCAGAAAATCACATTGTCTGTTTTTTTTATCATTTTATTTGCATATTATGGTGGAAAATAAGTATTTGGTCAGAAACAAACAATCAAGATTTCTGGCTCTCACAGACCTGTAACTTCTTCTTTAAGAGTCTCCTCTTTCCTCCACTCATTACCTGTAGTAATGGCACCTGTTTAAACTTGTTATCAGTATAAAAAGACACCTGTGCACACCCTCAAACAGTCTGACTCCAAACTCCACTATGGTGAAGACCAAAGAGCTGTCAAAGGACACCAGAAACAAAATTGTAGCCCTGCACCAGGCTGGGAAGAGTGAATCTGCAATAGCCAACCAGCTTGGAGTGAAGAAATCAACAGTGGGAGCAATAATTAGAAAATGGAAGACATTCAAGACCACTGATAATCTCCCTCGATCTGGGGCTCCACGTAAAATCCCACCCCGTGGGGTCAGAATGATCACAAGAACGGTGAGCAAAAATCCCAGAACCACGCGGGGGGACCTAGTGAATGAACTGCAGAGAGCTGGGACCAATGTAACAAGGCCTACCATAAGTAACACACTACACCACCATGGACTCAGATCCTGCAGTGCCAGACGTGTCCCACTGCTTAAGCCAGTACATGTCCGGGCCCGTCTGAAGTTTGCTAGAGAGCATTTGGATGATCCAGAGGAGTTTTGGGAGAATGTCCTATGGTCTGATGAAACCAAACTGGAACTGTTTGGTAGAAACACAACTTGTCGTGTTTGGAGGAAAAAGAATACTGAGTTGCATCCATCAAACACCATACCTACTGTAAAGCATGGTGGTGGAAACATCATGCTTTGGGGCTGCTTCTCTGCAAAGGGGCCAGGACGACTGATCCGGGTACATGAAAGAATGAATGGGGCCATGTATCGTGAGATTTTGAGTGCAAACCTCCTTCCATCAGCAAGGGCATTGAAGATGAAATGTGGCTGGGTCTTTCAACATGACAATGATCCAAAGCACACCGCCAGGGCAACGAAGGAGTGGCTTCGTAAGAAGCATTTCACGGTCCTAGAATGGCCTAGCCAGTCTCCAGATCTCAACCCTATAGAAAACCTTTGGAGGGAGTTGAAAGTCCGTGTTGCCAAGCGAAAAGCCAAAAACATCACTGCTCTAGAGGAGATCTGCATGGAGGAATGGGCCAACATACCAACAACAGTGTGTGGCAACCTTGTGAAGACTTACAGAAAACGTTTGACCTCTGTCATTGCCAACAAAGGATATTGAGATGAAATTTTATTTCTGACCAAATACTTATTTTCCACCATAATATGCAAATAAAATGATAAAAAAACAGACAATGTGATTTTCTGGAATTTTTTTTCTCAGTTTGTCTCCCATAGTTGAGGTCTACCTATGATGTAAATACGCCTCTCATCTTTTTAAGTGGTGGAACTTGCACTATTGCTGAATGACTAAATACTTTTTTGCCCCACTGTATATATATATATATATATATATATATATATATATATATATATATATATATATACACACAGTATATATAAATACATCTATTCTATATGTATATATCTATTCTATCTATTCTATTCTAACCTGTCAGTGTGATTTTACTGTACCCGCATATGAATTGCCGGGTTTTCAAAGGTCACCGGTGCGTAAACATCAGACAGCACTTGCATGGTGCGAGTGCTGTACGATTTTTTTATCGCACCCATTGACTTCTATTGTGGGGTGCGATCTGTTTTCTGATTACATTCGCAGCAATTCATGATTTTTTTCCAGTCCAATCGTGATCCGATCCAAGCTGGAAAAAAAACGCAGATGAACACACAATCATAGAATAACATTGGTCCAAATTCAATCCGATTTTTTATCGGATTGCATTCGTCCAATTTCACCGCAAGTGGGAATGAGTTTTTAATGGGTAATTGACACTAGAGATTTTATACCATTGGAATAATGCAGCTTGTGACTTAAGGACAATATTGCACAATATGAAACCAGGCACTCCTCAGTGAGAGATGTCAGAGATTTCTGGAGGCTGTGTTCATATGTTAGTAAGGCGTGTAATAACAGTGCATCATGGACAGTTTTGTATGTCAGTGGTAAGCCTCAGGGGAACTATGACATTATGCAATCATGCCGGAACAAAGAGCTGCATTCTGCTGATTAACACTGCTTACCAAGCAAACTTCTAACCCTCTGAACGGTTATTTTTTCTTCATATTCCTACACGTGCAGAACTGCATAGACGTGGTCATTACCAGATGTAACATCACAGAAACATATTCTGTATCATCTGCAGATCCTCATCCTTCAGCTCATCATGCTGCCCCAGGGAGCCAATGCCTCTGAGAATCTGGTAGAAGATCTCTTCCATTACATTGATGCACACCAAGATGATTTCGTCCAGGTAAAAAAAATCAATGTTACTATCATAGAGAATGAATGTTCCATGTCGTAGTCTAGAAACATGTACCAGGGCAGCATGAAAAGCCTGCACGTCTCACTGAGACAGTATTGTATTATCACTGGGGAGAACCTAAGTAAGTCACTTAGTGACATGAGAGGGACCTCTGGAACTGGGATAGTCCATGTACCTTACACTTAAAGAGAAACTATCATGTTGAAGATGGTGTTTGATCTCAGGATAGGATGACATAGAGCAGAAATTGATCAGATTGATATACATTTTTTGTTGGAAAATGTCAGTAAGCCTTGCATTTAGTGATGAGCGATTATACTCGTTGCTTGGGTTTTCCCGACACGCTCGGGTGGTCTCCGAGTATTTGTGAGTGCTTGGGAGATTTAGTTTTCGTTGCCTCAGCTGAATGATTTACAGCTGATAGACAGCTTGAATACACGTGAGGATTCCCTAGCAACCAGGCAACCCCTACATGTACTCAGGCTGGCTAGCAGCCGTAAATCATGCAGCTGCGTTGACAAAAACTAAATCTCTGAGCACTCACAAATACCCGGAGACCGCCCGAGCGTGTCGGGAAAACCTGAGCAATGAGTATTCTCGCTCATCACTACTTGCATTCTATTTATTGAAGTCCTTGGTGTTTGTATGCATGAGTCCAGTGGGTGGTCCTGTCAGTGATTGACAGTCTTTTCTATATAACTGCATGCAGAAATATCTATCAATCAGTTAAGAAGACTCCACTCAAATTTTAACCCTTTCACAAACTTGTACGTATAGGTTACATTGTTATTAAGGTTGAAGGAAGACTGTAAGTCCATCTAGTTCAACCCATAGCCTAACCTAAAATGCCCTAACATGTTGATCCAGAGGAAGGCAAAAAAAACCCATGTGGCAAAGAGTAACTCCACCATGGGGAAAAAAATTCCTTCCCGACTCCACATACGGCAATCAGACTAGTTCCCTGGATCAACGCCTTATCAAGGAATCTAGTGTATATACCCTGTAACATTATACTTTTCCAGAAAGGTATCCAGTCCCCTCTTAAATTTAATTAATGAATCACTCATTACAACATCATACGGCAGAGAGTTCCATAGTCTCACTGCTCTTACAGTAAAGAATCCGCGTCTGTTATTATGCTTAAACCTTCTTTCCTCCAGATGTAGAGGATGCCCCCTTGTCCCTGTCTCAGGTCTATGATTAAAAAGATCATCAGAAAGGTCTGTGTACTGTCCCCTCCTATATTTATACATTAAAATAAGATCACCCCTTAGTCTTCGTTTTTCCAAACTAAATAGCCCCAAGTGTAATAACCTATCTTGGTATTGCAGACCCCCCAGTCCTCTAATAACCTTGGTCGCTCTTCTCTGCACCCGCTCCAGTTCAGCTATGTCTTTCTTATACACCGGAGACCAGAACTGTGCACAGTATTCTAAGTGTGGTCGAACTAGTGACTTGTATAGAGGTAAAATTATGTTCTCCTCATGAGCATCTATGCCTCTTTTAATACATCCCATTATTTTATTTGCCTTTGTAGCAGCTGCCTGACACTGGCCACTGAATATGAGTTTGTCATCCACCCATATACCCAGGTCTTTTTCATTGACGGTTTTGCCCAGAATTTTAGAATTAAGCACATAGTTATACATCTTATTACTTCTACCCAAGTGCATGACCTTACATTTATCCCCATTAAAGCTCATTTGCCATTTATCAGCCCAAGCTTCTAGTTTACATAAATCATCCTGTAATATAATATTGTCCTCCCCTGTATTGATTACCCTGCAGAGTTTAGTGTCATCTGCAAATATTGAAATTCTACTCTGAATGCCCCCTACAAGGTCATTAATAAATATGTTAAAAAGAAGAGGGCCCAATACTGACCCCTGTGGTACCCCACTGCTAACCGCAACCCAGTCCGAGTGTGCTCCATTAATAACCACCCTTTGTTTCCTATCCCTGAGCCAGCTCTCAACCCACTTACACATATTTTCCCCTATCCCCATTACTCTAATTTTATGTAACAACCTTTTGTGTGGCACCGTATCAAAAGCTTTGGAAAAGTCCATATACACTATGTCCACTGGGTTCCCTTGGTCCAGTCCGGAACTTACCTCTTCATAGAAGCTGATCAAATTAGTCTGACATGAACGGTCCCTAGTAAACCCGTGCTGATACTGGGTCATAAGGTTATTCCTCTTCAGATACTCTAGTATAGTATCCCTTAGAATGCCCTCCAGGATTTTACCCACAGTAGAGGTTAAGCTTACTGGCCTATAATTACCGAGTTCAGTTTTTGCCCCTTTTTTGAATATTGGCACCACATTTGCTATACGCCAGTCCTGTGGTACAGACCCTGTTATTATGGAGTCTTTAAAGATTAAAAATAATGGTCTATCAATGACTGTACTTAGTTCCTGCAGTACTCGGGGGTGTATCCCATCCGGGCCCGGAGATTTGTTAATTTTAGTTATTTTTAGACGCCGCTGTACTTCCTGCTGGGTTAAGCAGGTGACATTTAATGGGGAATTTTTATCACTAGTCATTTTGTCTGCCATGGGATTTTCTTTTGTAAATACTGATGAAAAAAAGTCATTTAGCATATTGGCTTTTTCCTCATCCTCATCCACCATTTCCCCCAGATTATTTTTAAGGGGGCCAACACTGTCATTTTTTAGTTTCTTACTATTTATATAGTTAAAGAATATTTTGGGGTTATTTTTGCTCTCTCTAGCAATGAGTCTCTCTGTCTCAATCTTTGCTGCCTTGATTTGCTTTTTACAGAATTTATTTAATTTTCTGTATTTATTTAATGCCTCCTCACTACCTACTTCATTTAATTCTCTAAATGCTTTCTTTTTGTCCCTTATTGCGCCCCTTACAGCTCTATTTAGCCATATTGGTTTCCTCCTATTTCTAGTATGTTTATTCCCATACGGTATATACTGTGCACAGGTCCTATCCAGGATGCTAATAAACGTCTCCCATTTTCTTTGTGTATTTTTGTGTCTCAGGATATCGTCCCAGTTAATTGCACCAAGATCCTCTCTCATCCGTTGGAAATTTGCCCTCCTGAAGTTTAGTGTCCTTGTCACCCCCCTACTACCCATCTTATTAAAGGTTACATGAAAACTTATTATTTTGTGATCACTATTCCCCAAGTGACCCCCAACCCTTATATTTGATATGCGGTCTGGCCTGTTGGTTAATATTAGGTCTAGCAGTGCCCCCCTCCTTGTTGGGTCCTGAACCAGTTGTGAAAGGTAATTGTCTCTCATAGTTGTCAAAAACCGATTACCTTTGCTGGAACTGCAGGTTTCTGTTCCCCAATCTATTTCAGGGTAGTTGAAGTCCCCCATAATAATGACTTCTCCTTGAGTCGCAGCTTCATCTATTTGCTTTACGAGGATATTCACCATTGCTTCCATTATTTTTGGAGATTTATAACAAATCCCTATCAGTAATTTATTATTTTTTCCCCCTCCCCTTATCTCCACCCACAGGGACTCTACATTTTCATTAAATTCACCTATATTATCACGCAGGATGGGTTTTAAGGAAGATTTTACATATAGACACACCCCTCCCCCTCGCTTATCTGTACGGTCATTTCTGAACAGGCTATAGCCCTGCAAGTTAACAGCCCAGTCATGGCTCTCATCCAGCCACGTCTCAGATATCCCCACCATGTCATAATTATGCTCCAACAACATTAGTTCTAATTCATCCATTTTGTTGGCGAGGCTTCTGGCATTAGTATACATGCACTTGATGTTACTCTCTGTACCTCTATTCTTTCTTAAATTACTAACTGTTCTAACCCCACCCCCCATGCCACCGCCACCCCCAACTTCCTTATTTGTGCCCAGGTCTCTATCTGCACTATCTTCCCCTCCTATAAAATGAATACCCTCCCCCCCAATCCCTAGCTTAAACACTCCTCCAACCTTCTAACCATTTTCTCCCCCAGCACAGCTGCCCCTTCCCCATTGAGGTGCAGCCCGTCCCTAGCGTAGAGCCTGTAGCCAACTGAGAAGTCGGCCCAGTTCTGCAGGAACCCAAACCCCTCCTTCCTACACCAATTCTTGAGCCACTTATTAACCTCCCTAATCTCCCGTTGCCTCTCTGGCGTGGCACGTGGTACAGGCAGTATTTCGGAAAATACCACGTTGGAGGTCCTTGCTTTCAGCTTGCAGCCTAATTCCCTGAAATCATCTTTAAGGACCTTCCACCTACCTCTAACTTTGTCATTTGTGCCAATGTGCACCATGACCGCTGGGTCCTCACCAGCCCCTCCCAGTAATCTGTCCACCCGATCAGCGATGTGTCGGACTCGAGCGCCAGGTAGGCAGCACACCGTCCGACGATCCCTGTCTTTGTGACAGATTGCCCTATATGTTCCCCTAATAATTGAGTCCCCCACTACCAGCACCTGTCTGGCCTGCCCTGCTCTCCTATTTCCCTCCTTACTGGAGCAGTCACTCCTCCGGCTTTCAGAAGACATGCCTGGCTGCAGCAGTGCTACCCCTGTACTGGCACCCCCCTCATCTGCCAACTTAGCAAACTTATTGGGGTGTGCCAGATCAGGACTAGCCTCCCTGGCACTCTTCCCTCTACCCCGCCTTCTATCTGTCACCCAGCTAACTGCCACACTGTCCTGCAGCTCCATCCTACCATCCCCCTCCTCATCTATCCCATTGAGCGTCTGCTCTGTGAGCAGAAGACTCCTCTCCATATTGTCTATGGATCTCAGTGTTGCCAGCTGCACATTTAGATCCAGTATCTGGGTTTCCAAATGCACAATGTGCTCACATCTCGCACAGCAGTATGCACCCTCGACCAGCTGGTCAAGGACTGCATACATGTGGCAAAGGTAGGTCCAAGGTCGTGTCCCTGCCTTTCATGGGAGCTCAGCATTTTTCCCCACACATGAATCATAGAATCATACAATGTTAGAGTTGGAAGGGACATCCTTAGTCATCCTGTCCAAGCCTCTGCTCAATTCAGGACTCACTAAACCATCTCAGACACATGTTTGTCCAGCCTCTGTTTGAAGACTTCCATGGAAGGAGAACTCACCACCTCTAGTGGCAGTCTGTTCCACTCATTGATCACCCGCACTGTCAAAAAGTTTTTTCTAATAGCTAATCTGTATCTTCTCCCTTTCAGTTTCATTCCATTGCTTCTAGCCTTTCTTTGTGCAAATAAGAATAATGATGATCCCTCTACACTGTGACAACCCGTCAGACAGTGGCATAACTACAAAGTTATGGGCCCCGGTGCAAACTTTCAAATGGGGCCCCCCCGTGCCAAAATATTTTCCCTATTCATTTTGCACACTATAGCTTTGTTGCAATGTTGCATAGTCTGACCTCAGTGGCGTAACTATCCGGTGCCCCATCCCGGTATATATTTGTCTCCCGTACTGCCGTTCTTGTAATGTATAAAAGAAAATAAACAATTATTCTCATCAGGGGCTTACATAGAAGTCACGGGGAGCCATATAAGAAGTATAATGCACCCCCATAGTCCTCCATATAATATTATGTTTGCTGTAGTCCGATGCGGCCCACCGCCAGACCACCTATCTGGCATTTGCTAGTATTTCCAGATGACCAGTCCAATGTTGATTGGAATGGAGCGGTGAAAGTCCAAAAACCAAAACATCAAAACCGCACCCTTATCCTTGTAAACAAAGGGTCTCAATGGACATCAGGGCGCACGTCCAAAACCAGGGAGTCCAACCTGGATAACGTACCAAAGTCAAAAATCACAAGAGGACAGCGCCACAATGGATGGTGAAAAAAATAGAAGCTTACATCTTTATTCTGCCTTCTGTAGCAGAAGGCAAAATAAAGATGTAAGCTTCTATTTTTTTCACCATCCATTGTGGCGCTGTCCTCTTGTGATTTTTGACTTTGGAATGGAGCGGTGGTCATTCGAGTGGTGGTCTCTTGTGCGCTACCGCTATACCAATATCTATGGGACTGAAGGAGGTAACCAATCACTCTTCTCCATGGACCTGTATAGTATAATCATTCCCCATAGGCCTGTACAGTATAATGCACTCAGTATAGGCCTGTATAGTATAATGCTCTCTCCATAGGCCTGTATAGTATAATGCACTCCCCATAGTCCTGTACAGTATAATGCACTTCCCATAGGCCTGTATAGTAGAATGCACTCCCCATAGGCATGTATAGTATAATGTACTCCCCATAGGCCTGTATAGTATAATGCATTCCACATAGGCCTATATAGTGTAATGCACCCCCATTAGGCAGCCTGTATAGTATAGTGCACCCCTATTAGGCAGCCTGTATAGTATAATGCACCCCCATTAGGCAGTCTGTATAGTATAATGCACCCCCATAAGGCAACCTGTATAGTATAATACACCCCCATTAGGCAGTCTTTACAGTATAATTCACCCCCATTAGGCAGTCTGTATACTATAATGCACCCCCATTAGGCAGCTAGTATAGTATAATGCACCCCCATTAGGCAGCCAGTATAGTATAATGCACCCCCATTAGGCAATCTGTATAGTATATTGCACCCCCATTGGGCAGCCAGTACAGTATAATGCACCCCCATTAGGCAGCCTGTATAGTATAATACACCCCCATTAGGCAGCCAGTATAGTATAATGCGCCCCCATTAGGCAGTCTGTATAGTATATTGCACCCCCATTAGGCAGCCAGTATAGTATATTGCACCCCCATTAAGAAACTGTATAGTATAATGCACCCCCATTAGGCAGCCTGTATAGCATAATGCACCTGATAAAAAAAAAATACTCACCTTTCTTCCTTCTTGTTCCCGCGGTGCTCTGAGTGCCCGCTCAACTCCTGATAGTGGGCGCCAAGTACTGACATCATCGCTACCCTGTCAGTGTCGGCTTTGGTGACGTCAGACGCTGACAGGGTGATGATGGGAGAAGGAGCGTAACACTCCCTCTCTCTTCAAGCTGACCCTGCGATGACAGGTGGGGGGCCCACTGCTGGCACAGGGCCCCCCTCCACCTCCTCAGGGGCCGCACAGCGGCCGGGCAGCAGAGCGGGGAGATCGTGTCTCCCTGCTCTGCCACAGAATGTAACTGTATTTATGCGCTGTGCACGCCAATACAGTTACATAACGTAGCTGCAGGTGGGCCCTCTCAGAGTGCGGGGCCCCCCCAGTAGCTACGCTACTGCTTGGAAGGCAGGTCTGTCTGTTACCGTGTGGGAGGAATCTCCTGCACGGCAACAGATTTTAACTTTTGCTGGTGTCGGCGTGCATCTGACCCACCAGGCCATTGAACCGCCTGGCCCGGTCACAGTGGTGACCACTGCGGCCGTGGTAGTTACACCCCTGCCTTCAGATAATAATAATAATTTTATTTATATAGCGCCAACATATTCCGCAGCGCTTTACAAATTATAGAGGGGACTTGTACAGACAATAGACATTACAGCATAACAGAAATCACAGTTCAAAAAAGATACCAGGAGGAATGAGGGCCCTGCTCGCAAGCTTACAAACTATGAGGAAAAGGGGAGACACGAGAGGTGGATATTTGTAGACAGCTAGTAAGTCTCTTTGCCTTCTCTTTTGTAAGCTAAATATTCCCAGATCCTTTAACCGTTCCTCATAGGATATACTTTGCAGTCCACTCACCTTCCTGATAGGTCTTCTCTGAACTTCCTCCAGTATTTCAATGTCTTTTTTAAAATGTGGCTCCCAGAACTGGACACAGTATTAGAGATGCGACCTGATGGGTTGTCATGACATGTCTTTGTGAACCTTCTATGAACTCTGGCCAGTGGCCTGCATTCATAGGAGTTTGTGATTAGTGCTACACAAAGCAGACCTGAAGCCCTGTTATGTGTGGCACAGACGATCGGATAATCGCAGCTTCAAGTCTCCTGAGGGGACTATCGAATCCAGTAAAAAGTTAAAAAATAAATAAAAAAACACAAAAGTTCAAATCACCTTCATTTTGCCCCATTCAAAATAAAACAATAAAAAAACACATATTTGGTATTGCTATGTTCAGAAATGTCAGATCTATCAAAACATAAAGTAAATTAATCAGATCGGTAAATGGCGTAACCAAAAAAATCAAAATAAAAGAATTATGTATTTTTGGCCACTGTAACAGTACAATAAAATGCAATAATGGGTGACCACAAAACATTGTATCTACCCCAAAATTGTAGCAATAAAAATATCAGCTCTATGCACAAAGAATAAGCCCTCACTGAGCCCCAGATCCTATAAAATGGAGATTTCGGAAAATGGCAACATTGGCAAGCCAATTTTTTTTCTCACAAACTTCGGATTTTTTTTTTCACCATTAAAATAAAAAAGAACCTATACATGTTTGGTATCTGCATACTCGTACTGACCTGTGGAATAATATTTCCAGAACAGTTTTAGCTGGTAAATTAAGGGAAAAAAAACAATTGTGGAATTGCACTTTTTTTTTTTTTTTTATTTTACCATTTTCCAGTACACTATATCATTAAATTAATGGTGCCATTCAAAAGAACAGCTCGTGCAAAAATCAAGCCCTATTATGGCTATATTGACAGAAAAATAAAAAAGTTATGGCTTTTGGAAGAATGGGAGCAAAAAACAAAAGCGCAAAAATGGAAAATCGAAAGGTGGTGAAGGAGGTAAAGAGTAACTGACGTGTTAACTTTTATTTCATAAATTGATAGTACATGTGGAAATAAGCAACTTTGTAATATATCTTATCAGTGACATCTGCTTCTTTCTCTTCCAGGACTGATCAGGCATTCTCAAAATTTTCAGTTTACAGGTAGAATGTGTATTCAGTGAAAGCAGTTGGTTACATGGCTGAGATTGCAGTTCCTACTGGTATACTGTAGTTCTATGTAGAGGAGAAGGGGGAAGAGCCAGAACCATGACTCCTCCTTTCTCTTCTTCCCACCCCCTAACATCTACACAGAATCTTATAAGACTTATCTCCTATCTCAGTAAGGAGGCCCCCAGCCAGTCACCTGCCGCCAGCACCGACTCCCCCCCACCAGCGCCGACTGTCCCCGCCGCATTGAACTGTACCGGCGTCTATGACGCCGGTACAGTTCAAAGGAATGATGAAGGAGAGAGCATCAGCTGACGCTCCCTCTCCCATGATTCCCCTCTGCTTCTGACACTGCAGGTGCGTGATGATGTCACTTCATCGTGTACTTGCTGTGTGTCAGGCAGACTGCAGCCCCTGAGACCAGAGCCGAGGCGGGAGCAACGCGGGACACAAGGAGAGGTGAGGATTGTGTGGTTTTTTTTACTATATCAATGACTGATTACTGGACTTTGGGGCCATTCTTGGGGGGGTGTTAGCTACATTGCATTCTATGGGGGAGGGCTGTATTCATTTTATGGGGGAGAGCTGTATTATATTCTATGGGGGGCTGTATTATATTCTATGGGGGGCTGAATTATATTCTATCGGGGGCTGTATTATATTCTATGGGGCTGCATTATATTCTATGGGGACTGCATTATACTCTATGGGGGGCTGTATTATATTCTGTGGGGGAAGGCTGTATTATATTCTATGGGTGCCTACATTATATCCTATAGGGGGGCTGTATTATATTCTATGGGGGGCTGTATTATATTCTATTGGGGAGGATTGCATCATACTCTTTCATGGCTACATTATATTCTACGGGGAGGTGGGCTGTATTATATTCTTTGGGGGGCTACATTATATTCTACGGGGGGCTGTATTATATTCTATGGGGAGATTGGCTGTATTATATTCTATGGGGGCTATATTATATTCTCTGGGGGGCTACATTATATTATATGGTGGGCTGTATTATATTCTATGGGGAGGTTTGCTGTATTATATTCTCTGGGGGGCTACATTATATTCTATGGGGGGCTGTATTATGTTCTCTGTGGGCTACATTTATATTCTATGGGGGGCTATATTATATTCTATGAGGGAGGATTGCATCATACTCTTTGATGGGCTACATTATATTCTATGGAGAGGTGGGCTGTATTACATTCTATGGAGGTTTCATTATATTCTATGGTGGGGCTGTATTAGATTTATGAGGGAGGATTGCATCATACTTTTTGATGGGGCTGCATTATTTTCTATGGGGATGTGGGCTGTATTATATTCTATGGGGGCTACATTATATTATATGCATTAAATTTATTATATTCTATGAGGGGTGATTGCATCATACTCTATGAGGGGGCTACATTATATTTTATGAGTGGCTGAATTATATTCTATGGGGGCTAGATTATGTTGTATGGAGGGCTTCATTATACTCTATGAGGGGGCTGCATTATTTTTTTATAGGGGGCTGTATTATACTCTATCAGGGGGCTACCATATATTCTATGGAGGGGCTGCATTATACAATATGAGGGGGCTGCATTATATTCTATGGAGGTTACATTATATTGTATGGCGGGGCTACATTATATTCTGTGGGGTGGCTGCATTATACTCTGTGGGGTGGCAGCACTATACTATATGTGGGCTGCATTATACTGTATCGAGGACTATAGGGAATACATTATACTATATGAAGAACTATGAGGTGCATTATACTATGGGAAGTGAATTATACTACATGGATGACTATGGTGGTGCATTATACTATATGGAGCACTATTAGGAGTGTATTATTCTATATGGAGGACTGAGGAGTGTATTATACCATATGGAGAACTGAGGAGTGTATTATACTATATGGAGGACTGAAGAGTGTATTATACTATATGGAGGACAGGAGTGTATTATACTATCTGGAGGACTGAGTGTATTTTAATATATGGAGGCCTGTTGTGAATTTACCTTTTTGGCTCCCTCTAGTGGTTACTAGTGATTTGACTCTGGGAATGTCTGCCATCCCTTGTATGCTCACCTGGGTCGTTAGGTCAGGGGTGTTGCTATATAAGCTCCCTGGACCTTCAGTTCAATGCCTGGCAATGTTGTAATCAGAGCTAATCTGTTGTGCTCTTGTCTACTGATCCTGGTTCCTGCTAGATTAAGCTAAGTCTGCTTTCTTGCTTTTTGCTATTTGTTTTTGTTTGCATTTTTGTCCAGCTTGTACATAATCTGTATCCTAACCTTGCTGGAAGCTCTAGGGAGGCTGGAGTTCTCCCCCCGGGCCGTTAGACGGTTCGGGGGTTCTTGAATTTCCAGTGTGGATTTTTGATAGGGTTTTTGTTGACCATATAAGTTATCTTACTACATTCTGCTATTAGTAAGTGGGCCTCTCTTTGCTAAACCTAGTTCATCTCTGTGTTTGTCATTTCCTCTTACCTCACCGTTATTATTTGTGGGGGGCTTGTATCCAACTTTTGGGGTCTATTCTCTGGAGGCAAGAGAGGTCTTTGTTTTCCTCTTCTAGGGGTAGTTAGTCCTCCGGCTGGCGCGAGACATCTAGCGACCAACGTAGGCATGTTCCCCGGCTACTTCTAGTGTTGGCGTTAGGAGTAGATATATGGTCAACCCAGTTACCACTGCCCTATGAGCTGGATTTTTGTACTTCGCAGACTTACTTGTTCCTCTGAGACCCTCGCCATTGGGGTCATAACAGTTTGCCAGGCCAGTATTAAATGTTAAATGCATTGCAGAAGCGGGATTATAAGAAAGAAAATTCTGAGTTTTTTTTTCTCTTTCTCATTTTTTTTTCTTTTCCCCTTTACCTCTGAGTGGCTTGTGTTTGCTGCAGACATGAATGTCCAGACCTTGATTACAGGTGTGGACCAGCTTACTGCTCGTGTGCAGGGCATACAAGATTATGTTATCAGAAATTCTATGTCAGAACCTAAGATACCGATTCCTGAACTGTTTTCCGGAGACCGATTTAAATTTAGAAATTTCAGGAATAATTGTAAATTGTTTTTGTCCCTGAGACCCTTTTCATCTGGAGACTCCGCTCAGCAAGTGAAAATTGTTATTTCTTTTTTACGGGGCGACCCTCAGGATTGGGCCTTCTCGCTGGCGCCAGGAGATCCGGCATTGGCTGATATTGATGCGTTTTTTCTGGCGCTCGGTTTGCTTTATGAGGAACCCAATCTTGAGATTCAGGCAGAAAAAGCCTTGCTGGCTATGTCTCAGGGCCAGGACGAGGCTGAACTGTATTGCCAAAAATTTCGGAAATGGTCCGTGCTGAGCCAGTGGAACGAGTGTGCATTGGCTGCAAATTTCAGAAATGGCCTTTCTGAAGCCATTAAGAATGTGATGGTGGGTTTTCCCATTCCCACAGGTCTGAATGATTCCATGGCCCTGGCAATTCAAATCGACCGGCGGTTGCGGGAGCGCAAAACCGCAAATTCCCTCATGGTGTTGTCTGAACAGGCACCTGATTTAATGCAATGTGATAGAATCCTGACTAGAAATGAGCGGAAAATTCATAGACGCCAGAATGGCTTGTGTTACTACTGTGGTGATTCTACACATGTTATCTCAGCATGCTCTAAACGTCTTACTAGGGTTGTTAGTCCTGTTGCCATTGGTAATTTGCAACCTAAATTTATTCTATCTGTAACTTTGATTTGCTCACTGTCATCGTATCCTGTCATGGCGTTTGTAGACTCAGGTGCTGCCCTGAGTCTGATGGATCTGTCATTTGCCAAGCGCTGCGGTTTTGTTCTGGAGCCATTAGAAAATCCTATCCCTCTTAGGGGTATTGATGCTACGCCTTTGGCAAAAAATAAACCGCAGTTTTGGACACAGGTTACCATGTGCATGACTCCCGAACATCGGGAGGTGATACGTTTTCTTGTTCTGCATAAGATGCATGATTTGGTTGTTTTGGGTTTGCCATGGTTACAGACCCATAATCCAGTCTTGGACTGGAAGGCAATGTCGGTGTCAAGTTGGGGCTGCCATGGAATTCATGGAGATTCCCTGCCCTTGTCTATTGCTTCTTCTACGCCTTCGGAAGTTCCGGCGTATTTGTCTGATTATCAGGATGTCTTCAGCGAGTCTAAGTCCAGTGCACTACCTCCTCATAGGGAATGTGACTGTGCAATAGATTTGATTCCTGGCAGTAAGTTTCCTAAGGGGAGACTGTTTAATTTGTCGGTACCTGAACATACCGCGATGCGTTCATATATCAAGGAGTCTCTTGAGAAGGGGCATATCCGTCCTTCTTCTTCCCCTCTTGGTGCGGGATTCTTTTTTGTGGCCAAAAAGGACGGATCTTTGAGGCCTTGTATTGACTATCGGCTTTTAAACAAAATCACTGTCAAATTTCAGTATCCTTTGCCGCTGTTGTCAGACTTGTTTGCCCGGATTAAAGGTGTCAAGTGGTTCACCAAGATAGACCTTCGTGGTGCGTACAACCTTGTGCGCATTAAGCAAGTCGATGAATGGAAAACCGCATTCAATACGCCCGAAGGTCATTTTGAGTACTTGGTGATGCCATTTGGGCTCTCTAATGCACCTTCAGTTTTTCAGTCCTTCATGCATGACATTTTCCGGAAGTATCTGGATAAATTTTTGATTGTTTATCTGGATGATATTCTGGTTTTTTCTGATGATTGGGACTCGCATGTGGAGCAGGTCAGGATGGTTTTTAAGATTTTGCGTGAAAATTCTTTGTTTGTTAAAGGCTCAAAGTGTCTCTTTGGTGTACAGAGGGTTCCCTTTTTGGGGTTCATTTTTTCCCCTTCTGCTGTGGAGATGGACCCAGTCAAGGTCCGAGCTATTCATGATTGGACTCAACCCTCGTCAGTTAAGAGTCTTCAGAAGTTCTTGGGTTTTGCTAACTTCTACCGTCGTTTTATCGCAAATTTTTCTAGCGTTGTTAAACCATTGACGGATATGACCAAGAAAGGCTCTGATGTAGCTAACTGGGCTCCTGCTGCCGTGGAGGCTTTCCAGGAGTTGAAACGCCGGTTTACTTCGGCGCCTGTTTTGTGCCAACCTGACACCTCACTTCCCTTTCAGGTGGAGGTGGATGCTTCGGAGATTGGGGCAGGGGCCGTTTTGTCGCAGAGAGGCCCTGGTTGCTCTACTATGAGACCTTGTGCCTTTTTCTCCAGGAAGTTTTCGCCGGCAGAGCGAAATTATGATGTGGGCAATCGGGAGTTGTTGGCCATGAAGTGGGCATTTGAGGAGTGGCGTCATTGGCTCGAGGGTGCTAAGCATCGTGTGGTGGTCTTGACTGATCACAAAAATCTGATGTATCTCGAGTCTGCTAAACGCCTGAATCCTAGACAGGCCCGCTGGTCATTGTTTTTCTCCCGTTTTGACTTTGTGGTCTCGTATTTACCAGGTTCTAAGAATGTGAAGGCCGATGCTCTGTCTAGGAGCTTTGTGCCTGATGCTCCTGGAGTCGCTGAACCTGTGGGTATTCTTAAGGAAGGAGTTATCTTGTCAGCTATTTCTCCTGATCTGCGGCGTGTGTTGCAGAGATTTCAGGCTGGTAGGCCTGACTCTTGTCCATCTGACAGATTGTTTGTGCCTGCTAAATGGACCAGCAGAGTCATTTCCGAGGTTCATTCCTCAGTGTTGGCAGGGCACCCGGGAATTTTTGGCACCAGAGATCTGGTGGCCAGGTCCTTTTGGTGGCCTTCCTTGTCAAGGGATCATTTGTGCAGTCCTGTGGAACTTGTGCTCGAGCTAAGCCTTGCTGTTCTCGTGCCAGCGGGTTGCTCTTGCCCTTGCCTGTCCCGAAGAGACCTTGGACACACATCTCTATGGATTTCATTTCTGATCTTCCGGTGTCTCAGGGCATGTCTGTCATCTGGGTGATATGTGATCGTTTCTCCAAGATGGTCCATTTGGTTCCTTTGCCTAAGCTGCCCTCCTCTTCTGATCTGGTTCCTGTGTTCTTCCAGAACGTGGTTCGTTTGCACGGCATTCCTGAGAATATTGTGTCGGACAGAGGATCCCAGTTTGTTTCCAGGTTCTGGCGATCCTTTTGTGGTAGGATGGGCATTGATTTGTCGTTTTCGTCCGCTTTTCATCCCCAGACTAACGGACAAACGGAGCGAACTAATCAGACTCTGGAGGCTTATTTGAGGTGTTTTGTCTCTTCTGATCAGGATGATTGGGTGACCTTCTTGCCGTTGGCTGAATTTGCCCTTAATAATCGGGCTAGTTCCGCCACCTTGGTTTCGCCATTTTTCTGCAACTCTGGTTTCCATCCTCGTTTTTCCTTGGGACATGTGGAGCCTTCTGACTGTCCTGGGGTGGATTCTGTGGTGGATAGGTTGCAGCGGATCTGGAGTCATGTGGTGGACAACTTGAAGTTGTCACAGGAGAAGGCTCAGCGTTTTGCCAACCGCCGCCGCGGTGTGGGTCCCCGACTTCGCGTTGGGGATTTGGTATGGCTGTCTTCTCGATTTGTTCCTATGAAGGTCTCCTCTCCCAAATTTAAGCCTCGCTTCATTGGTCCTTACAAGATATTGGAAATCCTTAATCCTGTATCCTTTCGCCTGGATCTTCCGGTGTCGTTTGCCATTCACAACGTATTTCATAGGTCCTTGTTGCGGCGGTACGTTGTGCCTGTGGTCCCTTCTGCTGAGCCTCCTGCTCCGGTGTTGGTTGAGGGCGAGTTGGAGTACGTGGTGGAGAAGATCTTAGATTCTCGTCTCTCCAGGCGGAGGCTTCAGTACCTGGTCAAGTGGAAGGGCTATGGTCAGGAGGATAATTCCTGGGTGGTCGCCTCTGATGTGCATGCGGCCGATTTGGTTCGTGCCTTTCACACCGCTCATCCTGATCGCCCTGGTGGTCTTGGTGAGGGTTCGGTGACCCCTCACTAAGGGGGGGGGTACTGTTGTGAATTTACCTTTTTGGCTCCCTCTAGTGGTTACTAGTGATTTGACTCTGGGAATGTCTGCCATCCCTTGTATGCTCACCTGGGTCGTTAGGTCAGGGGTGTTGCTATATAAGCTCCCTGGACCTTCAGTTCAATGCCTGGCAACGTTGTAATCAGAGCTAATCTGTTGTGCTCTTGTCTACTGATCCTGGTTCCTGCTAGATTAAGCTAAGTCTGCTTTCTTGCTATTTGTTTTTGTTTGCATTTTTGTCCAGCTTGTACATAATCTGTATCCTAACCTTGCTGGAAGCTCTAGGGAGGCTGGAGTTCTCCCCCCGGGCCGTTAGACGGTTCGGGGGTTCTTGAATTTCCAGTGTGGATTTTTGATAGGGTTTTTGTTGACCATATAAGTTATCTTACTACATTCTGCTATTAGTAAGTGGGCCTCTCTTTGCTAAACCTAGTTCATCTCTGTGTTTGTCATTTCCTCTTACCTCACCGTTATTATTTGTGGGGGGCTTGTATCCAACTTTTGGGGTCTATTCTCTGGAGGCAAGAGAGGTCTTTGTTTTCCTCTTCTAGGGGTAGTTAGTCCTCCGGCTGGCGCGAGACATCTAGCGACCAACGTAGGCATGTTCCCCGGCTACTTCTAGTGTTGGCGTTAGGAGTAGATATATGGTCAACCCAGTTACCACTGCCCTATGAGCTGGATTTTTGTACTTCGCAGACTTACTTGTTCCTCTGAGACCCTCGCCATTGGGGTCATAACAGAGGCCTATGAGGAGTGTATAAGGCTACGTTCACATTTGCGGTTGGCGCCGCAGCGTCGGGCGCCGCAGCGTCGCCGCATGCGTCATGCGCCCCTATATTTAACATGGGGGCGCATGAACATGCGTCGCACTTGCGTTCTGCGCCGCATGCGTCACTGCGGTGCCCGCGTCCGGGCGCAGAGGACGCAGCAAGTTGCATTTTTGCTGCGTCCAAAATCAATGAAAAAAAGGATGCATGCGGCGCAAAACGCAGCGTTGTGCATGCGTTTTGCTGCGTTTTTGTTTGCGTTGTGCGTTGCGGCGCCAACGCTGCGGCGCACAACGCAAATGTGAACGTAGCCTTATACTATATGGAGGACTGAGGCGTGTATTATACTATATGGAGGACTGAGGAGTGTATTATACTATATGGAGGACTATGGGGAGTGTATAATACTATATGGAGCACTATGAGAAGTGTATTATACTATATGGAGGACTGAGCAGTGTACTTTAATATATGGAGGACTAGGAGGAGTGTATTATACTATATGGAGGACTATGGGTAGTGTATAATACTAGATGGAGGACTGAGGAGTGTATTTTAATATATGGAGGACTATGGGGAGTGTATTATACTATATGGAGGACTGTGGTGCACATTGTACTATGTGGAGGACTATGGGGTGTATTATACTAAACAAGCAAACTGCTGCATATTCATCAAGTGATTATATTGTTTATGTTTTCACAGCAGCACATCACTGATGTAAACTGTAGATGTGTTGCTGATAACATGATACTGTATGGGGACAGTTTGATCTAATAGTGATTGTTCTGTTCCCATCATTCTTTCTCAGTTGGTGTAAAGAGGCCAGGATCACACTCGTTTAGTGGCCTGAACTCAGCGCATCTAAATACAACAGAAATGCTTCTGTGTGATGTGCAATATGTCAGCTCATGGGGCCCCATTTTAAACATTTGCCTAGGGCCCCACTTTGCCTAAAATCGGCCCTGAATCTGTCTTCACTGAATGAAGATTCTACCTGTAAACTGAGAACTTTGAGAATACATGATCAGTTTTGGAGGAGAAAGAAGCAGGTTTCTCTGATAAGATATATTACAAAGTTTCTTATTTTCAGGTCTACTATTGATTTATGAAATAAAAATGAAAATATTTACTCGTTAAGTTTAGAAAGCTCAGTTAATTAAATTAATAAAATATAAGTAATCCTAAATTCTTTATTGGCAACCTATATATCATTCTTTCCAGATTTTCCTTCTCTGTACCTTGCTGTCCACAGATCAGACTGTATGTACAGTACAACGCCATAGGTTCCCTTTAAACAGTTACATGATAATATATAAAGGAATAGAACAGGATTAGTGTTTAAACAAACAGGATTGTTTAAGAAAATAAAATATGGAAAACCCTTCTTAGTGCCTATTATGTGCTGGATGGTTCAGATTTAAGCATCCTTTCAAAACAATCTGCAAACCCTAAATTCTTTATGTACCGTTTAGATCTAGAACAATCCTCCTCACTATAATCATTAAGAGTGAACTGTGCTCTACAGTAAATACAGTAACCATTGATCCCATCTTCACACAGAATCTTAAAGACTGGGTGGCTGTTCCCAGTGATTCAAGTGATCCACAGTTTCGTGAAGAATTGATTAGGATGGTCCAAATGACAGCTGAGAAGATTCGCACGTTGGGTGCATCTGTCCAGCTAGTAGATATGGGCTTCGAAACAGTAAGTGTTATAATATAACTATGTAAAGTAGTATAAAGGTTACGCGTCTTTATGTACATTTGATTCTTAATTATTTACGAAATTTAAAAAAAAATGCAGGAATTTGACTGAATTTTGTGACCTTTATCAAAGTCCTTCTCATCTACTCCAAAGTAAAGTTACTCCTGATGCTTTTGGAAGTAAACTGAAAATTAAAAGGGATATTCTCAATTTGCAAGTTATCCCTAATCCATTGAATAGAGGATAACATTCAAATCATTGGAGTTCCGACCACTAGGATCCCCACCAATCCCAATAACAATTCCCAATGGGACCGCCAGAGATGGCTGAGTGCAGCGTTCTGCTGGTCTTCGGCACTCCCATAAAAATGAACAGAGCGGCACTACACATGATAGACTTCCGCTTCACTCATTCTTCAGAGTTCCAGATATTGGGGTTGGTTGGAGTCCCAGCAGTCAAACCGCCAGGAATAGGGGAGGTATCTCTTATTCCATATATAGGTGGGATAACTTCTTTGAGAAGACTCTTTCAAGATACATTAACTTTTAAAGTTACATTATGTAAATCTGCACTTTAAATATGTTCTCATACACTGTTCTTGTCTCTGTGTGATCAAATGATTTTATATTGTTACCAGTGCAAAAATGTGACTTGAGCTAGTGTGGCATTGGTAGTGTTGGGGATCCACATAAAGTCACCGGCGGCAGGTCAGCACATATGCACAATCACAATTTTCAGCCAGTGTTTTGTATGATCTCATCAATCAAGGATCTCTGAGCTTTGCTCCAGGGTTAGTTATCCAAAAAAGTTGCACTGCAGAAATACAGGTATCTAGTTAAATGTCAGTTCTCAGTTCTGAGAAGCAAATTACTTTTTTAAGTTGGATAGAAATAATATACACTGGCGCTGCACTTAACAAAACAAAGGGGAAATTAATATAGAGCAGGCAGGATTGGTTGCCCTGCCAAGCTCCCGCCCTCCTACCCTGTGACGTCACATCAGGTACCATGCCCCCAACACACTCCGCCACCGCTCCGGCGTTGCTTCTGGCCGGGGCACGCTAGGAGTTGGCGGTTCTCGCTCACACTTCTCGCTAAGTGAGCAGAGATTCCTCTAGCCAAGCCAGTCATGGCACTATCTCGCAGCCCTATGGTGCAGCCCGCACTTACCAACTAAGGATGACTGGCACTCTCCACCCTGTGACCATTCCTGCTTCAACACCCAGTAAGTACATTTACTCACACTAATAAGTATGCCTGCAGTATCGGCTACTATCGGGTGGATTACCCTAGGAGGGTTGTCCGTATCTATATGCGCACAATTTTTTGAGGATTCGGCTCAGTATCAAATTACTGTGTTTGTCAATTTCTTGGACTTTCCTATGGTGGAAGTCATTACGCAGGGCACTTACCAGCATTATTACTCCACAAGCGCAGGTGACCTATCCCTTTTTACTTTTTTAAGTTAACAATCTCAGATAATATGTGACTAGACCTCAGAAGTATTAACTCCAATGTTTATCCACAGCTTCACAGTGGACAAAAAATCAAGTTCCCCCCAGCAATTCTAGCCCAGTTGGGAAAAGACACTGATAAGGCGACTGTTTGTTTTTATGGACACGTTGATGTTCAACCTGCAAAAAAAGAGGATGGCTGGAAGACTGATCCCTACACAATGACTGAAACGAATGGTTAGAATTTCTTTCTATTTCAGTATTTTTCCTATTTTCTTTTGCATTGTTTACGATGTTCAATTGAATGATTTGGAAATTTTCATCATTGTGTGATATCTCAACGTTCGTGAATGATTCATTGATTTATGTAATATTATCTGCTAATATATTTCAAAATCTTCACACATGAAGGAAACCTGTATGGACGGGGAGCTACGGACAACAAAGGCCCTGTCCTAGCCTGGATACATGCCATAGATGCCTACATAGCCACAAAAAAGGTACAATATGTCTCTTTAAAGCGAATGTTCAAAATAGCATTTGGATATTTCACTTTTTTTTTAATTGTGATACCTGGTTTATTTGGTCACTTTGTGGCTTCCTATTTTTTTTCCTCATTTCCACCATGCTTTATTAGACATTAAAAGAAAAAAAAGGGTTTAGTACCGTGTTAGCCAGTTGAAAAAAAATAATGCTCTGTGTGAAAAACAAGATAGTCTTGTAGTTATGATACCTTTTAATGACTAACAAAAATAAAATAAAATAAATGATGTTACAAGCTTTTGGGACTTCTTATGTCCCTTCCTCAGGCATGGTATAACAAAGTTTGTGCAGAAACACAGATATATGCACAAACAAACAAAACAAAAAAAGGCATGGTATAGGGTATGGTTTTTACCATGCCTTTTTGTTTGATTGTTTGTTTGTGCATATATCCGTGTTTCTTCAGAAACGTTGTTATACCATGCCTGAGGAAGGGACATAAGAAGTCCAGAAAGATTGCTTTGTAACATCATTAATTTTATTTTATTTTTGCTAGTCATTAAAAGGTATCATAACTACAAGATTATCTTGTTTTTCACACAGAGCATTATTATTATTAGATATTATACTGTCTAGCTGAAAAGAAAACACATGCTTATGTCTGATAGTCCAGAAGTGCTTATGACCACCACACTGAAGCCACATTCACACATTTGTATGTTGCAAGCCAAGAATAGATCGTGATTTACAGACCAGCCACACATCTCCTAATCTGAACTTGATAGCCTTGCATATGCCTATGAGGCTGCCAAGTTCAGGTCAGGACACACGTTAGCAGTCCTTTCATCATGTTTCGTACTCGGACTGTGTCATTCAGATGTGTTAATGCGACATCAGGTCTCGTTCAATCATATGTCAATTTTTGTAAATGAAAAAAAACTCACCTTTTTTATCAGTGTACAGATCTCATTTTCATCCAATTTTGATCTGTGTGTCCATTTTACAATCCTTATATGCTATACATTACCATAACACATTATATCAGTGGCACATCACTATTACACATTACATGTAAAGCCGCATCCAAAGAAAAGAAAGTCTGGAAAGGCACAAGGCACAAAATTGGGTCTTATCTGGATAACAAAATTAAAAGACTAGCATAATGGTGCCCATTGGTAGGGTTGTGTGCACACAACTACTGGTAACGCTTAAGGCTGCTGCAGACCCACCAGAGGATAAAAGTACAGGTGATGGAGAAGCAAGTGGGTTAATTCTGTGCTGGCATGTAGGAATGATGAAGAATGGCAATCCAAGTATAATTTGTTTATTTGTCAAGGATGCACAATAAAAATCGATGTGAATACTTTTCTGCCCAATGATGACAGAAGTATTCTAGGAGTGATACCTTTATTGGCTAACCAGAAAATAATATGCTTGCAAGCTTTCAGAGCACAGTGGCTCCTTCTTCAGGCACGATTACAATTTGTAATATTGCCTGAAGAAGGAGCCACTGTGCTTTGAAAGCTTGCAAGCATATTATTTTCTGGTTAGCCAATAAAGGTATCACTCCTAGAATACTTCTGTCATCATTGGGCAGAAAAGTATTCACATCATTTATTTGTCAACGCGTTTCGAAGTATATAAACTTCTTCAGGACAACCACGATAGAGATACATTCAGCAGAAGTCGGTATAAATAATAATGAGGAATTTTGTTGATAGCAAGTTTAAGAAAAACAGATCTAATTCTGTTTCAAATAATACACCTGTTTCTTCCCCCATTACTAACAACTCCACTACTGGCAACCTTGTCACTTCTACAGAGGTACCGACACTTAACCACATGAGCACTAACCCTCAGAGTGCAAAGCAAAAGTCTTTCTGCATCTACTACCACTTTTGAAAATACTGATAAACAAGTGCCTGGTTCACTATCTAAGTTCACCTCTTTTCTAGACACACGCAAATACCTTGAAGCCATTAGGCTACAGATTGACAAAATGCAGAAAGAAAGGAGACTCTCTCTTCCACATTTAGAGAACATGACGAAGAAGGACGCTGTTCCTTCGAAACGCGTAGGTCATCACCTTGTCCCACTGCCGCTCCGTAGTTCTCAGGCTGTGACGTCACACGCTTGGCCCGTTCCCGGCCATCCTCCCTCGTGCACGTATCCAGGGACGCCACCGGCCGGGGCTTTCCCTGGCTCTACGTAGCCTCTCTTCAGCGCCTCTGTGCAGTTCCACATCGGGTCCCTCTGGGTCACTACCGCACCTCCACATTGGACGCCGGATACCCTGACCCACACTGCGGCGCCCAGCCCTGCTTCTGGCATTGTGCTAAGGCACATGGACTACAGGTACGCTTACCCTAAACGCTGAACAGTCTTCTTTCATTTACTTGGCCTCCTGCCGGGTACACACTCATCCGCACCCACATACCAGCTCAGGGTGCCGTTTGCAGCGCTGTCTATACATTAGCAGGGAGATTTGGAGCCTTTGCGGATGGTGTGCTTGTTTTATCATACACTTCTATTGTTTGTGGCATTTTAGTGTTGTCTCTAGTGCATCCCCTCATGCGCGGTCTCTATTCCCATTTCTAATCATTTTCACATCAGGGGCGGCGTCCACCTGTTCTCGAGTCCAGCTGCTGAGGGTAGTACATAGGTTGGTAAGCGCTGGTGTGTCCATTATAGTGACATTTAGAGAACACTCCACAAGCAGCTACTCCATCTATTATCACAGCGGGCACACTACCGCCAGCAAGGGCTCGCTGGCACATTTCAGCCTGGGGGGCAATCACAAGGCAGTGGTCCTCAGCCCACCTTTACCCTGCTTATCTATGGCTACTGCATTAAAGCAGCAGAGATAACAGGCTTCAAAAACAGGCTGGTATGTAAATATGGGAACAGAACTTGCTGCTGCAGAGCTATGAGAGCAGAACCAAGATTACTGCCTACATAGATACTGCAACAGAAGGAAGCAAGCTGGCTACATAGACATGATCATTGAAATAAGATTACTACATAGATACAGAAACTAAAAGGAGCTTACTAAAGAGATATGGGAGCAAAACGAAGCTTACTAAAGACCTTTGGGAGCAGAACCAAGCTTACTACAGATATATGTGAGCAGAACCAAATTTACTGCCTACATACGGTAGATACTGCAACAGAAGAAAGCTGACAACATAGATATAAGAACGGAACCAACATTACTACATAGATACGGGAACTCAAAGGAGTTTACTAAAGAGATATGTAAGCAGAACCAAGCTTACTACAGAGATATGGGAGCAGAACCAAGCATATTACAATGATAAGGCAGCAGAACCGAGCTTGATAAGTCTACTAGATAGCTACAGCAACAGAACCAAGCTTCCTACATAGATACAGAAACAGAACCAAGTTTACTGCATACATGTACCAGAATACAAACTATTACATCAATATGGTACCAGAGCCAAGCTTACTGTTTAGATATAGTACCATAACTGAGCTTACTGTATAGATACAGGAACATAACCAAGCTTACTGCATAGATACTGAAGCAAAACCAAGCTTACTACATAGATACAGTTCCATAACCCAGCTCACTACATATACAAAAGTTTCCTAGTGAGGTCCTTTTGAACACATCTTTAAAAAAACTCTTGGAAACTTTATTTTCACCCTAAAAAATATTTTCAGATTCTGTGTTAGGATATGGTTGTTTACATACTATCTGCCCTTGTCACATCACTATTCCATATGCAGTTTGTATAGAGACAATCACATGCCAACCTCTTTCTTTTCTGATAAACCCAACTGAAACAATGAGAGAAGCAGTAGAGAAAGTGTTGACTCTATAAAAATTGCATATGAGATGTGATGAACATATGAAACAGTGATGTGACTAGAACAGACAGAGTAAAAACAGATGAATCCTAATAGTAAATTACACAATGTTTAGAGTCAGTGAAATTCTACAATTGTTATAGACAACTCTTAAAGTTAAGGTACCTTCACACGAAACGACATTATAACGATATCGCTAGCAATCCGTGACGTTGCAGCGTCCTCGCTAGCGATATCGTTTCGTTTGACACGCAGCAGCGATCAGGATCCTGCTGTGATGTCGCTGGTCGCTGAATAAAGTCCAGAACTTTATTTGGTCGTCCGATCGCTGTGTATCGTTGTGTTTGAAAGCAAAAGCAACGATACCAGCGATATTTTACACTGGTAACCAGGGTAAACATCGGGTTACTAAGCGCAGGGCCGCGCTTAGTTACCCGATGTTTACCCTGGTTACTAGCGTAAAATGTAAAAAAAACAAACAGCACATACTCACATTGCGTCCCCTGCAGTCGGCTTCCTCCTCTGACTCAGCGCCGCAAAGTGAAAGTGAAAGCAGCACAGCGGTGACGTCACCGCTCTGCTCTCACTGTACGGCGCTCAGTCAGTCAGGAAGTGGACGCAGGGGGACGTGAATGTGAGTATGTGCTGTTTGTTTTTTTTAGATTTTACGCTGGTAACCAGGGTAAACATCGGGTTACTAAGCGCGGCCCTGCGCTTAGTTACCCGATGTTTACCCTGGTTACCAGGGGACCTCGGCATAGTTGATCGCTGGAGAGCGGTCTGTGTGACAGCTCTCCAGCGACCAAACAGCGACGCTGCAGCGATCGACATCGTTGTCGCTATCGCTGCAGCGTCGCTTCGTGTGAAGGTACCTTTAACTTGTCACCTTGAGAAACCCTATTCATCTGCAGATGTAGGGTCGATCTGCAGGTAAATAGTGTTTAATCCCTGGTTAGATGACTTAGGGTACCGTCACACTAAGCGACGCTGCAGCGATAGCGACAGCGATGCCGATCGCTGCAGCGTCGCTGTGTGGTCGCTGGAGAGCTGTCACACAGACCGCTCTCCAGCGACCAACGATGCCGAGGTCCCCGGGTAACCAGGGTAAACATCGGGTTACTAAGCGCAGGGCCGCGCTTAGTAACCCGATGTTTACCCTGGTTACCAGCGTAAAAGTAAAAAAAACAAACAGTACATACTCACCCAGCGTCCCCCAGCTTCTGCTTCCTGACACTGACTGAGCTCCGGCCCTAACAGCACAGCGGCTTTCACTTTCACTTTAGGGCCGGCGCTCAGTCAGTGTCAGGAAGCAGACGCTGGGGGAGGTATGACGCTGGGTGAGTATGTACTGTTTGTTTTTTTTACTTTTACGCTGGTAACCAGGGTAAACATCGGGTTACTAAGCGCGGCCCTGCGCTTGGTAACCCGATGTTTACCCTGGTTACCAGTGTAAAACATCGCTGGTATCGTTGCTTTTGGTGTCAAACACAACGATACACAGCGATCGGACGACCAAATAAAGTTCTGGACTTTATTCAGCGACCAGCGACATCACAGCAGGATCCTGATCGCTGCTGCGTGTCAAACTAAACGATATCGCTAGCGAGGACGCTGCAACGTCACGGATCGCTAGCGATATCGTTTAGTGTGACGGTACCTTTACTGGAAAAATGTTGGCTACCCTGAGAAAATTACATTTTATTCTCCATGCCACCACTCGCTTCCAGCCATAGTGGCAGTTTAGGAGCTGTTCCAGTCAGCGCTGACTACAAAGTGAGAGTACTGTTACAACTTCCCAGCACTTTGATTTGGACATCTGCCTACGAGCTCCAGCCTTCTGCTGGATTTAATAAGACTGTCAACATGGCAGCAACCGATTAGAAACCCACAACTGTGTCACAGGGGGGCTGATGGTATTGGCCATCACACTAATTGTCGATGTCAGAGATTGACAAGGGCTTTTTATAACTTGAAGGGGATATTCGGGAATGTTGAAAAAAATTATGCCTATAGCACTAACAGGCAGGTAGTTGCTACCTATGTGCCTGTTGTGTTGCTCAGAGTGGTCACAGACCGCTCATGCCTGCGACTAAGTGGCTTCCGTCACATTAACAGAGCGGTGGCGAGATTTCCGTTGACATTCTGATTTGACAGCCAGCTCTCCGCTGCCTAACTAGGGGAGCCGACTGTCGATCAGCATGACGTCAGCAGTCTCTTACTGTCAACAGAGCAGAGAGGAAAACAAGCTGCCGATCTGCTTCATGTAACAGAAGCTGCAGAATCTCAGCCAGGAATCGTCTGAGCCACACAACAGGCAGGTAGGTAGCAACTACCTGCATGTTAGTGCTTTGGGCATCATTTTATTTCTCTTTTTAACAAAGTCTGATATATCCGCTTTAAAACAGCTTCAACTGATGTGAACACTTTGCTGTTATAGGCAGATGCCGGATATAAAACCTACAAGAAACAAAATGAGCAAAAACCCTGCTGTAACTAAATAAGTAAAAACCAAAAGTGCATTTAAATAACACCGATTTCTTAGTAATACTGTTTTTGATCAAAAATAGCATAAAAGCCATCCCACTGCGACAAGGTGACTCTGATCGGGATGGTCCTATGCTGTCTAAAATTAAAAACCTTATCATGTGTCAGAGTTGACCTCAGTGTGTGAATAAGGGCATACAAAAGGACCAGGTCCCAACCAGTGGACACCAGTCTAAGAAAGCCTTTAAATGTAATTTCCAGCTCATAAAAAGGAGGCCACACCCTGGCTTGCACAGAATGCAAAAATACAAAGAAAAAACACAAAAATTGAGCTTGGTTTCAGTTGGCATACATGCAGCACATAAACACATGTTCACATTGGCCATAAAATATATAAAAGCTAAAGTAACAAAATGAGCAAATGCTGGATATGTATAACAGCCAACATCTGCTCAGTACGGCGTGGGTTCAGCTCCTGAACCTGCTACATACAATTAGGCCCTCTTCACGTGTCCGTATGAAAACACATACATGTGGCAGAGTCCATTTTGACCATCCGTTTTTATTTTTTAGC
This sequence comes from Ranitomeya variabilis, assembly GCF_051348905.1. NCBI lineage: Eukaryota > Metazoa > Chordata > Amphibia > Anura > Dendrobatidae > Ranitomeya > Ranitomeya variabilis. Next base: position 383,231,175 of record NC_135237.1, on the reverse strand, counting down.
ACCCATTCATGTGTACATTTGTCATCTGTGTTTTTCCTGTATGTATATAGAAAATAAAATTACAAAGTTTCTCCCATACTCCTAAACACGTATATCACGTGTGCTGTACATGTTTTTCATAGACACATAGACTTGTATTGGCCCTTGACTTGCTGCTTAAAAAAAAAACGTTTCTGTGTGGTTCACATGGGCACACGGCCCGTGTAAACAGACAGACATGTGAGCAGCCCCATAGGTTATAATAGGTACACGTGGTATCTATGAAAGAATGGATACAATACGTACCTATTTCCTAGACTGTGGTCCATTAACCATATTTACTCTGTGCCTTGCACCTTGATTATATGTGTATTTTCTTTTTGTTTTTTTCTGCCACTTTATCAAATAATAGTATATTTTGCTGTGAGATAGTTGATTTACAACTTTTCTTGTACAATCATGTATTATTATGCAAATTGACCTTTTGATTTATAACATCCTCCTCTTTTGGAGTTATTATTACTATTACCATGCCCACTTTATGATGTGGTCTGTCACCTTGGATCAACTGATTTTTAATCTGTATTATTATTCTGATATTTAATAAAATTTGTAATATATATATATATATATATACATGCACACTGCTCAAAAAATAAAGGGAACACTAAAATCCCACATCCTAGATGTCACTGAAGAAATATTCCAGTGGTAAATCTTTATTCGTTACATGGTGGAATGTGTTCAGAACAATAAGACCTAAAAATTATCAACATAAATCACAACTAATATCCCACAGAGGTCTGGAGTTGGAATGATGCTCAAAATGAAAGTGGAAAATGAAGTTACAGGCTGATCCAACTTCAGTGGAAATGCCTCAAGACAAGGAAATGATGCTCAGTAGTGTGTGGCTTCCACGTGCCTGTATGACCACCCTACAAAGCCTGGGCATGCTCCTGATGAAGCAGCGGATGGTCCCCTGAGGGATCTCCCCCCAGACCTGGACTAAAGCATCTGCCAACTCCTAGACAGTCTGTGGTGCAACATGACATTAGTAGATGGTGCGAGACATGATATCCCAGATGTGTTCAATTGGATTCAGGTCTGGGAAACGGGTGGGCCAGTCCATAGCTTCAATGCCTTCATCTTGCAGAAAGTGCTGACACACTCCAGCCACATGAGGTCTGGCATTGTCCTGCATTAGGAGAAACCCAGGGCCAACCGCACCAGCACATGGTCTCACAAGGGGTCTGAGTATCTCATCTCGGTACCTAATGGCATTCAGGCTACCTCTGGCGAGCACATGGAGGACTGTGCGGCCCACCATAGAAATGCCACCCCACACCATTACTGCCCCACTGCCAAACCAGTTATGCTGAAGGAAGGTGCAGGCAGCAGATCGCTCTCCATGGTGTCTCCAGACTGTCACGTCTGTCAAATGCGCTTTCATCTGTGAAGAGCACATGGCGCCAGTGGTGACTTTGCCAATCCTGGTGTTCTGTGGCAAATGCCAAGCATCCTGCACTGTGTTGGGCTGTGAGCACAACCCCCATCTGTGGACGTCGGGCACTCAGACCATCCTCATGGAGTCGGTTTCTAACCGTTTGTGCAGGCACATGCACATTTGTGGCCTGCTGGAGGTCATTTTGCAGGGCTCTGGCAGTGCTCCTCCTGTTTCTCCTTGCACAAAGGCTGAGGTAGCAGTCCTGCTGTAAACCTTACAAGTCAGTTCTTTTTTTGATAGTAGAAACCAGATAGTAGAGCTGTGTTTTGTCTGAATGCGTAGCAGAAGCCCGACCGGATCCGATGGTGCTACAACCGCCACCCTAGGGCCGTTCAAAACGGAGTTATGATCTTTCATAGGTTAGATTATACTCACCCGGGGGCGGTTCCGGTTTGGTTCCAATGGGCGTTGCAGGTCCGGGTCTGGCGCCTCCCATCATCCAATGATCGTCGTCCTCCTTGCTTCTGTTGCGGCTCCTGCACAGGCGTACTGATTTGCCCTGTTGAGGGCAGCGTAAAGTACAGAAGTGCGCAGGCGCTGGGCTTCTCTGACCTTTCCTGGCGTCTGCGCACTGCAGTACTTTGCTCTGCCCTCAACAGGGCAGATAAAGTACGCCTGCGCAGGACCCGCGACAGGAAGCAAAGAAGAGGACATCATCGCATGAAGATGGGAGGCGTCAGGCCCAGACCTGCGACTCCCATCGGACTGGACCGCACCGGACCGCCCCTGGGTGAGTATAATCTAACTTGTTTTTCTTTCAGGTTACATCGGTGGCTTATCTACAGCATTACAGAATGCTGTAGATAAGCCCCTGATGGCGGTGGCCGCAGTTTATAGGGCCAAAATGAGGTGACAGATTCCCTTTAAGCTGTTACTAAATAAAAAAAAGAAAAGAAAAAACACTACTGAAAAGAGCAATATTACCACCTTAATGTAACTGTATATTGATGCTTTTTTTTAACCTATGACATGGCTTAATATCAATATTATCATTTTTTACAAACACTACATAGACTATTTATTCTTCATTTGGGATAGTTCAGAAAATAACATTGAAACATCATTACATGGATCAATTCTAACAAATGGGGTCTCCGTTTCTCTCCCACTTAATAAAGTCAATAATGACTTTAAAAAGGTGTATGTGAATGCAAATGGATGTGTTCATTACAATAGTGGCCATTATTCAAAATGGCTGCAGAACATGCCTTGCATGAATGAACACATACTTTGTACCACTAACAGAGCTTGTAAAGAGCATGAAGATCCAAGTTCAAATCAATGCATTTTATTTGTTAATTTTCATACATTCTTCAATTGCCACATTTTGTTTTATTTAATATTATGTTACTTTTGATAAAAATGGTCCAGGTTATACCATTATGATTCCAAAATGTGTCTGTACGATTAATGCTTGTTTTAGGTGCAACATGTGATATGTAACTGTGGACCTTGGCTGAAATGTCACTCCGTGGCCATATGATCTTGCTGACCCCTTCTTCCACGCGCCTGTTTTGAAACGTTGTGTCTATTTATACCGACTTCTGCTGAATGTATATCTATTGTGGTTGTCCTGAAGAAGTTTATATACTTCGAAACGTGTTCACAAATAAACCACTTATACTTGGATTGGCATTCTTCATCCTTCCTACACGGCAGAGCAGAATTAACCCCTTTGTTTCTCCATTACCTGCATGTAAAACTGCATGACACTACACACACAGAGCGATTGTTGTCTTCAGGGGCAGGAACAGTGTAAGACAGCCCACGTCTCTACAATGGACAGAATATGTGGTGGATATGAAATACAGGATACAAGTGTATTGGGTGAGGCTGGGTATGTCAAGTTGGCACGTGACCGCTTGTATGCAAATCACATACTTGTGGTCACATGACTGCCAGCTACCGGAGCCTGAGAAACGTCACAGTTTGCACACTGTGAGGATTTACAAGTCTGCAGTTACATAGGGTGACAGCAGACCTGTACCTAAGGCTAGACAACCCCTTTAAGACTGACGTTTTGCATGCCAGAAATTATGAATGGGACCACTGGAGTTCATTAAGAAATGCACCTTACAACTGCTGTGCACCACTGTCAGAATTGTTACTCCAGTCAGAGATTGGAATACATTTCTGGCAAAAATTATGCCACTGACGAGGTGTTTATTTTCATGAGGCTTAGCCCCATCCCACCCATGTTCTGACCATTTCAGCGAAGCTTTCTGGGATTCGCATAAAAACACCAAAAATGTTTGAAGTTTCTTGGGACATTTGAAAATGTTGTGGTATTTGAAGGTGTTTCCTTCATGAATCGGGCCCATAGTGTTTTTCTGTAAAGTTTTTCAGAACTAATATAGGTAGTTTTGTTTTAAAATGTTATCCCACCTTTAAGTCTGATCAGGTGGTCGTGGAGCGAGATACAGTAGGTGTGGGGAGGGTTGTCCGCAGAGGACAGAACTATGTTATTACTCAATGAATATGAAGTCATTGCACTGGCATTTTTGGTGGCCTTAGAATAGATTTTGCATTAGCCTAGGTCACCCTACTCATGCCACGTCTCTTTATGAAATATAGATGTCTATGGATGCACTGAAATTAAATTAAGAGAATTGCACACCCTTGAGAATATTTTCAGCAAGCGCTGCTGACTGTCAAACCCTAATTTTGTGTCTAGAGACCACAAGTTTGCGATTTGCATATGGTCACGTGTCCACTAGCGTCTCAGACACTTCCCAATAGATAGAATCTATCGATCAAAGCTTATCAGCACATAACAGCAACCATACATATTGTATACCTGTGGTCTAGGTTAGGATTTGGCAAACTGCAGCGCCTACCAAAAATGTCCTCAGAAAAGGATGATAATAATTATTTGTATGATGTGTCTTTAGACAAAATGTCTCTTCACTGAACTAACACACAGGAGACTTCCCAAAAATAAATATATTTTTTATTGCTTTAGGATATTCCTGTAAATTTGAAGTTCATCATAGAAGGAGTAGAGGAAACGGGTTCTCCTGGTTTAGAAGAACTGCTTAAAGAACATGAGGATTTTTTTTCAGATGTTGACTATGTTGTGATTTCTGATAATGTGTGGCTTAGCAGGAAGCCTGCACTCACATATGGAACACGAGGCAATGCATATTTCTTTATTGAGGTAACTAACTAGCTTTTGTAGATAAGATTTATATTTTTTGTTGTTGTATCAACTGCAGATATCAGAAAAAAGCACGATATAGCGGAGGGGATACAGGGACAGCAGGGGGACCCTATGCAGGAACCCAATCTAAACTCCTTTATTAACCGCTTGCTGCCGAATAGATCAGCACAGAGCTACCACCTTATGACTTGTTTACAAGCCAATGGTAAGAATGAGCAATGAAATTAATCACCCTATTCCCATACATATAATCTAATCAATATTATGGGGCTCCTTTTAGGGTTGCAGTGATCCCTTTACCTACTGGACTCCTGTGGAACTTGCTTCCATTGCAGAAATACTGTGCGTAGATCATATGGGAACAGTTGGTAACAAGGGCTTAGTTCACACTGACGTTTTCTGTTCCATCTGACATTTTAACAAATCCTTTTCCCAAGTTAATTTATTTTAATTTATTTTAATTGGATTTTTCTTATCAGATGGTTACTCATCTTAGTTAAAAAATGGAAACCTGATGTTCTGGTATATTTACAATAGATGAGTGAATCGATTTACAAGACGATGGCCCAGTGATTATGTCAGTAGTCCATGGCTACTGGACAGGAGCCTTGCTAACTTCCTATACCTGCCTTAATCCCAGTCGCCCCTTCTGATTTATAAGCCGAGCATGACATCATCATTGCCTCGTGATGCACTAGGCTATGCATACCTTTCTGCCAGCGGGTAGGAGATAGTTCACAGGGCTTCCGTCAGACGACCATGGACTACCGACGCGACAATGTGCCCATGTTTGTCTAATCGATTAAAAACAGAAGTAAATGTCACACCAAACAAAATACTATATCTTACATATATGTACTGTATGTTACAAAAGTTGAAAAAAGACAAGTCCATCAAGTTCAACCTTTTTCCACCAATTATACATTCTCTGTCATTAATTATCCATAGTATTGTCCTGATTTATTCTTAGGTGGAAAGTGGTAAGAAGGATTTACATTCTGGAACTTTTGGAGGCATCATCCATGAAGCAATGAGAGACCTGGTATATCTTTTAGGTAATATGTGATGTATGTTATGTCATTTACTATTCTCTTCTACCTATTTGTGCAAATGTTTTACTTTATATTGGATATAATGTACCCTGCTCAAAAAAATAAAGGGAACACTTAAACAACAGAATATAACTCCAAGTAAATCAAACTTCTGTGAAATCAAACTGTCCACTTAGGAAGCAACACTGTTTGACAATCAATTTCCCCTGCTGTTGAGCAAATGGAATAGACAACAGATGGAAATTATTGGCAATTATCAAGACACACTCAATGAAGACGTGGTTCTGCAGGTGGGGACTACAGACCACATCTCAGTACCAATGCTTTCTGGCTGATGTTTTGGTCACTTTTGAACGTTGGTTGTGCTTTCACACTCATGGTAGCATGAGATGGACTCTACAACCACACAAGAGGCTCAGGTAGTGCAGCTCATCCAGGATGGCACATCAATGCGAGCAGTGGCAAGAAGGTTTGCTGTGTCTGTCAGCGTAGTGTCCAGAGGATGGAGGCGCTATCAGGAGACAGGCCAGTACACCAGGAGACATGGAGGGGGCCATATGAGGGCAACAACCCAGCAGCAGGACCACTACCTCAGCCTTTGTGCAAAGAGAAACAGGAGGAGCACTGCCAGAGCCCTGCAAAATGACCTCCTGCAGGCCACAAATGTGCATGGGTCTGCACAAACAGTTAGAGACCGACTCCATGAGGATGGTCAGAGTGCCCGATGTCCACAGATGGGGGTTGTGCTCACAGCCCAACAGCGTGCAGGACGCTTGGCATTTGCCACAAAAAAACAGGATTGGCAAATTTGTCACTGGCGCCCAGTGCTCTTCACAGATGAAAGCAGGTTCACACTGAGCCCATATGACAGACGTGACAGAGTCTGGAGACGCCGTGGAGAGCGATCTGCTGCCTGCAGCATCCTTCAGCATGACCGGTTTGGCAGAAAGTCAGTAATGGTGTGGGGTGTTATGACCCCAATGGCAGAGGGTCTCAGACATAATTACTAAATCTGCAAACACAAAAAACCAGCTCATAGGGCAGTGGTAACTGAGCTGACCATATATCTAATCCCAGCACCACAAATAGCAGCAGCCGGGGAACGTGCCTACGTTGGTTCTAGACGTCTCGCGCCAGCCGGAGAACTAACTAACCCTAGAAGGGAAAAGAAAGACCTTTCTTGCCTCCAGAGAAAAGACCCCAAAAGTTGGATACAAGCCCCCAACAAATAATAACGGTGAGGTAAGAGGAAAAGACAAACGTAAGAATGAGCTAGGTATTTAGCAAAGAGAGGCCCACTAGCTAATAGCAGAATATAGTAAGATGACTTATATGGTCAGCAAAAACCCTATCAAAATATCCACGCTGGATATTCAAGAACCCCCGAACCGTCTAACAGCCCGGGGGGAGAACACCAGCCCCCTAGAGCTTCCAGCAAGGTCAGGAATCACATATAGTACAAGCTGGACAAAAATGAGAGCAAGCAAATAACAAAAAAACAAAGAAGCAGGACTTAGCTTAATTTTGCACGAACCCGGACCAGCAGACAGGAGCAAACAGAAAGGATCTGATTACAACGATGCCAGGCACTGGACTAAGGATCCAGGAAGCTTATATAGCAACTCCCCTGGACTAACGACCCAGGTGGGTGCCAAACTGAGGAAAGACAATCCCAGAGTCATATCACTAGTAACCACAAGAGGGAGCCAAAAAGTCTAATTCACAACAGTACCCCCCCTTAAGGAGGGGTCACCGAACCCTCACCAAGACCACCAGGGCGATCAGGATGAGCAGCGTGAAAGGCACGAACTAAATTGGCCGCATGCACATCAGAGGCAACCACCCAGGAATTATCCTCCTGACCATAGCCCTTCCACTTGATCAGATACTGAAGCCTCCGTCTGGAGAGACGAGAATCCAAGATCTTCTCCACCACGTACTCCAACTCGCCCTCAACCAACACCGGAGCAGGAGGCTCAACAGAAGGAACCACAGGTACAACGTACCGCCGCAACAAAGACCTATGGAACACGTTGTGAATGGCAAACGACACCGGAAGATCCAAGCGAAAGGACACAGGATTAAGGATTTCCAATATCTTGTAAGGACCGATGAAGCGAGGCTTAAATTTAGGAGAGGAGACCTTCATCGGAACAAATCGAGAAGACAGCCATACCAAATCCCCAACGCGAAGTCGGGGACCCACACCGCGGCGGCGGTTGGCAAAACGCTGAGCCTTCTCCTGTGACAACTTTAAGTTGTCCACCACATGATTCCAGATCTGCTGCAACCTATCCACCACAGAATCTACCCCAGGACAGTCAGAAGGCTCCACATGTCCCGAGGAAAAACGAGGGTGGAAACCAGAGTTGCAGAAAAATGGCGAAACCAAAGTAGCGGAACTAGCCCGATTATTAAGGGCAAACTCAGCCAACGGCAAGAAGGTCACCCAATCATCCTGATCTGCCGAAACAAAACACCTCAAATAAGCCTCCAGAGTCTGATTAGTTTGCTCCGTTTGTCCATTAGTCTGAGGATGAAAGGCAGACGAAAACGACAAATCAATGCCCATCCTACCACAAAAGGATCGCCAGAACCTGGAAACAAACTGGGATCCTCTGTCAGACACAATATTCTCAGGAATGCCATGTAAACGAACCACATTCTGAAAGAACACAGGAACCAGATCGGAAGAGGAAGGCAGCTTAGGCAAAGGCACCAAATGGACCATTTTAGAAAAGCGATCACACACCACCCAGATGACAGACATGCCCTGAGACACCGGGAGATCTGAAATGAAATCCATGGAAATGTGTGTCCAAGGCCTCTTCGGGACAGGCAAGGGCAAGAGCAACCCGCTGGCACGAGAACAGCAAGGCTTAGCTTGAGCACAAGTCCCACAGGACTGCACAAATGACCGCACATCCCGTGACAAGGAAGGCCACCAAAAGGACCTAGCCACCAGATCTCTGGTGCCAAAAATTCCTGGATGCCCTGCCAACACCGAGGAATGAACCTCGGAAATGACTCTGCTGGTCCACTTATCAGGAACAAACAGTCTGTCAGGTGGACAAGAGTCAGGTCTACCAGCCTGAAATCTCTGCAACACACGTCACAAATCAGGAGAAATGGCCGACAAGATAACTCCCTCTTTAAGACTACCAACTGGTTCTGCGACTCAAGGAGAGTCAGGTACAAAGCTCCTTGAAAGAGCATCAGCCTTCACATTCTTTGAACCTGGTAAATACGAGACCACAAAGTCAAAACGGGAGAAAAACAATGACCAGCGGGCCTGTCTAGGATTCAGGCGTTTAGCAGACTCGAGATACATCAAATTTTTGTGATCAGTCAAGACCACCACACGATGCTTAGCACCCTCGAGCCAATGACGCCACTCCTCAAATGCCCACTTCATGGCCAGCAACTCCCGATTGCCAACATCATAATTCCGCTCAGCAGGCGAAAACTTCCTAGAGAAGAAAGCACATGGTCTCATTCCCGAGCAACCAGGGCCTCTCTGCGACAAAACGGCCCCTGCCCCAATCTCAGAAGCATCCACTTCGACCTGAAAGGGAAGTGAGACATCAGGCTGGCACAAAACAGGCGCCGAAGTAAACCGGCGCTTCAACTCTTGGAACGCCTCCACGGCTGCAGGAGCCCAGTTAGCAACATCAGAACCTTTCTTGGTCATATCCGTCAAAGGTTTAACAACGCTAGAAAAATTAGCGATAAAACGACGGTAGAAGTTAGCAAAACCCAAGAACTTCTGAAGACTCTTAACTGACGTGGGTTGAGTCCAATCATGAATAGCTCGGACCTTGACTGGGTCCATCTCCACAGCAGAAGGGGAAAAAATAAACCCCAAAAAGGGAACCTTCTGTACTCCAAAGAGACACTTTGAGCCCTTAACAAACAAAGCATTCTCACGCAAAACCTGAAACACCATCCTGACCTGCTCCACATGTGAGTCCCAATCTTCAAAGAAAACCAGAATATCATCCAGATAAACAATCATAAATTTATCCAGATACTTCCGGAAAATATCATGCATAAAGGACTGAAACACTGAGGGAGCATTAGAGAGCCCAAAAGGCATCACCAAGTACTCAAAATGACCTTCGGGCGTATTAAATGCTGTCTTCCATTCATCTCCTTGATTAATGCGCACAAGGTTGTACGCACCACGAAGATCTATCTTGGTGAACCACTTGGCACCTTTAATCCGGGCAAACAAGTCCGACAACAGAGGCAAAGGATACTGAAATTTAACAGTGATTTTATTCAGAAGCCGATAGTCAATACAAGGTCTCAAAGAGCCGTCCTTCTTGGCCACAAAAAAGAATCCCGCACCAAGAGGGGAAGAGGATGGACGGATATGCCCCTTCTCCAGAGACTCCTTGATATACGAACGCATTGCGGCATGCTCAGGTACAGACAGATTAAATAGTCTTCCCTTAGGAAATTTACTACCTGGAATCAAATTTATGGCGCAGTCACAGTCCCTATGAGGAGGCAGAGCACTGGACCTGGACTCGCTGAATACATCCTGATAATCAGACAAATACTCAGGAACTTCCGAAGGAGTAGAGGAAGCAATAGACACCGGCGGGGAATCAGCATGAATTCCCTGACAGCCCCAACTTGACACAGACATTGCCTTCCAATCCAAGACTGGATTGTGGGTCTGTAACCATGGCAGACCCAAAACGACCAAATCATGCATTTTATGCAGAACAAGAAAACGAATCACCTCCCGATGTTCAGGAGTCATGCACATGGTTACCTGCGTCCAAAACTGCGGTTTATTTTCCGCCAATGGCGTAGCATCAATACCTCTAAGAGGAATAGGATTTACCAACGGTTCAAGAACAAAACCACAGCGCTTGGCAAATGACAGATCCATAAGACTCAGGGCAGCACCTGAATCCACAAACGCCATAACAGGGTAAGAAGACAATGAGCAAATTAAAGTCACAGACAAAATAAATTTAGGTTGCAAATTACCAATGGCGACAGGACTAACAACCCTTGTTAGGCGTTTAGAGCATGCTGATATAACATGTGTAGAATCACCACAGTAAAAACACAACCCATTCTGACGTCTATGATTTTTCCGCTCATTTCTAGTCTGAATTCTATCACATTGCATTAAATCAGGTGTTTGTTCAGACAACACCACCAGAGGATTAGCGGTTTTGCGCTCCCGCAAACGCCGGTCAATTTGAATAGCCAGCGCCATGGAATCATTCAGACTTGTAGGAATGGGGAAACCCACCATCACATTCTTAATGGCTTCAGAAAGGCCATTTCTGAAATTTGCGGCCAGAGCACACTCATTCCACTGAGCAAGCACGGACCATTTCCGAAATTTTTGGCAATACACTTCAGCTTCATCCTGGCCCTGAGAAATAGCCAGCAAGGCTTTTTCTGCCTGAACTTCAAGATTGGGTTCCTCGTAAAGCAATCCGAGCGCCAGAAAAAAATGCATCACTATTTGCCAATGCCGGATCTCCTGGCGCTAGCGAGAAAGCCCAATCCTGAGGGTCGCCCCGTAAAAAAGAGATAACAATTTTAACTTGCTGAGCTGAATCTCCAGATGAACGGGGTCTCAGAGATAGAAACAATTTACAATTATTCCTGAAATTCCTAAACTTAAACTGGTCTCCAGAAAACAGTTTAGGAATAGGTATTTTAGGTTCAGACATTGGACTACTGGTAACAAAATCTTGTATGCCCTGCACACGAGCAGCAAGCTGGTCTACACTTGTAATCAAGGTCTGGACATTCATGTCTGCAGCAAGCACAAGCCACTCAGAGGTAAAGGGGAGGAAGAGAGGGGAAAAAAAAAAAAAAAAAAAACTCAGAATTTCCTTTCTTATAATCCCACTTCAGCAATGCATTAAACATTCAATGTTGGCCTGGCATACTGTTATGACCCCAATGGCAGAGGGTCTCAGAAATAATTACTAAATCTGCAAACACAAAAAACCAGCTCATAGGGCAGTGGTAACTGAGCTGACCATATATCTAATCCCAGCACCACAAATAGCAGCAGCTGGGGAACGTGCCTACGTTGGTTCTAGACGTCTCGCGCCAGCCGGAGAACTAACTAACCCTAGAAGGGAAAAGAAAGACCTTTCTTGCCTCCAGAGAAAAGACCCCAAAAGTTGGATACAAGCCCCCAACAAATAATAACGGTGAGGTAAGAGGAAAAGACAAACGTAAGAATGAGCTAGGTATTTAGCAAAGAGAGGCCCACTAGCTAATAGCAGAATATAGTAAGATTACTTATATGGTCAGCGAAAACCCTATCAAAATATCCACGCTGGATATTCAAGAACCCCCGAACCGTCTAACGGCCCAGGGGGAGAACACCAGCCCCCTAGAGCTTCCAGCAAGGTCAGGAATCACATATAGTACAAGCTGGACAAAAATGAGAGCAAGCAAATAACAAAAAAACAAAGAAGCAGGACTTAGCTTAATTTTGCACGAACCCGGACCAGCAGACAGGAGCAAACAGAAAGGATCTGATTACAACGATGCCAGGCACTGGACTAAGGATCCAGGAAGCTTATATAGCAACTCCCCTGGACTAACGACCCAGGTGGGTGCCAAACTGAGGAAAGACAATCCCAGAGTCATATCACTAGTAACCACAAGAGGGAGCCAAAGTCTAATTCACAACAGTGGGGTAGCATTTCTTTGGAAGGCTGCACAGCTGTCCATCTGCTCACCAGAGGTAGCCTGACTGCCATTAGGTACTGATATGAGATCCTCAGACCCCTTGTGAGACCATATGCTGGTGCGGTTGGCCCTGGATTCCTCCTAATGCAGGACAATGCCAGATCTCCTGTGGCTGGAGTGTGTCAGCAGTTCCTGCAAGATGAAGGCATTGAAGCTATGGACTGGCCCGCCCGTTCCCCAGACCTGAATATGATTAAACACATCTGGGACATCATGTCTCGCACCATCCTCCAACGTCACGTTGCACCACAGACTGTCCCGGAGTTGGCGGATGCTTTTGTCCAGGTCTGGGAGGAGATCCCTCAGGAGACCATCCACCGCCTTATCAGGAGTATGCCCAGGCATTGTAGGGAGGTCATACAGGCACGTGTAGGCCACACACACTACTGAGCATCATTTCCTTGTCTTAAGGCATTTCCACTGAAGTTGGATCAGCCTGTAACTTCATTTTCCACTTTGATTTTGAGCATCATTCCAACTCTAGACCTCCGTGGGATATTAGTTGTGATTTATGTTGATCATTTTTAGGTTTTATTGTTCTCAACACATTCCACTATGTAATGAATAAAGATTTACAACTTGAATATTTCATTCAGTGATATCTAGGATGTTGGATTTTATTGATCCCTTTATTTTTTTGAGCAGTGTATGTATCTTTTGAAATATGTCGTAAAAAAGTCCTTATATTAGAAAAATGGTGGAAGTGTAAGGCATGAGTATATTTGACCAACGATGCTGAGCGGATCCCCAAGTATACTTGGCCCTGTCACTAGGCATCATACTTTCAACTATATTGGCATCCTAGATGCCGGTACAGTTGAAAGCTATAATGGAGAAGAGAGTGTCAGCTGATACTACCTATCCCATCATTCCCCCTCTGCGTCTTATGTCTCAGCTCAGTGGACGCAGTGACATCTCAGCACAGTGACATCACTACAACACACCCCCTGTACCGAGTTTTGCAGAAGATCTGAAGACACCATTAAAAGATCGGAGTGACGGGGGAACTAGCAGAGGTGAGTATTTATTGTTTTTAATGAGGGGTCTGTTATACTCTATGGAGCACTATGTGGACCCATTATACTGTATGGAGCACTACATGGGGCCATAATACTTTATGGAGCACTATGTGGGCCCATTATACTGTATTGCGGACTATGTGGAGCACATTATACTGTATTGCGCACTATATGGGGCACATTATACTGTATGGAGCAATGTATAGGGCCCATTAAAATGTATGGAGCACTATGTAGGGCCATTATACTGTACGGAGCACTATGTGTGACCATTATACTCTATGGAGCACTATGTGGGGCCATAATTCTGTATGGAGCACTATGTAGGGCTATTATACTGTATGGAGTACTATGTGGGCCATTATACTGTATAGAGCATTTTTGTGACCATTATACTGCATACATCACAATGTGGGGCCATTATATTGTATTCAGCACTATGTAGGGCCGTTATACTGTATGAAGCACTATGTGGGGCCATTATAATGTATGGATCACTATGTGGGGTCATTGTACTGTGTGGAGCACTATGTGGGGCCATTATACTGTATAGAGCACTAAGTACTATGTGGGGCCATTATACAGTATGGAGCACTTTTTGTAGCCATTATTGTTATTATTGTGATTAATTTTTATTTTCCACAATTATTTTTCACCTTCTGGTGGTATAGCACCAATTTAGAAGACCTCTCCACCTCAGGAAGAAGAGGTGCAAAGTTCTCCTTGTAGCATGGATCAAGCAGGGTGAACAATCAGTACTCTTTCTTTTTGCCAAAATGAATGTAACGTGAGGGTCACAGGATAGTCAGCGGTACATAAAGTTGGCCATATGTATCAAGCTCCCAACAGCAAACAATTCTCTGTCTCCACCATGATGATGACTCTCCATCTCTTCATCCTCCCTCACTTCCTTCTCATTCGTATTCTCAGCCTATCCATGTAGGAGAGACGGGACGAAGGTTGTGTGGCTACTAGCCTCTGTTGCGCTAGCCACCAGCTCCTGTTCCTCCTCTTCCTCCTCCTCAACGTCCACCTCCTCATTGTTACTCAATCCGCACTGAGCAGATGAGATGAGGTTGGGCTGGTTACAATCTCTGTGTTATGTCTACCTTCATCCCTACCTGGTCTGCATGCAAAGCTTAATGTTTAATTGTGAGCAGCTACTGTTTAACTAGGCACATAAGCAGAATAATTGTGCTGACTATGGTATCAATGCCGCTCACCATCTTTGTGGAGTCCTCAAAGTCTAGGAGAACCAAACAAATGTCAGATATCTATGCCCAATCTTCAGTTGTTACAGTTGTGTGAAAAGGTTTTTGCCCTCTTCCTGACTTCCTATTCTTTTGCATGTTTGTTACACTTAAATGATTGACATCACTAAACAAATGTAAATATTAGACAAAGATTACCCAAGTAAACATAAAATGCTGTTTTTAAATGAAGGTCCTTATTATTAAGGGGGAAAAAAATCCAACAGGGCTCTGTGTGAAAAAGTAATTGCCCCTAAACCTAAGGGTACTGTCACACAGTGCCATTTTCATCGCTACGACGGCACGATCCGTGACGTCGCAGCGTCGTATGATTATCGCTCCAGCGTCGTAGACTGCGGTCACACTTTGCAATCACGGCGCTGGGGCGATGCCAAAGTCCCCGGGTAACCAGGGTAAACATCGGGTTACTAAGCGCAGGGCCGCGCTTAGTAACCCGATGTTTACCCTGGTTACCAGCGTAAACGTAAAAAAAACAAACAGTACATACTTACATTCCGGTGTCTGTCCCCCGGCGTTCTGCTTCTCTCCACTGTGTAAGCACCATAGCCGGAAAGCAGAGCGGTGACGTCACCGCTGTGCTCGCTTTCCGGCCGGCAGGCGCTCACAGTGCAGAGAAGCTGAGACGCCGGAGGACAGACACCGGAATGTGAGTATGTACTGTTTTTTTTTTTTAACTTTTACGCTGGTAACCACGGTAAACATCGGGTTACTAAGCGCGGCCCTGCGCTTAGTTACCCGATGTTTACCCTGGTTACAAGAGAACACATCGCTGGATCGCTGTCACACACAACGATCCAGCGATGTCAGCGGGTGATCAAGCGACGAAAGAAAGTTCCAAACGATCTGCTACGACGTACGATTCTCAGCAGGGTCCCTGATCGCTGCTGCGTGTCAGACACTGCGATATCGTAACGATATCGCTAGAACGTCACGAATCGTACCGTCGTAGCGATCAAAATGGCACTGTGTGACAGTACCCTAATAACTGGTTGAGCCACCCTTATCAGCAACAACTGCAATCAAGTGTTTGCGATAACTGGCATTGAGTCTTTTACAATGCTCTGTAGGAATTTTGGCCTACTCATCTTTGCAGAATTGTTGTAATTCAGCCACATTGGAGGGTTTCTGAGCATGACCCGCCTTTTTAAGGTCATGCCACAGCATCCCAATTGGATTAAGGTCAGGGTTTTGACTAGGCCACTCTAAAGTCTTAATTTTGTTTTTCTTAAGCCATTCTGAAGTGGTCTTACTGGTGTATTTTGGATCATTGTCCTGCTACATAACCCAAGTGCGCTTCAGCTTGAGGTCACAAACAGATTGACCCCGAAATTCTTCTTCATGATTTCTTGGTAGACCGCAGAATTCATAGTTCCATTTACCACAGCGAGTCTTCCAGGTCCTGAAGCAGCAAAACAGCCCCACACCATCACACTACCATTACCGTATTTTACTGTTGATATGATGTTCCTTTTCTGAATTGCTGTGTTACTTCATCGCCAGATGTAATGGGAGATACACCTTACAAAAAGTTAAACTTTTCTCTTGTCAGTTCACAGAGTATTCTCCCAAAAGTCTTGGGGATGATCTATAAATTTTCTGGCAAAACTGAAGTGAGCCTTTATGTTCTTATTGTTTAGCAGTATTTTTTTGTCTTCAAAGTCTGCCATTTTGCCCAGTCTCTTTCTTATGATGGAGTCATGAACAATGACCGTAACTGAGGCAAGTGAGGCCTGCAGTTATTTGGACGTTGTTGTGGGGTCTTTTATGACCTTTTGGATGAGTTATTTGGGGAAACACTTTTTCACACAACTGTATGTGTGGAGGCTGACCAGAATACCGATGGACGTGTTGCAGCTGATACTCAACCAATTGACTCTACTGCTCACAAAGCCTTGCCAGCATGAGCAGTGTGGAGTTTCAGTACGTGGTGACATCGCACACCAGTCAGTGAGCTGGTACTTGTATGTGCTGCTGCAGGACTGCCAGTTCAGCAACAGCTGTAGCAAACTTGCAGAAATAGGTGCAGACGTGGCGTACCTTGACAAGAAGCTCTGACAAATCTGGGTATATTTTCAGAAACCGCTGAACTACCAAGTTGAACACATTTGCAAATCATGGTATATGTGTGAGCTTGCCAAGCTTCACAGCCACCAATAATTATTATTATTATTATTTATTATTATAGCGCCATTTATTCCATGGCGCTTTACATGTGAGGAGGGGTATACATAATAAAAACAAGTACAATAATCTTAAACAATACAAGTCATAACTGGTACAGGAGGAGTGAGGACCCTGCCCGCGAAGGCTCACAATCTACAAGGGATGGGTGAGAATACAGTAGGTGAGAATAGAGCTGGTCATGCAGCGTTTTGGTTGATCGGTGGTTACTGCAGGTTGTAGGCTTGTCGGAAGAGGTGGGTCTTCAGGTTCTTTTTGAAGATTTCGATGGTAGGCGAGAGTCTGATGTGTTGTGGTAGAGGGTTCCAGAGTAGGGGTGATATGCGAGAGAAATCTTGTATGCGATTGTGGGAAGAGGAGATAAGAGGGGAGTAGAGAAGGAGATCTTGTGAGGATCGGAGGTTGCGTGTAGGTAAGTACCGGGAGACGAGGTCACAGATGTATGGAGGAGACAGGTTGTGGATGGCTTTGTATGTCATGGTTAGGGTTTTGTACTGGAGTCTCTGGGCAATGGGGAGCCAGTGGAGGGATTGACAGAGGGGAGAGGCCGGGGAATAGCGGGGGGACAGGTGGATTAGTCGGGCAGCAGAGTTTAGAATAGATTGGAGGGGTGCGAGAGTGTTCGAGGGGAGGCCACAGAGCAGGAGGTTGCAGTAGTCAAGGCGAGAGATGATGAGGGCATGGACTAGGGTTTTTGCAGATTCTTGGTTGAGGAATGAACGGATTCGTGAAATATTTTTGAGTTGAAGTCGGCAGGAAGTGGAAAGGGCTTGGATATGTGGTTTGAAGGAGAGATCAGCGTCAAGGATCACCCCGAGGCAGCGAGCTTGTGGGACTGGGGAGAGTGGGCAGCCATTTACTGTAATGGTTAGGTTCGTTGGGGGGTCACGTGAGATGGGGAAAGATGATGAATTCTGTTTTGTCCATGTTAAGTTTCAGAAATCTAGAGGAGAAGAAGGATGAAATAGTGGACAGACATTGAGGGATTCTGGTTAAACTTAATTTTTATTTTAATAATCTTTAATACCACCAGGTTACGCGCATTATCAACACGACCATACCTGGTTCAAGCTTCAGTGGCACAAACCACAGATCTGTCTGGTCTGTTATTCCTTTAAGTAACTCTGCCGCATTATGCGGTTTGTCTCCTAGACAAGTTAGCTTCAGCAGTTCAGCAGAGCCTGTTGTCACTTTGCTGAGGCAGTGCTGCAGATTCTAGCTTCTGGCTGATGTGGATGATGTGTTCTGAGATACCACATGAGAGATAAGGATGAGGAGGAGCAGGAGGGGGTGCAGAAACTGCTGTAGGTAGTGGAGGAAACTCTGATAGAAGTAGGGCCAGCAATCCTCGGTGTCAGGAGCTCATGCACAGTGGCAGGGTTTGACTCCCAGTATCACTCAGTGTGCTGTCATGGAAATGTACCATCCCTGGCCACAAGCGCTTGTCCACTTGTCGGTCGTTAAGTGGACAATGCCAGTAAGTGCTTTGGTAAGGGCACAGGTGATATTCCTGGACAAGTGCTGGTACAAGGCGGGGAGGATACATTGGGAGAAAAAGTGATACCAAGGGATGGCTACCGCCATGAGTCAATGGAAATCCTCTGTGTCTACTAGCCTAAATGGGAACATTTCCGCTGCAAGCAGCCTGGAAATCTAACTGTTTAGCATTTGCGCATGTGGATGGGTGACTGGGTACTTTCTCTTTCATTCCAAGGCCTGGGGTAGGGACAGCTGAACGCTGGGCTGAAACAAGGATTTGGAAGTCCCTGATGATGGTGAAACAGAATGTGCAAGGATAGGTGCATGGCAGGAGGCATCTGCGCCAGTGTTTTGGACAGGGGATCGGGAAGCACCTAGCACAGGTTAAGAGGCAGTGGTGTCATCAGATGGCACCAATCATGTACCCAGGCATTCTGCCCTCCGAGTCAGGTGCTTAGGTGACATGTGCCTGATCATGCTGGTGATAGGTTCATAGTGGTAAGGCCCCTGCTGATCTTCGCATGGCACATGTTGCAGATGGCTATGTTTGTCTCAGAACTCTCTTTAAAAAATTCTCAGACTGGGGAACACCTAACTCTTTGACATAGAAATTCAGAACTGTCGGTGCCCTCTGGAACAGTTGCCCGCCTTCTACCTCTGGTCATCCCACTGCCTCTGCCTGTCTGTTTCGGTGACTCTGTCATCCACTACCTCGTCTTCCACCACCGCACCCTGGTCTTCCTGACTTTGTGACCTAACAACAACAAGACTTAGCGGCAAAGGTGTCTCATCATCTTCCTCCTCCTTATCCCAAATTTGCCCTTCCCCATTGTCATGTTCTTGTGGCTGTTTTAAGTTTTGGGCATCACTAAGCAACATGTTGTCCTTCTTGGAGCATGCAGGTTGAGAGGCCACAATCAAGAAATGTTGTGGTAAACAGCTCCTCTCAGTGTCCTTGTGTGGAATCACTAGTCTCCCGGGACTCATCATGGTTGGAGAAATGAGAAACTTGCAGCAATCAAAGCAGTTTTTGTGAGTTTACTCCACCATAATGTAGCAGAAAGAATGCAAGACTATATGAATGACAAATTCAATCCAGAAAAATGTTTCAATGCTTTTTCTCTGTTTTAGAGATCACAAAATGTTCACAGACCATGTAACACTCTATGTCTGAGAAATAGAGGCCTACATCATTTTTAAAAGCTTTTGCCCACTTTTATAGATCACAGAAATTTAATGCACACTACAGAATAGTGTATGCCTCAGGAATGTAGCCCAGGAAATTGAATGATTTTAGGTGTGTTACATAACACAAAAAAGACCTCAAAGGACATGCTTCATGGATAAAAATACATTGGACTGCACAGGCCTAATCCCTGTCTACAGACTGGATTCTGTCACTCTTCCTGTTCCTGCAACTTTCTATACCTCCCTCGGATAAATTCAGATTGTAAGTGCTGCAAACGATTAGCCCTTACAAGGGCTGGTAGTATGATGGCTCAGCTTCAGCACCAGTATCAACGCTACAGGTCTCTGATTTGTTATACTGTGCACACACAGGCATTGACAAGCACTCAGTGTGCCAAGCTAGGCGGCACCTGTCCTTTTATAACCTCTGATGATATCACAGTAATGCCACAACCAAGATGGCTACGGCATTACAGTGACTCACAGGCAATCCCCACATGCTTATTGGCTGCGTAACAGGCTACAAAGACGTGGTGTGGGGAGTCGAGTTTCACACTGAGCACCCCCATTACTCGCTGAGCACATCTGAGAACCGTGATACTTGAGTGCTAATCGAGTATCACCGAACACGTTCGCTCATCTCTAATAACATAATATTGTAATAATCTTTATTTATATAGTGCCAACATAATCCGCAGCGCTTACACAACAATCATAAGTAACAAAGTTAAAGATAATAAAATAATTGAAGCAAAATAATGACGACCCTGCACGTAAGCGCTTAGAATCTAATAGTAACGTGTCCCGAAATATGGGGTACAATATTGTTCTATATTGCATGCTGCTTATGGGCTAAAATGCACACTTCCTGTTACAATAAAATCATATCCATTAAATAATGGCATCATGATTTAACCCTTTATCTCTTCTGTACACAGCAAGTCTTGTAGATACATCTGGACACATCCTCATCCCGGGAATTTATGATGACGTTGCTCCCTTGAGTGAGGAAGAGAAAAAATTATATGAAAATATAGATTTTGATATGGAGGAGCATAAAAATAGCACAGAAGTGAACATATTTTTATACAATACTAAGGTAAACTGACATTTTTAGCATTGTATCACTTTTCTTTCATCCCATCCTGTCTTTCAATTATTACTGCTGATTAATTAAACATCATGGGACGTAACACCTGTGTGTCTTGTGGGTCACCACCAGAGCACCGCTCTAGGCCACGTGCCCAGGCTCAGTGTTTTACATCAGTATTTGTAAGGCCACATCTACAGGTTGAGTATTTGGTGAGTTTTTACATCAGTATTTGTAAGGCCACATCTACAGGTTGAGTATTTGGTGAGTTTTTACATCAGTATTTGTAAGGCCACGTGCACATGTTCATGTTTTCCAGACCTGTGGGAGATCTGCATTCTGTGCCTGTAATACAAGCAGAATAGAAATCACAAGTATTACTAGCTGCCCAAAAGTATCGTTTTTTGATGCTCAAACAGGAGATGTACAGGAACAGTATTAAGGAAGACCTGATGCAGTTATTTGTGATTACAGCTTTACGCCCCATTTATTCTATATGATCTGCAGCATTAAATCACCGATCGACTGCATGTTAGATCATTCTGCGTGTGTAAAATTTCATTGTTCTCGGCAGCACAGATCCTGTTTACATAGAAAGATGAGCTGCTGACAACAGTCGTTTTTAAGCAAGCGTAACCCCTTCATGACCTTGGGATTTTCCATTTTACCGTTTTCGTTTTTTGCTCCCCTCCTTCCCAGAGCTATAACATCTTTTCCCCGTCAATACGGCCATGTGAGGGCCTCTTTTTTGGTCGGACGAGTTGTACTTTTGAAAGACACCATTGATTTTACCATAAAGTGTACTGGAAAACAGAAAAAAACAATCCAAATGCTGTGAAATTGCAAAAAAAAAACTGCAATTCCACAATTGTTTTTTTTTGTCAAATCAGCTGTCATGTGCCTGAAAAGATGAGCAAGAGCCCGCATCAGATGCTGGGGCACACCCTATGACGTATCTATAGGGCATAGGTCGTGAAGGGGTTAAAGATCATTTCCATCACCTAATGAGTGTTTTGCTTGTTTGTGGGGTGATCGGCAGCCTGTGCAAACTACACAATTATCGGGAAGTGAGTGTTCCTAGGAACATCATTCCCAATAATTGTGCAATTGCATCTTTATAGGTCTACATTTGTCTCTCTGCTATTAGTCAGGAACAGGCCGGGGCCACAGGAGCGTACATACTCTCATCTGCGAGAATCGGGTGAATGATGCAAATCACACTCTGATGAAACTCTGATCACAGAATCCACATAGCGTGATCCAATTCTCTCAGATGAGGAGAAAATGGAGACAAATATTCTCTATCTTCTTCACTCTGTCAGTCCATGAAAATCTGACTGCACTCAGATGACATTTGAACCTTTGAACCAGTGTTGTCAGCAGTATGTTAAAACATTCCGCTCCGTACATTCAGGCACATTACACAATGTAGACGCTTTCTTGCCCTTGAGTCCTTTATTCGAAAATATGCAAGAGAACGCCCAAGTGTCTGATATTTTACAATAATAAATTTAAAGGCAAGATCCGAGCGCCACCATGTGGCTATAACTGGTAACTCTTTTTCTTTGTAATCCAGGAATATACAGTATATGACAATTAACCCTATGCATTCTACCAAAATAACATTTCACCTCTCACACAGGAAGAGATTCTACAGCACATGTGGAGATATCCCAGTCTTTCCATCCATGGAATTGCAGGAGGATTTGCTGGAACTGGGACCAAAACTGTCATACCTTCAAAAGTCATTGGAAAGTTTTCAATTCGACAAGTTCCAAATATGCAAATTCCTGTAGTAGAAAAGCTGGTGAGGCAGAAATATATTTTTATATATGGTATATTAGATAAATGTGTGATTGCAGAGTGTCACAACTCGCACGCTGTTATAGAAGGAACGTTGGCCAAAAAATTAAGCCTCACAAACATGGAAAAAATCTGTGTGCTTGGAGCTTGTACGGTGGCGCATCGAGTCCCTAGAGATCCATACTAGGGAACTTTAAGCACTTTGTGTCCATATGAATCCTTCACAAAAAGGAATAGGAAAAGTATGGCCTCAGAGACCTATATGGTTGGCGTATTAGAGGCCATATTCTGCATGAGACCTTACTATAAAAAGTGTTGTGGCACATACTCCCTATTAAAGTAATACAGTAGGATAAGAGGACAGGTAGAAGCCGTCTCCTAGTACTTTTTTACCCTTCCCTTTGGCTCCAGCCAAAAGAAAAATAAAAAACGTAACAAGATTATAAGAGACACACTGGCGCTCACAGGCTTGGTGCTGGCTGAAGCCGCTGGTGGTTAGACAGGCTCTGTGTGTGTAGTCCTGTCTCATTGCACATGTGCTAGATACTAGAAAACAAGTAACTACCGCGTCACAGACCTGAAATGCTGGACATAAGGTATGTATATCCGCCTGGCATTTTCTGCATACCGTATGTCCAGCATTTCAGCTCTGTAGTTATTTGCTTTATGGGTCAGAGAACTAATTTGCTTCTTTCCCATTAATACCTTGTGCACGCTGTATCAGTACTATTATGTACACTATAGGCTGTAGAAGAAATAGTCCCACAACTGAGACTTTCTATTTTACTATAAACCAAGTAAATACATATGTAAGGCAAACCTAAGAACTACATGTCAACCACACTAACAACCTCTAGTGCTGAGAGATTTTAGACTAGTTTTAAACTCCATCTGTGGAATTGGGAGACTTTTAACTAAAACAATAAAAGTTATATTTTAACAAGTTACTCCAATTGGAGTAGACTGTGAATGTAGGTAAAATAAATATTGGAGATATTCATAAAACTAACCACTCAGTGAATCGCTATAAAAAGGAAGATTTTACCTTTACCCTTGATTTTTGGATTAGTTTATAATCCTCTGTTCGCAGCTCAAATATACATTGTCTCATTATCTGGAGTAATTCATGTTAGGTGTAATAAACACAACACTAGGACACCTTCATGTACCCTTATTAGCCCTAATTAGTCCTATATATTCAGGGCCAGTCTTGGTCAACATGGGGCCCTGGGCAATAGTTTAATCTGGGGCCCCAAATACTAACATATTGCTCCATCACACAGAAACATTTCAGTTGTATTTACATGCGCTGAGTTCAGGCCGTTAACCCCTTAGTGACAGAGCCAATTTGCACGTTATGGACCGGGCCAATTTTTACAATTCTGACCACTGACAATTTATGAGGTTATAACTCTGGAACGCTTCAACAGATCCTGGTGATTCTGAGATTGTTTTTTCGTACCATATTGTACTTCTTGTTAGTGGTACAATTTCTTTGATACTACTTGAGTTTATTTATGAAAAAAAATGGAAATATGGCGAACATTTGTGAAATTTTGCAATTTTAAAACTTTGAATTTTTATGCCCTTAAATCAGAGAGATATGTCACACAAAATACTTAATAAATAGCATTTCCCACATGTCTACTTAACATCAGCACAATTTTGGAAACAACATTTTCTTTGTTAGGAAGTTATAAGGGTTAAAAGTTGACCAGTGAATTCTAATTTTTACAATAAAATTTACAAAACCATTTTTTTAGGGACCATCTCACATTTAAAATCACTTTGAGGGGTGTACATGCTGCACCTCTCAAGGTGCTCAAAACCACATTCAAGAAGTTTATTAACCCTTTACGTGCTTCACAGGAACTGAAGCAATGTGGAAGGAAAAAATTAACATTTAACTTTTTTTTACAAACATTTTCTTTCAGAAACCATTTTTTTATTTTCTCAAGTGTAAAAAGAGAAAATGAACCACAAAATTTGTTGTACAATTTCTTCTGAATACGCTGATACCTCATATGTGGGGGTAAACCACTGTTTGGGCACACGACAGAGCTCAGAATGGAAGCAACGCCGTTTGACTTTTTCAATGCAGAATTGTCTGGAATTGAAATCGTACGCCGTGTCGCGTTTGGAGAGCCCCTGATGTGCCTAAACAGTGGAAACCCGCACAAGTGACACCATTTTGGAAACTAAACCCCTTAAGGAACTTATCTAGATGTGTGATGAGCACTTTGAACCCCCAAGTGCTTCACAGAAGTTTATAACGTAAAGCTGTGAAAATAAAAAATCATTTTTTTCCACAAAAAATGATTTTATAACCCCTAATTTTTTATTTTCCTAAGGGTAACAGGAGAAATTGGACCCCAAAATTTGTTGTCCAATTTGTCCTGAGTACGCTGATGCCCCATACATGAAAACAAACCACTGTTTGGGCGCACGGCAGAGCTCAGAAGGGAGGGAGCACCATTTGGCTTTTTGAACGCAAAATTGGCTGGAATCAATGGTGGCGCCATGTCGCGTTTGGAGACTTCCTGATGTACCTAAACAGTGGAAACTCCCGAATTCTAACTCCAACCCTAACCCCAACACACCCCTAACCCAAATCCCAACCCTAACCATAACCCTAACCACAACCCTAATGCTAATCCCAACACTAGCCATAACCCTAATCAAAACCTTAATCCCAACACACCCCTAACCCTAATCCCAACCCTAACCCCAACACGCCCCTAACATTAATCCCAACCATAACCCTAATCCCAACCCTAACCACAAACCTAACCCCAACATACCCCTAACCCTAAACCCAACCCTAACCCTAATCCCAACCCTAACACTAATCCCAACCATAACCCTAACCACAACCCTAATCGCAGCACACCCCTAACCCTAATCCCAACCCTAACCATAACCCAAACCACAAACCTAACCCTACCCTAACCCTAATCCCTAACCCTAATCACAACTCTAATACCAACACACCCCTAACCCTAATCCCAACCATAACCATAACCCTAACCACAATCCTAACCCCAGCATACCCCTAATCCCAACCCTAACCCTAATCCCAACCCAAACACTAATCCCAGCCCTAACCACAACCCTAATCTCAGCACACCCTTAACCCCAATCCCAACCCTAACTATAACCACAAACCTAAACCTAACCCTGGCAACCCTAATACCAACATAACCCTAATCCCAACCCTGACCCTAATCCCAACCCTAACCCTAATCCCAACCCTAACCCTAATCCCTAACCCTAACTTTAGCCCCAACCCTAACTTTAGCCCAACTCACTTTAGCCCAACTCTTACCCTAATGGGAAAATGGAAGTAAATACATTTTCTTTATTTTTCTATTTTTCCTAACTAAGGGGGTGATATAGAGGGGGTTTATTTACTATTTTTTATTTTGATCACTGTGATACGGTCTATCACAGTGACCAAAATGAACCAATAGGAAAAATCTTCCTATTGTTGCCTGGTGCCCGCCAGCAGATCTCGGCGAGCGCTCTGCGCATACGCCTGCCATTTTCTTACCTGAAGAAGAGGCCAGCGGCAGTTGGGGAAGCAGGAGGACCCAGGGACACTGGGAAACACTGCTAAGTAACGGGGAGGGATTGGAACCCTATTTATCTGTCCCCTGATGTGCAATCACATCAGAGGACAGAGAAATTAAATGGCAAATCGCACTTTTCTTTGTGGTCGCCGTTATACATTTAATAACGGCCATCGCAAACTCGGGGTCGGTAAAAACCAACCCAAATCATGTTCTCTGGGGTCTCGGCTACCCTTGGCAGCCGAGACCCTGGAGAAATTCCGACTCTGGGGGGCGCAATACACTTTCTCCACAGCGCTGTTGCTGTGGTTTAAGTACCCTTAACTACAGTCAATAAAAGGCATATCGGCGGTCACTAAGGGGTTAAATGAGCATAATCAAAAATATTGCAGTCGTTCAACACTTGTTCACCGGCCTCTTTACAGTGGCTAAGGAAGAATGGTGAGCACAGAACAATCACCAGTCTGTCCCCATACAATATCATGTTATCAGCAGCACCTCTGCAGTTTGCACTGGGCGATGTGCTGCTGAGAAAAATGATTTTTTTTCTGGCATAACCAATTCAATGATCTGATGAATGAGTATCATTTTATTTGTTCGTTGGGCGGTTGCTGACATGTTCACAGATAGGAACTCTCATCTGCGCTGCTGGGATTTATAAATGTGAATGCTACATAAATGCACCATATGTGACACACACAGTATGTTACACACACATATGTATGCACACATGTATACACACATAGCACACACGCATGTGTACTCCGAGTACACACATAGACTGTATATATACACACATAGCACACATGCATGTATACACCGAGTACACACATATATGTGCAAAAAAGAAAAATATAACGGCACTGCTGTGGGGCCAGACAACCATATGCTGAATGGAGAGCTTTCCGGATAGAGACCGCCTCTATGGACTCCGGGTGCTCATGCAAAAACAGGGTGTATGCAGCAAAGAAGAAAAATGCAGATAGCACTCACCGGTCCTTAAAACTTCATCCTTTATTCAAACTTTAAACTGTCGTGGCCAGAGGAACAGGTTGCTGGGATGTGCGAGCTGGTGTAAGACGACGGCCGTTTCGCGCCACTGAGCGCTTCAACGGGTCTATACGTCAGAGGATATGACGGTGAGTGATATACCTTAGTCAAGGACAAGCTCCTCCCATCATATCAACCACATGACAAAGTGCAAAAAGACATACAACTGTTAAAAACATTGCCACATTATTTGTATCAAAATGTCCGTATAGCAAAGAGAAAAGAAAGACAACACCTGTGTCACATTACCGGAGAAACAATTTCTTAGTATAAACTTGTCGGGGAGTTATTATTATGCCTGACTTGGCCTATAGCAGGGAGAAGAAAAAAAACAAAAAAAAACCACAAAAAAACAGATCAATACGCCCCTTATACGTACGTTTCAGAGAACACTATAAATCTGTAATGACAGGTAAAGGCGTCCCACGATTGATCAATCACGTTAAAGAAAAGCACATGGGGGATCCTAATGTCTTGACGTTCGCAGGTTTGGAGAGAGTAGTGCTGCCACCTAGAGGTGGAAATTTGCATAGATTGTTGTTGCAGCGAGAAGCAAAATGGATCATGCGCACAGGCACAATGGGACATATGGAGTTAAATGATAGAATGGACATGTCCATATTCCTGTGAAGCAACTAGGTAAGATTGATCCCTAAGGGCGCATAGATCTGTTTTTTTTTGTTTTGTTTTTTTCTTCTCCCTGCTATAGGCCAAGTCAGGCATAATAATAACTCCCCGACAAGTTTATACTAAGAAATTGTTTCTCCGGTAATGTGACACAAGTGTTGTCATTCTTTTCTCTTTGCTATACAGACATTTTGATACAAATAATGTGGCAACGTTTTTAACAGTTGTATGTCTTTTACACTTTGTCATGTGGTTGATATGATGGGAGGAGCTTGTCCTGGACTAAGGTATATCACTCACCGTCATATCATCTGATGTATAGACCCGTTGAAGCGCTCAGTGGCGCGAAACAACCGTCGTCTTACACCAGCTCACACATCCCAGCAACCTGTTCCTCTGGCCACGACATTTTAAAGTTTGAATAAAGGATGACGTTTTAAGGATCGGTGAGTGCTATCTGCATTTTTCTTCTTTGCTGCACACACATATATGTATGCACACACATGTATAAACAGAGCACATACACACGCACGCATTATATATGTATACACAGAGCACATGCATACACATATATTTCTTTATGCATATATATATATATGAACGTGAAAAAGAAAAGAACAACGCTGCACTCACTGTTAGTCGAAGGTTCTTCTTTATTGCGGCATACAATTATGCATCTTCATGGCACGGGGGAGTGTAGGTGGAACAGGACATGTGAGTCTCGCCTCACATGTCCTGTTCCACCTACACTCCCCCGTGCCATGAAGATGCATAATTGTATGCCGCAATAAAGAAGAACCTTCGACTAACAGTGAGTGCAGCGTTGTTCTTTTCTTTTTCACGTTCATTCTAGACTGGATTCTTCACGCTAGCACCACTGTTTAGCTATGGTCATGGACACGTAGAGAAACTCCGAAGCTGAGTTGTGCCACTTCACTTTTTTCTTATGTATTGGATATATATATATATATATATATATATATATATATATATGTATATGAAAAAAGTACTTAGCCAGCCACCAATTGTGCACGTTCTCCCACTTAAAAAGATGAGAGAGGCCTGTAATTGACATCATAGGTAGACCCCAACTATGAGAGTCAAAATGAGAAAACATCCAGAAAATCACCTTGTCTGATTTGGTAAGATTTATTTTGAAAATTATGGTGGGAAATAAGTATTTGGTCACCTAACAACATGCAATATTTCTGTCTCTCACATACCTGTAACTTCTTATTTAAGAGGCTCCTCTGTCTTTTTCCTGTGGTAATGGCACCTGTTTGAACTTGTTATCAGTATAAAAGACACCTGTCCGCAACCTCAAACAGTCACACTCCAAACTCCACTATGGTGAAGACCAAAGAGCTGTTGAAGGACACCAAAAACAAAATTGTAGCCCTGTACCAGGCTGGGAAGACTGAATCTGCAATAGGCAAGCAGCTTGGTGTGATGAAATCAACTGTGGGAGCAATAATAAGAAAATGGAAGACATACAAGACCACTGATTGTCTCCCTCGATCTGGGGCTCTACGCAAGATCTCACGCTGTGGAGTCAAAATGGTAACAAGAACGGTGAGCAAAAATCCCAGAATCACACGGGGGGACCTAGTGAATGACCTGCATAGAGCTGGGACCATTTCAACATAGGCTACCATCAGTAGCACACTACGCCACCAGGAATTCAGATCCTGCAGTGTCAGACGTGTCCTCCTCCTGCTGAAGCCAGTACATGTCCGGGTCCATCTGAAGTTTGCTAGAGAGCATTTGGATTATCCAGAAGAGTATTGAGAGAATGTCATATGGTCTGATAAAACCAAAATAGAACTGTTTGGTAGAAACAAAACTCGTCATGTTTGGAGGAGACAGAATGCTGAGTTGCATCCAAAGAACTCCATACCTACTGTGAAGCATTGGGGTGGCCACATCATGCTTTGCGGCTATTTCTCTGCAAAGGGACCAAGACTACTGATCCGTGTACATGAAAGAAATAATGGGGCCATATATCAGGAGATTTTGAGTGCAAACCTCCTTCCACCAGCAAGGGCATTGAAGATGAAACGTGGATGGATCTTTCAGCATGATAATGATCCCAAGCACACGGCCAGGGCAACAAAGGAGTGACTTCGTAAAAAGCATATGAAGGTCCTGGAGTGGCCTAGCCAGTCTCCATATCTCAACCCCATAGAAAACCTTTGAAGGGAGTTCAAAGTCCGTGTTTCCCAGTGACAGGCCCAAAACATCACTGCTCTAGAGGAGATATGTATGGAGGAATGGGCCAACTTACCACCAACTGTGTGCCAACCTTGTGAAGACTTACAGAAAACGTCATTGCCAACAAAGGATATATAACAAAATATTGACATGAACTTTTGTTAATGACCAAATACTTATTTTCCACCATAATTTGCAAAATAAATCTTGCAAAATCAGACAAGGTGATTTTCTGGATTTGTTTTCTCATTTTGACTCTCATAGTTGTGGGAGAACTTGCACAATTGGTGGCTGACTAAATACTTTTTTCCCCCATTGTATATACATATATATACAGCTCTGGCAAAAATTAAGAGACCACTGCAAAATGTTCAGTTTGTCTGATTTTATTCTTCATAGGTATATTTCTGAGTAAAATGTAAATTGTTCTTTTATTCTATAAACTTTTGACAACATGTCTCTGAATTTCCAAGCAATAAATTTTGTAATTTTTTTTCTGAAAAGGAGAAATGGTCAAAATTAAAAAAAAAATAACCAGTGCTTTCAGACCTCAAATAATGCAAAGCAAACAAGAAATTGGTCATTTCTGAACGCAGCAATACCAAATATGAGTATTTTTTTAAATTGAATGCTATTTTCAGTGTTGCTCGTGCTGTAGAGGCTTAAAGCCCCTAATGGTTGCCCCACACCCCTAACTCTGTCCCTGTATATATTATACTCCTTTAGTACTTTATCAGTGCTATCTAAACTCTCTGTAGTGTAAAATCATCCAGCAAACAGTATACATTATTCCAACCACTTTATATAGAAAAAAGTTAAATAAAAAAATGAAATTATCAGAAAAATAAGCAGGTCATGCTCAATCTCTTTCCTAGGTGAAGACATATCTGGAAGATGTGTTCGCTAAACTAAAAAGTCCAAACAAACTTACAGTGTCACTGGAGATTGGAGCAATGCCGTGGGTGGCTAATGTGAATGATCCTCAGTATGAAGCAGCTAAAATTTCCATAAGAAAAGGTTTGCATTTTATGTTAAATATGTGCAACAAATATTATGGAAAAGCAT
Source organism: Ranitomeya variabilis (assembly GCF_051348905.1). Taxonomy (NCBI): domain Eukaryota; kingdom Metazoa; phylum Chordata; class Amphibia; order Anura; family Dendrobatidae; genus Ranitomeya; species Ranitomeya variabilis. The sequence continues at coordinate 383,200,183 of NC_135237.1, read as the reverse complement.
TTTAATATGTTCATGGTCCTCATATCTATACTGCAAGGTGTCATAAAGAAGTTTATTAACAACAGCATAATGCTGATCTATACTCTTGTCTATTTTTCTTATTTCCTTTCAGCTCTCTACTTGTCTATTTTTCAAATTCTTTTATTTTATTTTTCACAACCTCAAAGGACCACTAAAGTACTTTTTAAATTGTTTCTTTTATTTTTATATATCGGACTTTTTTATGGAGTGGGACTAGAAGCAGTGATTCAGATTAGGGGTAGCATTCTTTTTTAATTTTTTCCTTATTTTTTATCTGTCATTTATTTCACACTTTGTGCACCATATAAGGTCATAAAAGACACTTGGGGGCACTTCAACAATGAAATTTGTATATTAAGGCTTTTCCCTGTAATTGGGGAAGGCATATTAGCCCCAGATACAGGAGAACTTTACACTCCTGCTTCAACTATAACATTGATTCGCAAATGCCATGCACTCAGTTGATCATATGATTACTAAGTCTAAAACAAGAGGCACTGCTAGCGCTTTATATACTGTAAACATAATATTTGTGTATTTAGGAACAGGAAGACAGAAATGGTACTAAACCATCTCTGCCTTCCCGCTATGGGGAGTCTGGCTGTGTCTGACAACCATCTTCTTGCTCCTGTAGCTGTCTGATCTTGAGTCATATGCAGACTCCCCAGCTATTTAAAATCTATTGGTGCTCCAAGAGTAGTTAAAATAAATAATCTATTCCACATTTCTATACATCTTAGGGTGGTGTTTCTAAGCACAATGAAGAATGAATGGTAGGCAAAAGGTGTCACGTGAAATGGCCCTTACTAGGAGTTGTAAAAAGTGCTAAAAGTGTTATTGATGTTAACCACTTAGTTAATATCTATCACATCAATGATGCACAATCTGATGATTTGTAGTTTATTACTATCAGTATTAAGTCATCATCATCATAATATTCTAAAAGTGTCATTACTAACTTTCATAAAGCTCTAGTTAGCCCAATGATTATCTATGCTGAACTTTGCAGTGTTCGGAGTTACACCAGACATGATCAGAGATGGATCCACTATCCCACTGGCCCGAACCTTCCAGGATCTGACCAAAAAGAGAGTTATGATGCTTCCTATTGGTGGAGCAGATGATGGAGAGCACTCACAGAATGAAAAAATTAGCAGGTGAGAAACATGTATTACCAAATCTGATATGTGGTTTATGTGAGCATTGATGAATGCTAATGACACACAACTATACATGTCATCCCCTGACCTTACTCCCGCTGTACTACAGAACACCAATGACTGTCTGAATACAGTCTCCAACATCTTGTCCTCTCTCCATCTGAAACTCAACCTTTCCAAAACTGAACTTTTTCTGCTCCCGCCGTCTACTAACCTCCCTAAATCTGACATCTCCCTCTCTGTGGGTGGCACCATAATAATGCCACGCCATGTAGGCTCGCTGTCTGTTTGATACCAATCTTTCCTTCACCTCCCATATGCAATCTCTTTCCCGTTCTTACCGCTTAAACCTAAAGAACATCTCTAGAATCCGCCCCTTTCTCACCATGGAAACAACAAAATCCCTCACTGTTGCCTTGATCTACTCTCCACTGGACTAATTGGCCTCCTCCTCATTCAAGTTTCCCCTCTCCTGTCCATCCTTAATGCAGCAGCCAGGGTCGTCCATCTGCTTAATCGGTACTCGGACGCATCTGCTCTTTGCCAGTCATTGCACTTGCTGCCATTCATTATAGGATCCTATTAAAACTGATCATTCTCCCCTACAAAGCTCTCTACAGTGCAGCACCCCCAAAAATCTCCTCCCTCATTTCTGTTTATCCGTCTACCCGCTCGTTATGCTCTGCAAGCGACTTTCGATAAACCTCTGCACTGACCCGTACCTCCCGGCACCAAGACTTCTCCTGCATTGCGCCAATCCTCTGGAATGCTCTACACCAAGAAATTAGGACTATCCACAACTTACACAGTTTTAGGCGCTCCCTCAAAACACATCTGTTCATAGGGCCCTATCACATTCCTTAATCAAAGTCGTTTTGTGTGTGCTTGTGACCCATTCACTATCTATCTAAGAATAATCCTCTGTCAAACTCCACCACACCCAACAGCACCACAAATACTGGCTGGTGACTACCTCATGCAACCTTTATATATCCCCCACTCCCTAGATGGCTGGACCATCATTGTGAATAAGCACTTGATGTCTCCCCCCCCCTCCTCATTGTAGATCGCAAGCTCTCACGAGAAGGGTTGTCTTATTTTGCTTTAATTATTGTATTATTCTGAATGTTGTTACTTATGACTTGTGTATGAACTGTTAAACTGTAAAGCGCAATAGAATATGTGGGTGCTATATAAATAAAGATTATTATTATTAAAAGGTCTGCAGGTCACCTGACAATTATCTAATGGGCAGGGTCTGGGTTAGGGCGCAGTTAGACCGCCGTATAACATACACGACGATCACATCGCAATTCTTGGACTAGCCATCTGCTCTACTAATCCGAGCATGATAGCTTATACAAGTGCTTCTCACTAAATTAGAATATCATCAAAAAGTTAATTTATTTCAGTTCTTCAATACAAAAAGTGAAACTCATATTATATAGACTTATTACAAACAGAGTGATCTAGTTCAAGTGTTTATTTCTGTTAATGTTGATGATTATGGCTCACAGCCAATGAAAACCCCAAAGTCATTGTTTCAGTAAATTAGAATAATTATCAAAAACACCTGCAAAGACTTCCTAAGTGTTTAAAAAGGTTCCTTAGTCTGTTTCAATAAGCTCCACTATCATGTGGAAGACTGCTGACGTGACAGATGTCCAGAAGACAGTCATTGACGCACTCCACAAGGAGAGTAAGCCACAAAAGGTCATTACTAAAGAAGCTGGCACAGAGTGCTGTATCCAAGTATATTAATGGAAAGTTGAGTGGAAGGAAAAAAGGTGCACAAGGTACAAAAAGGTGCACAAGCCACCTGGATAACTGCAGCCTTGAAAGGATTGTTAAGAAAAGGCCAGTCAAAAGTTTGGGGGAGATTCACAAGGAGTGGACTGCTGGAGTCATTGCTCCAAGAGCCACCACACAGAGACGTATCCAGGACATAGGCTACAAGTGTCACATTCCTTGTGTCAAGCCACTCATGACCAATAGACAATGTCAGGAGTGTCTTACCTGAGCCAATGAGAAAAATAACTGGACTGTTGCTCAGTGGTCCAATGTGTTGTTTTCAGAAGAAAGTAATATTTGCACTTCATTTGGAAATCAAGGTCCCAGAGTCTGGAGGAAGAGTGGTGAGGCCACAATCCAAACTGCTTGAGGTCTAATGTGAAGTTTCCACAATCAGTGATGGTTTGGGGAGCCATGTCATCTGTTGGTGTAGGTCCACTGTGTTTTATCAAGACCAAAGTTAGCACAGCCATCTACAAGGAAATTTTAGAGCACTTCATGCTTCCCTCTGCCAATTAGCTTTTTGGAGATGGAAATTTCATTCTCCAGCAGGACTTGGCACCTGTCCACACTGCCAAAAGTACCAATACCTGGTTTAAAAACAACAGTATCACTGTGTTTGACTGGCCAACAAACTCGCCTAATCTTAACCCCATAGAGAATCTATGGGGTATTGTAAAGAGGAAGATCAGAGACACCAGATCCAACAATGCAGACAAGCTGAAGGCTGCTATCAAAGCAACCTGGGCTTCCATAACACGTCAGCAGTACCATAGGCTGATCGCCTCCATGCCACGCCGCATTGATGCAAAAGGAGCCCCGAAAAGTATTGAGTATTGAGTAATGAACATATATTTCAGTAGGCCAACATTCCGGATTTTAAAATAATTTTTTCAAGCTGGTGATATAAAGTATAAACACTTGAAATAGATCACTCTGTTTGTAATGACTCTATATAATATTTGAGTTTCACTTTTTGTATTGAAGAACTTAAATTAACTTTTTGAGGATATTCTAATTTAGTGAGAAGCACTTGCATTTCTATGCAGCTGTCATGCTCAGGTCAGGATGGCCGCCGGCCAGTCCGTGCACTGCAATGCGATCGTCGTCTGTGTTATATGGCCCTCTAACTGCACCCTTATCCTGAGTATGGCTTCAGGAAGGGGATATCACCCATTCTTGAATCTCCTCAGTATATTACCACACCTTTAATCCACCAGAACCTGGATAGATGAATTCTGATTAAGTATCAGGCAGGTGCAGATAATAGTTTTCTATTTATCAGAGAAAATTAGTTTGATTATGCTAATCAGACTCTGATCAGAGTTTGATCCGACTTTCTTAGAGATAAAGAGAAAGAAAAAAAAAGTTTCTCCACCTTCATTATGCCAGTCTGTAAAAATCGGACCAATGTCAGAGTATTGTCCATGAAAAATTTGTCAGTTTAATTAATCAATTAATTGCTGGTTTTTCATAAAACAAAAATAACTGATTTTCATCCATATTTCATCTATATGCCATTCGCATGTCATCCATATGTTAATTTTCTACATCCGCATGACATCTGATTTTATACATCAGCAGTTAAAATACTTAATTAGACCAAATGCAGTTTCCTATGTTAATAATTGCAATGAATCCATAAAAACTGATGCACTATGGATGATCTATATGAGATCTGTTTTTTTCTGCTCACCCATTCACTATTATGGGCAAGCCTCATGCAAAATAAGGAAGAGAATAGAGCATGCTACAATTTTTTTACATGGAAATTCGGTCTGTGTGAAAAACTTTCATCCGAACAGCCCTATTGATGAACATTAGTGTGCTATCCAATTTTACCATAGACAGAACATTAACGTATATTCTGAAGAAAATAGGTTGGATGTCCACAGATCTTCATGTTTTTTTTTTTTACCAATTGTGTTGTCTTTTTCTATTGCAGATCTAATTACATCCAGGGGACCAAAATATTTGCATCATTTTTCTTGGAATTGTCAAAACTACATAAAGATTTGCAGACAAAATCAAATTCGTAGAAATTAAAAATCTCACAGCTTGTTGGGAACTGAACTGATGAAATGTGGGCCCTCGATTCATTAAGACTAGTGCGTCTGAAAAGTGGTGTGTGCTGTGCCACAAATATTATTAAAGTCAGGGACTGGAATAAGATTTCTGGATAAGGAACGTGACAGCTTGTCATGAATTAGGCGAGTTGCGGTGTCACACCCCTGTCCCACCCCAGCAAATTTTTGTGCATCTTCATGTAAAGCAAAAATTGTGCAACTTTTCAAAGCAATTTACATCAGAATTCTGGTATAATCTGTTTGATGAACCATGACTTTAATGATTGGGATGCAAGCAAGTCACTGCTGACTCTGGTATATAGATGCCGTCTTGCCAACACCTTCCAAAACGATCTTCAGTATTCGTAGAAGATTGCCCCCAATTGTTGTTAGCTTTGATATTTTAGAACTGAAACAATGCAAAGTGAGCCATAATCTTGCTTACATATGATCTTTTACTTGTATTATCTGATATATTGTATCCATACACTATTTTATTACAATCATTACAAACCAATCTTGCCTTTTGCATTTTTATGTGTTGCTGTTATTAATCATAAAATATATATATCTTGGTAGCGTGTTAGCCAGTAGATAGAAAAATATTTAGAATTGACAGTTCTCAGTGGTTGATACCTTTTAACGGCTAACTGAACAGATAGTAAAAAATTGCAAGCTTTCGAGACTACTCCGGTCCCTTCATCAGGCACAGACTAATAGAAATTCTGAAGAATCACATATTTATGCACAACACAGCACAGAAATAATGCCATAGACAAGACAGGTGATGTGAAGCAGAACTACCATTATGTGAGTGATAAACAGTTATGTCCATAAATATTGGAACAGTTCATAGATAAGGAATGTGAAAGTTTTATTGTCCTCTGATTGGGGTCTAGTTCTATGTTATGATGCCCCCACACGGTCTGAGGAGCAAATTCCTTAATTGATGTAAAAAGACAAATCCATGAGACACATTCATTCCTGCACTGAGTGTGTCAAAGGTCATCATCAGCTTATATTCCCAGACTCTTCTGTCTCTCTGAGATTTGAAGTTACCTTTTAATACAAGTAATGTCATGTCCATGATGCTGTGATCAGGGAGACAAAAATGTATTGCCACGGGTAGATCCATTCTTTTTTCTCTTTTTGTATGGCGATGAGAAGTTCATCCTTGTTTTCAGTTTCTGCCCTGTCTCCCCCACATGCAGACCTCCAGTTAGACATTTAGTACAAATAATTAAGTACAAACCTAAAAGTATGATACACACCTATTATTGACAGCGTAGTTACAACATAAATAAACACAAAAGGTAAAAAGCCACCAGGTGGCAAAAAAGTGCAGGGTTCCATACAAGGGCATAAATAATTCATTGTACTTAATCAAAAACTAAGTTGGACCAGTCAGACCAGAAATAATTATTAGTTGTATAAAAAGTATGTATTGCAAGTTATTATAATAAAGCTAAGTTCTGCGTATCATGCTGTCCAACTATAATTATTACCGTAATCAATTTGTATGAATTCAGCAAAGAATTATAAGTTGGATATAATTATGCACATAATCATGTGCGGATATGTTGTTGTGCAAAGATAGAGATTATTCGATGGATAATTAATGCATATATAGGCTCCATTGGATACCAAGTAAAATCATTATAAACCTCTATTACAATAAATATAGAAAAATTCCATTAGGGTAAAAAGTGAACGCAGTGCAATGTGAAATAAATAATGAAATACAATAAAATAGATAAAGGAAAGTGGATCAATAATAATAGCAATAAAGAACCTACAGATTGACAGTATTAAATAGCCCAGCTATTGAACCACAAATGTGCCAGTGTGGAGCGCCCCCACACCGCCACAGGGCCGAGGGGTACCCGGAGCCAGGCCTCTGGGTCTCAGTCCTGGGGTTGTCACGGTGGCTAGACCCGGTCCGTGGCCCTGTCTGTCAGTGGGGGACGTCCGGTGCAATAAGTGGTGTTGTAACGGTGCAGTTGTGGGGTGCAGGTCGCGGTAAATAACAAGGACACCAGGTTGCAGTCTCTTTACCTCTTTACTGAAGATCTCTGAGTCCTCAATCCAGAATACGGCTCACCAGGCTGCGCAAGTCCGGCCGGTCCAATGACACTTCCAGAGTTCTCTTCACAGGAGGAAATCTGTGCCTTCCCCCTAGCGCTATGTGTTGTAGTCCTTCCCTGCTGTGCTTATGGAAAGTACCCCACAACTGTTGTGTCTGTTTCTTAAGTTCCCTCACAACTCGACTAGATGATGTTCTGCTAATCCTCCGTCCCTCCCTGAGGTTCGGGTAGGAACGGCACCCGTTTGACGGGTAGGCCTGGAGTTCTTCCGGGACCCTAGAGACGCCCCTCTCCCACAATTGCCTCCCAAGACTTCATAGGTGATTTGAGTTAGACAGCCCGCCTGAGACTGACTGTCCTGCCGCTGTTTGGAGTATTGCTTGAAGCTGAATGTTATTCTACTCCCTCGGCGTTCCGGCCACCGGTAGTGCGCCTCAGTAGGATGTTGCTTCGGTCTTACAGCACGACTCCTACTGGTATTTCTCCTTTGCGTGATCCCGTTTCTCACTCAGCACAATCTATCTCTCTTCTAATCCTTTCTTGGGCACCGCCGCTACCCGGAGCAGGCACGGTCCCGTTACGTTCGTTCTCGTTGCCAAGCCTCTGTCAGGATCCCACCCCTGACAGAGACCCTACTGTATCTTCCCCTACAACACCCTCTGCCACAAGGTGTTGCCTGGTTCCAACCCAGTCAGCTTTCTAATCTAACTTCCTGCCTGACCCCCAGTTTACCCACTATGGTGGGGAGTGGCCTAATGAATAGCACCCTTAGCTCCCCCCGGAGGCCCGGCTGTGAAATGTATTGGTGTCTGTGATACCTGATCAGATGAACTCCTTCAGTGCCATCGGACGCACCATAGCTCCCCATAGTGGCGGAGCCACAGTACTGCAACGACCAGGACTCTGGGGCACTGCACTCCCCCCTGGTTAAACACAGTACTCCGGGACTGGGAAGAAAACAACAATACAAGTTTAGCAAAAAGACATACAATTTCTGTTGAGTGCAAATAACAATATGTATACTTGAACAAGCTTCCCTTTATGGGAGGTGAGGACACTTGAACGTTACAAAACATGGTTAAACATTAAACATTATAAATTACAGGCTATAAATAACTCCTGCTACCCAACCGGGTATTCTACTAAGTGCAAAAATTGCTGAACAATACTTTAACATTGCTTTTAAGGACATACACTCTGTATCCACCAAAGACCTTCCTATAATCACATTATAAGGTAAGTTAACTTTTTTCATTCTCCTTCTTTGAATCTGCAGGACCGCCTGTCCTATCGGCACCAGACCTACTGCCTCTCCTTTCTGTTACAGGACCGCCCCGTTCAGCCAGGGCCTACTGCCTTTTCAACTTCTATACACAGTATAGATCATAACATTACTTTCAGTTTTAGAAGCACTGAGCCATCTACGTACGGCTCCTAGGAGGACTCAGGGTTTACCTTCTATCCCCAGTTTCTTATCAACATTATCAACTATCCCCTTATAACATCAATCCTCATTACTACTTTCTTTCTGGAAACATCATCTGCATTTCTTTACATTTAACCAATCAAATACATATAACTTTTACATGTAAGAATTATCATCACTTTCGCTCATCAAGACATTATTGCTATCCATTAATCTTAAAGCAATACGGTTCTTCAAATATACACGTGGATGTCCCCTTTAAGAAGGGACCAAGTCTTCAGGAGGTAGCATTTGTTCTCTAGCTACCAGTCCATACTCAGCAAAGGCTCCGGTGCGGTATCTTCACAAAGAGTCTCTTTCTAAGTAAAACCAGTAGGAAACACCCTTAAGAAGGTGTGAACTATGTACAAGAAGTTTGTATCATGCACTGTTCATGATTGCGGCAGTTTTTAAGACTTGTGCAAAAACTTAGAAAAAATAAACAAAACAGCAAGGATCCCGGGTCAACAAAGGGATCCATAAGGAATTAACCCTGGACGGGTTTAGCAGCAACAGTAAACAAACAGTTAAACGGAGAACTATTTACATTTTCTTAAAGCAGTCATGCTTACTCTTTTGGCGCAGCAGGTGGTTTCCTTCCGGGCCTCACCAGGCCAACGGGCCGCGCTGCCTCACCAGGAAGTGGCTCTGGTCCCAGCAACGACAAGATCCCTCGCCGTGATGCTCTTCTCACCGAGGATCCTGCACGCCCCCAAGGCACATGGTGGGTCCGGGTTCTCTGCTGTTCTGCCGGGTCAGGTTCTTTGGCCTTTTCGGCGGGAGGTTCATCGTCGGATGTTTCGGCGGTGGCCTGGAGCGCAACGCATCGCTGGACGTCCCGTGCCATCCAGCCAGCTTCGCCTGTTGCTCTCCTCCCCTGGGTGTAAGTCACGGCATCACCGGGCTCCAGGTCGCGAGCAAACCTTCCTCCGCAGTGCTCGACCTCCTTCCGGTCCACGTGGACTTGTAGCGGCTCCCCGATCTCCTGGATAACCCCTCTTCCATATCGGGGGTTGAAGGAGACCACCACACCCCAGTGGGACGATGGGACCTCCGCGACAGTGGTCAAATCAATCTGGGCTGCCGGTTGCGGTCGGTTCCGCCATGCAGCCATCAAGCGCCGCAGGTGCTCAGCCTCCGGCAGGATCTTCATGCCCTGTGCCTGCAGTGTACCTTCAGCCGCGGCCGGGTGGGAAGGAACAGGGGACACCGGAGATAGGTGGACTTCCGTGGGCCGACCTAGCCGAGCAAGCACGCGAGCATCGGCCTCCATGCGTCGTGCTATCTGGCGAGCCTCGGCTGCAGCTACACACTCCTCTGATGGTGGCAAGGGGGGTCGGCCCATCGGTAGCTCCGTGAGGGTCAGTCCCCGCAACGCTGGTGAATCTGGGGCTGTGTCAGGCGGTGCAGCCTCAGGCTGGATCGGGTCAGTCCCCCGCGGGATTCTCGGTGTCGCCATCTTTGCTCCTTCTTCGGTGTCTTCTTCCCGCGGTCTCTTTCGTGGGCGGCCCCGTCTCCATGGTCTCCACCCTCCAACAGGATCAGGAGGCGGACCTCGGCCGTTGACGGACACGTCCTCAGGACCAGGAAATGTTTAGACTGGGCGGCGATTGCCCTTCGCGCTCTCTAGCTTGTCTACGCCTACTCCACGCCCCTCTTCTTCTCCTGCGCCTCTCCTCAGCGCTGCAATGGCGGCGGTTTTGGCGGTTAACAGCACAGCACAGTCCACTCAATAAAGTACAGTCCAAGCACAACAAATCACAGTTCCAAGGCACACATGACCTGATTCCTCAGGCTTAAGTAGATCCTGTTCGTGACGCCAAGTTGGAGCGCCCCCACACCGCCACAGGGCCGAGGGGTACCCGGAGCCGGGCCTCTGGGTCTCAGTCCTGGGGTTGTCACGGTGGCTAGACCCGGTCCGTGGCCCTGTCTGTCAGTGGGGGACGTCCGGTGCAATAAGTGGTGTTGTAACGGTGCAGTTGTGGGGTGCAGGTCGCGGTAAATAACAAGGACACCAGGTTGCAGTCTCTTTACCTCTTTACTGAAGATCTCTGAGTCCTCAATCCAGAATACGGCTCACCAGGCTGCGCAAGTCCGGCCGGTCCAATGACACTTCCAGAGTTCTCTTCACAGGAGGAAATCTGTGCCTTCCCCCTAGCGCTATGTGTTGTAGTCCTTCCCTGCTGTGCTTATGGAAAGTACCCCACAACTGTTGTGTCTGTTTCTTAAGTTCCCTCACAACTCGACTAGATGATGTTCTGCTAATCCTCCGTCCCTCCCTGAGGTTCGGGTAGGAACGGCACCCGTTTGACGGGTAGGCCTGGAGTTCTTCCGGGAGCCTAGAGACGCCCCTCTCCCACAATTGCCTCCCAAGACTTCATAGGTGATTTGAGTTAGACAGCCCGCCTGAGACTGACTGTCCTGCCGCTGTTTGGAGTATTGCTTGAAGCTGAATGTTATTCTACTCCCTCGGCGTTCCGGCCACCGGTAGTGCGCCTCAGTAGGATGTTGCTTCGGTCTTACAGCACGACTCCTACTGGTATTTCTCCTTTGCGTGATCCCGTTTCTCACTCAGCACAATCTATCTCTCTTCTAATCCTTTCTTGGGCACCGCCGCTACCCGGAGCAGGCACGGTCCCGTTACGTTCGTTCTCGTTGCCAAGCCTCTGTCAGGATCCCACCCCTGACAGAGACCCTACTGTATCTTCCCCTACAACACCCTCTGCCACAAGGTGTTGCCTGGTTCCAACCCAGTCAGCTTTCTAATCTAACTTCCTGCCTGACCCCCAGTTTACCCACTATGGTGGGGAGTGGCCTAATGAATAGCACCCTTAGCTCCCCCCGGAGGCCCGGCTGTGAAATGTATTGGTGTCTGTGATACCTGATCAGATGAACTCCTTCAGTGCCATCGGACGCACCATAGCTCCCCATAGTGGCGGAGCCACAGTACTGCAACGACCAGGACTCTGGGGCGCTGCACTTGCGTATCAAGATATCATAGCGCAAACAAGGAAATCCTATAGTGATCAATTGCTGAAAGAGTACATACCCAGGTACTGGACCAGCACAGCCCGACGCGCGTTTCGGCTTAGCTTTGACGGGGGAGACTAAAGGGAGGCCCGTCATGTTGCATTTTATAAAGAGGAGGACCAATCAGATGGTATGTAGTGATTGTGGTCAGGTGACGCTGGCAGGATTTTGATACCATGCATGGTATTGCTGCCGTCATCTCCGGAACAGGGGACGCGTCTCCATGGAGCGCATCACATGACCGGAAGTGACGACGGCTTGCGTTCCACAGTGGAGCACATAGCGGCCGGGACGATCAGATTACAGGATTGCAAGCGTATGTAGATAGACACCATGATTGTTATGAAATAAAACAATATAATTGAAGAACTGATGAGGTCAAAGGGAAGTGAAGGAGTCTATATACACTCACCGGCCACTTTATTAGGTACACCTGTCCAACTTCTTGTTAACACTTAATTTCTAATCAGCCAATCACATGGCGGCAACTCAGTGCATTTAGGCATGTAGACATGGTCAAGACAATCTCCTGCAGTTCAAACCGAGCATCAGTATGGGGAAGAAAGGTGATTTGAGTGCCTTTGAACGTGGCATGGTTGTTGGTGCCAGAAGGGCTGGTCTGAGTATTTCAGAAACTGCTGATCTACTGGGATTTTCACGCACAACCATCTCTAGGGTTTACAGAGAATGGTCCGAAAAAGAAAAAAAATCCAGTGAGCGGCAGTTCTGTGGGCGGAAATGCCTTGTTGATGCCAGAGGTCAGAGGAGAATGGGCAGACTGGTTCGAGCTGATAGAAAGGCAACAGTGACTCAAATCGCCACCAGTTACAACCAAGGTAGGCCTAAGAGCATCTCTGAACGCACAGTGCGTCGAACTTTGAGGCAGATGGGCTACAGCAGCAGAAGACCACACCGGGTACCACTCCTTTCAGCTAAGAACAGGAAACTGAGGAAACAATTTGTACAAGCTCATCGAAATTGGACAGTAGAAGATTGGAAAAACGTTGCTTGGTCTGATGAGTCTCGATTTCTGCTGCGACATTCGGATGGCAGGGTCAGAATTTGGCGTAAACAACATGAAAGCATGGATCCATCCTGCCTTGTATGAAGCATCTTTGGGATGTGCAGCCGACAAATCTGCGGCAACTGTGTGATGCAATCATGTCAATATGGACCAAAATCTCTGAGGAATGCTTCCAGCACCTTGTTGAATCTATGCCACGAAGAATTGAGGCAGTTCTGAAGGCAAAAGGGGGTCCAACCCGTTACTAGCATGGTGTACCTAATAAAGTGGCCGGTGAGTGTATATATCTCTATCAATAGCCATAGTTTAGCCATAAATATATGTGACAAACTTGCAGAATGGAAATAAAGTGACAAAATTAGGATAATAAAATACTAATTAAAAGAAAAACTAGTGAATTGTATATAATAGTGAACGACCTAAAAAGGAGTATAATAGCCTATAAAGAATATAATAATAAAAATAGCAGTGATAAGTGAAAAGAAAAAAAGAAAAAACACCCACCACAAAGAGAAATAAAGAATGAAGAAAAAGTGTTTAATAGTGATACAATCACAAAATATATGTATTCATATAACCATATCTTAACATCAATACAGAGATTAAAAGCAATCGTAATATATTTCCGCATGGAGAAAAAAGCAATGATTGGCACGTGAAGAAAATACAATCCAAATAATACCTTGTCAAATGGCGAAAGATCTAAAAAACAAACAATAAGATAAAGGACATATTAAAATCAATAAAAACAATAAAAACAAACAACAGACCAGTAATAAATGAAGAAACTAATTAGAGAAAAGGGACAAAGCTTAATGCTTCGTTCAGGCCTTTTCGGTGATACAGTATCTAATATGCAAATTCATTTTACTTCTTTTTGCGCTAGACGTTTTTTCCAATCACCCCCTCGAGTATCTATATTAATTCTATCAATGCCACTTACCCTAAGCAAGGTTGAATCACAATTATGGAAAACCTTGAAGTGGCGAGGTTCGGTCTTTAATTCCGCGACATTAGTGGTTTGCTCCGCTGCTTTAATGTCCAAAACATGTTCCCTAATGCTTCTTCTTAATTCACGTGAGGTTATCCCCACTAATACTGTAGTTTATTACAAGGACAACTGGCACGGTATATTACGCCAGTGGTTTTGCAATTAATATTTTGGGTGATTTTATAAGTCTTGGAATTTGAGGAGTTTGTGAAACTTTGCGTCGTAGTAAACGTTTGGACAAGCAACACAGGATCCGCAGTGTTTACATCCCCACACTGGTTTCCTGGAATCAAAGATGGTCTTTTCTTTTGGTCCCTCCAGATTGCTATGGACCAATATGTCCTTCAAATTACGTGACCTTCTGTAAGTGATTGCCAGACATTTAGTAATGCATTTATTCAGTGCGTTCTCCAATTTCAGGATATCCCAGTATTTATTCACGTTTCGCTGTTCCTGGCATTGAAGGTGGATATGAACCTAACCACATTATCCTCTTTACTTCTTTTTGGTTGCTAGAGAAGTTCTGTTCTTTTAGAAAATTTAGCACGACGGTAGCCTAAAGGCCCCGTCTCACATAGCGATTTACCAACGATCACGACCAGCGATACGACCTGGCCGTGATTGTTGGAAAGCCGTTGTGTGGTCGCTGGGGAGCTGTCACACAGACAGCTCTCTCCAGCGACCAACGATCAGGGGAACGACTTCGGCATCGTTGAAACTGTCTTCAACGATGCCGAAGTCCCCCTGCAGCACCCGGGTAACCAGGGTAAACATCAGGTTACTAAGCGCAGGGCCGCGCCTAGTAACCCGATGTTTACCCTGGTTACCAAAAAAAACAAACAGTACATACTCACCATCTGATGTCCGTCAGGTCCCTCGCCGTCCGCTTCCTGCTCTGACTGAGTGCCGCCGTACAGTGAGAGCAGAGCGCAGCGGTGACGTCACTGCTGTGCTGTGCTCTCACTGTACGGCGGCACTCAGTCAGAGCAGGAAGCGGACGGCGAGGGACCTGACGGACATCAGATGGTGAGTATGTACGGTTTGTTTTTTTTTACATTTACGCTGGTAACCAGGGTAAACATCGGGTTACTAAGCGCGGCCCTGCGCTTAGTAACCCGATGTTTACCCTGGTTACCAGTGAAGACATCGCTGAATCCGTGTCACACACACCGATTCAGCGATGTCAGCGGGACCTCAACGACCAAAAAAAGGTCCAGGCCATTCCGACACGACCAGCGATCTCGCAGCAGGGGCCTGATCGCTGGTACGTGTCACACATAGCGAGATCGCTATTGAGGTCGCTGTTGCGTCACAAAACTTGTGACTCAGCAGCGATCTCGCTAGCGATCTCGCTATGTGAGACGGGGCCTTGCGTAGGATCTTTCACCATTTGACAAGGTATTATCTGGATTGTATTTTCTTCACGTGCCAGTCATTGCATTTTTCTCCATGCGGAAATATATTATGATTGCTTTTAATCTCTGTATTGATGTTAAGATATGGTTATATGAATACATAGATTTTGTGATTGTATCACTATTAAACACTTTTTCTTTATTCTTTATTTCTCTTTGTGGTGGGTGTTTTTGCTTTTTACTTATCACTGCTATTTTTATTATTATATTCTTTATAGGCTATTATACTCCTTTTTAGGTCGTTCACTATTATATAAAATTCACTAGTTTTTCTTTTAATTAGTATTTTATTATCCTAATTTTGTCACTTTATTTCCTTTCTGCAAGTTTGTCACATATATTTATGGCTAAATTATGGCTATTGATAGAGATATATATAGACTCCTTCACTTCCCTTTCACCTCATCAGTTCTTCAATTATATTGTTTTATTTCATAACAATCATGGTGTCTATCTACTTACGCTTGCAATCCTGTAATCTGATCGTCCCGGCCGCTATGCGCTCCACTGTGGAACGTAAGACGTCGTCACTTCCGGTCATGTGACGCGCTCCATGGAGACGCGTCCCCTGTTCCGGAGATGACGGCAGCAATACCATGCATGGTATCACAATCCCGCCGGCATCACCAGACCACAATCACTACATACCATCTGATTGGTCCTCCTCTTTATAAAATGCAACATGACGGGCCTCCCTTTAGTCTCCCCCGTCAAAGCTAAGCCGAAACGCGCGTCAGGCTGTGCGGGTCCAGTACCTGGGTATGCACTCTTTCAGCAATTGATCACTATAGGATTTCCTTGTTTGCGCTATGATGTCTTGATACGCACTGGCACATTTGTGGTTTAATAGCTGGGCTATTTAATACTGTCAATCTGTAGATTCTTTATTGCTATTATTATTGATCCACTTTCTTTTATCTATTTTATTGTATTTAATTATTTATTCACATTGCACTGCGTTCACTTTTTTCCTTAATGGAATTTTTCTATATTTATTGTAATAGAGGTTTATAATGATTTTAGGCTACTTTCACACTAGCGTCGTGCACTGCACGTCGCAATGCGACGTGCCGACGCAACGACGCTAGCGTTGAAAGCGCCGCACAACGGGGGCAGCGGATGCAGTTTTCCAACACATCCGCTGCCCCATTGTAAGGTCCGGGGAGGAGGGGGCGGAGTTCCAGCCACGCATGCGCGGTCGGAAATGGCGGACACGTCGCACAAAAAAACGTTACATGTAGCGGGTTTTTTTGCCGACGGTCCGCCAAAGCACGACGCATCTGTCGCACGACGGTTGCGACGTGTGGCAATCCGTTGCAATGTGTCGCTAATGCAAGTCAATGGAGAAAAAACACATCCTGCAAGCACTTTTGCAGGATGCGTTTTTTCTCCAAAACGACGCATTGCGACGGAGGCCAAACGACGCTAGTGTGAAAGTAGCCTTACTTGGTATTGTCATGGTCCAGTCCGGAGTTTATTTTCTTCTTTCCTCTCTCGGGACTGGTCATGCAGGGGTTAATCTCCTCGGCCTCGTTCTGGAGCTAGCTGGGTTATTTCAGTCTGTCACAGCCTGCTGACCAGTGTTAGTGATAGCTCAAGCTTCCAGTTTAGAGCCTCTGACCCTTGTACTTTGGTGACCCTCCTGCCTTTGACTTGTATTCAAGTGTATGCCCCCAGCTTGTCTCTGACCCCGTCTCTTGGTATCCGTCTCTGCTGCTACGTTCCCTGATTGGCTTTTTGATTCTCTGGCTTGTACCCCGATCACGTATTCCGTCTCCCGTTTTTGGACTCCACGCTCATGTTTGGCTCTTTGACCCTTGGCTAAGTATTTTGACTATGTGTATGGCTGCTCCTTCTTGTACTTCTGTTTCTGATCGTTTCTGACTCGGTTCGTCTGACCACTCTCTCGTTACCTGTGACACCTGTGCTGTTGCTCTGTGTTGCTACGCTTAGTGTTTAACCTGTCTTCCCTCACCAGCTCCCCCTGGTGGAGGTTTCACTGCAGGTATCCAATGGAGCCTATATATGCATTAATTATCCATCTAATAATCTCTATCTTTGCGGAACAACATATCCGCACATGATTATGTGCATAATTATATCCAACTTATAGTTCTTTGCTGAATTCATACAAATTGATTAATAATTATAGTTGGACAGCATGATACACAGAACTTAGCTTTATTATAATAACTTGCAATACATACTTTTTATACAACTATTATTTATTTCTGTTCTGACTGGTCCAACTTAGTTTTTGATTAAGCACATTGAATTATTTATGCCCTTGTATGGAACCCTGCACTTTTTTGCCACCTGATGGCTTTTTCCCTTTTGTGTTTATTTATGTTGCAACTACCCTGTCAATAATAAACTATATATTTTTCTAAATATATCAGGTGTGTATCATATTTTTAGGTTTCTAGTGTTAGCGGATACACGTCAGTGTAATTATTTATATCTTTTGTATATTAAATAATTAGGTACACCACATTAGATGTGATGCAGCTGAAAGTACCTGGTATCTTGTAGTCCTGATGTGAGTTGGGGATCTTTATCTTGTCAGTGGTCATTATAGATGGACAGGTTTTACATTTTTTCTGATTGGAGGGAAAGGTTCCTGCAGCTGTTGGAGAGGACAGGGAGCTTCTGACAATGATGCTTCTTAGATTTGGGGGCTGCCTAAAACACAGTAGTGGGGGGTCTGGAAAAATGGATTGTAATCGGGCATCTTTTTGTAGTAAAGGTTGTAATTTCCGTGCAGCTCCCCTTAGCACCTCCAGATTTGGATTGTAGGTGACTACTAGAGGTACCCGATTATTTTCTTCTTTAGCTTTGTAATGTAGCAGGTGATTCCTTGATATTCTAGTTGCTCTTGTAATCTGGTTTTCAATTGTTCTTGGATGGTAGCCCTGATTCAAAATGGTCTTTCTGAGGCGACCAAGGTGTTCATCCCTATCCATTGGGTTGGAACATATACGATTGTATCTGATGGCTTGGCTGTAGACAATGGAGTTTTTTATGTGTTTTGGATGGAAACTGTCCCATTTAAGGTATGTTGGGCTGTCGATTGACTTCTGATACAGGGATGTTTCTATTTCATTGTTCTGCAGCTTAATGATGGTGTCCAAAAAGTTAATTTCAGTGCAGGAGTAATTGAGTGTTAAGTTGATGGTAGCATGAAATTGATTAAACTGTTCATGGAACGTCTTTAGCTGTGGCTCAGACTCCGTCCAGATGATTAAAATATCACTGTAGTGGTAGTAGGCCAGTTGCCTCATGGGACATGGGGATAAAAAGTCACTTTAAAGCTTGGCCATGAAACTTTAAAGCATGGCCATGATTTGCATACTGTGGAGCCATTTTACTTCCCATTGCTGTGCCAGTCTCCTGTAGATATATCTTGTTGTCAAATTCAAAGTTATTGTGGGTGAGAATGAATTTTATAAGTTTCACCACAGAATCAGCATCAGTCCCTGTGTTTTCCAGGAAGAATTTGCAGGCATTTAATCCATCCTGGTGTGGGAAATTAGAATACAAAGATTCCACATCCATGGTGGCCAGGATGGTTCCTTCTGGTAGAGGACCTATTGCTGATAGTTTATTCAATAGGTCAGTTATGTCCTGAATGAAGCTGGGTGTATCCTTTACCAATGGTTTAAGAACACCCTCTACCCATCCCGATACCTGCTCAGTAAGGGTGCCCACACATGAAATAATTGGTCTTCCTGGATTTCCAGATTTGTGAACTTTGGGAAGCATGTAGAATGTGCCTGTTCTTGGACTTTCTGGTATCAGGTCATCGGCTCTTATGGATTCGTTGGGCAGACAAGATACTAACTTGTTTAGTTCCTTGTAATAGTCCTGTGTAGGACCCGACTCCAATTTTTATTAGTACCGTGTGTCCATAAGTTGTCTGTTTGCTTCCTTCATATAATGCACCACCCTTGTCAGCAGATTTAGGCTACGTTCACATTTGCGGTCAGCGCCGCAGCATCGGGCGCCGCAGCGGCGCCGCATGCGTCATGCGCCCCTATATTTAACATGGGGGCGCATGGACATGCGTTGTGCTGCGTTTTGCGCCGCATGGCCGCAAGCGTTGGACGCAAGAAACGCTTCAAGTTGCATTTTTTTTGCGTCCAACTTTCGGCCAAAAAGGACGCATGCGGCGCAAAACGCAGCGTTTTAGCGTGCGTTTTGCCGCGTTTTTGTTTGCGTTGTGCGCTGCGGCGCCGACGCTGCGGCGCACAACGCAAATGTGAACGTAGCCTTAATGATGATTTCTTTGTTGGTTTTCAAAGACCGTATGGCCTTTCTCTCCTGGGCACTGTTGTTGGATGCTTGTCTCCTGTTAGTATCTATGATGGTGGATTTTATCAAATGTCTGAAGGAGTCTATATATTTATCCAAATGAGGGTTGCGTCCAGGTGGAGGTGTCCAGTCTGACCTCTTCTTGGTTGTTAGGATCCCTTTTACTTCAGTCCGAGTGTTTTCTGAATCTTCTGCATCATTGAAACATTCCCTCAGGCACAGTCTCCTGAAAAAATGTTCCATATCATATCCATATGTCTTTTTACATCAATTAAGGAATTTCCGCCTCAGACCCTGTGGGGGCATCATAACATAGAACTAGACCCCAATCAGAGGACAATAAAATATTCACACTCCTTATCTATGAACTGTTCCAATATTTATGGAGATAACTGTTTATCACTCACATAATGGTAGTTCTGCTTCACACCACCTGTCTTATCTATGGCATCTTTGTGTGCTGTGTTGTGCATAAATATGTGATTCTTCAGAATTTCTATTAGTCTATGCCTGATGAAGGGACTGGAGTAGTGTCGAAAGCTTGCAATTTGTTACTATCTTTTCAGTTAGCCAATAGCCATTAAAAAGTATCAACCACTATGGACTCTCAATTCTAAATATTTTGTTATTAACCATAAATTCATGCTCCCAAAATGTCCAAGATGGAGCAGAACAGTCCAAAACTATGAGCATTGTCCTGCCTAGCTGCCAACATGTCCCAGGGAGGGACCCGAGTAGCTGGCCACAGACTTTTTCCAGCACGGAGCAGAGGTACGACGATCTTATTGTTGTGTTTACTAGAGATTTGCTTGCTTGTCAGTTTAACACATTGGGAGCTGCACACTTATATATAAGTAGCTGAGCTTATTCTTTCAGCGCTGCCTGCTGATACAGTGAAGGAAATAATTATTTGCTCCCTTGCTGATTTTGTAAGTTTGCCCACTGACAAAGACATGAACAGTCTATAATTTGAGGGGTAGGTTAATTTTAACACTGAGAGATAGAATATCAAAAATAAAATCCAGAAAATCACATTGTATAAACTATATAAATTTTCTAGCATTTTGCAGTGAGAAATAAGTATTTGATCCCTCTGTCAATTAAGACTTAATACTTGGTGGCAAAACCCTTGTTGGCAAGCACAGCAGTCAGACATTTTTTGCAGTTGATGATGGGGTTTGCGCACAAGTCAGGAGGAATTTTGGTCTACTCCTCTTTGTAGATCATCTCTAAATCATTAAGATTTTGAGGCTGTCGCTTGACAACTCAGAGCTTCAACTCCCTCTATAAGTTTTCTTTGGGATTAAGGTCTGGAGACTGGCTAGGCCACTCCATGATCTTCATGTGCTTCTTTTTGAGCCACTCCCTTGTTGCCTTGGCTGTATGTTTTGAGTCATTGTCTTGCTGGAAGACCCATCCACAACCCATTTTTAATGTCCTGGCAGAGGGAAGGAGGTTGTCACTCAGGATTTAACGGTACATGGCTCCATCCATTCTTCCATTGATGCTGTAAAGTAGCCATGTGCCTTTAGCAGAGAAACACCCCCAAAACATGTTTCCACCTCCATGCTTGACAGTGGGGATGTTGTTCTTTGGGTCATAGGCAACATTTCCCATCCTCCAAACATGGCTAGTTAAGTTAATGCCAAAGAGCTCAATTTTTGCCTCATCTGACCACAGCAACTTCTCCTAATCACTCACAGAATCATCCAAGTGTTCATTGGCACACTTCAGATGGGCCTGCACATGTGCTTTCTTGAGCAAGGGGGACCTTGATGGCACTGCAGGATTTTAAACCTTTACGGTGTAATGTATTAGCAATGGTTTGCTTGGAGACTGTGGTCCCAGCTGCCTTTAGTTTAGAGTTCATTAACAAGTTCCCCCTGTGTAGTTTTAGGCTGAGCTCTCACCTTCCACATGATCAAGGATACCCCACGAGGTGAGATTTTCCCCATCTGGTGCCCCAGGTCGATGTTGATTGACAGTCATTTTGTATTTCTTCCATTTTCTTACTATTGCACCAACAGTTGTCTCTTTATCACCCAGCGTCTTACTTATGTTTTTTTAGCCCATTCCAGCTTTGTGCAGGTCTATGATGTTGTCCCTGACAGCCTTATAAAGCTCTTTGGTCTTGCCCATGTTGTAGAGGCTAGAGTCTGACTGATTAATTGAGTCTGTGGACAAGTCTTTTATAAAAGTGACTATGTAAGACAGCTGTCT
Source organism: Ranitomeya variabilis (assembly GCF_051348905.1). Classification (NCBI taxonomy): domain Eukaryota; kingdom Metazoa; phylum Chordata; class Amphibia; order Anura; family Dendrobatidae; genus Ranitomeya; species Ranitomeya variabilis. Next base: position 383,178,605 of record NC_135237.1, on the reverse strand, counting down.
TTAATGCAGGTAACAAGTTGAATAGAAGCGTCTCAGTAGTCTGTAAGAGCCAGAACTCTTAATGGTTGGTAGGGGATCAAATACTTATTTCTCACTGCAAAATGCAAATAAATTTATAGAATTTATACAATGTGATTTTATGAATATTATTTTTGATATTCTCTCTCTCAATGTTAAAATTAACCTACCTGTCACGAATCCGCACCGCCGCCACCAATATGTCACGATTCCACACCGCCGCCCGCCACCAATATGTCACGATTCACACCATGACCGTCACCCCTACGTCACGGATTGGGGTGACTTTAGGCCAACAGACGGCTATCACATGTGCAGGGGGGCTTATCTTAGTTATCCCTCCACTGCTACAATGTGATGAAAAAAAACACACACAAGGCTATTGACCTCTTAGTTTACAGCAGGGGCTTATTTTAGGTATCCCACTGCTCTTCAATATACCACGAACTGCAGGGATTTATGTATATCCCGCTTACAGTTCCACTTGAAACTTGCAGCTCTCTGGCGCCCCCCTTACTCTCAGGTCAGATTAGGTACTGCACCTAGGGTAATTAGTCGCCAGAAAGGCTGCCTGCTATGTACTGGCTATTGGGCACGCTGCAACGAGGCGATATAACTACTCCCGCTCAGGCAGGAACAATAATTATCAACGCCGCGGTCGCTACAACGACTCCCAACTACCCAGTACAACGGTATGCTGCCACCCGCTTTGATTAAACGGGTCCGAAGCTAACCCAAAACAGTAGCGTAATTCCCTTCAGAAGGCTTAAGGTACGTTTTAGAACAGGAAGAACGAGCTAGTAATTTATATATTTTACTCCGAAAGTTTAGGGCAGTGTTTACAAAAAAGGCATATAAAGATGTTACAATATGAGACAATTGAAAATAGGTACAAAGGTAATTATAAAAATAACAGGGGTTAAATGAGAAATAACACTTACATGTGTTTAGGACATTTGAGGCAACCAGGCTAGTGGAGTTCCCATATGTCCCAATGCATCAGGACTCTGGTTAGGAAAAGCTCTTCAAGTCAGACTCACATAGGCTCCAGCAGACAGACAGCAGGTTGGGGTGCCTGGCAGACTTATAGCTCAGCCTGATGACATCACAAAAAGGGTTGGTTTTCCCAGACCCTCCTATCTCTTCAGTTTAACTAAATTCAACCTAAATTTGTCTAATGCCTATAACTCCGCTACAGAACATGTCATAGTCATAACAAACCCAGCATTGATCTCGTATTAACGTTGGCATTCTAATGAGATCAAATATGTCCTATTTGTGATGCATAATTACAGAGAAATCCCTACTTTTTACCTGATGGAGTTAGAAGCACATGTTTAGAGTGGCCGACAGAACTGCCGATGAACGTTAACAATATGTACTTTTCCTTTTTCTAGCCTACATCGTTGGCCCAATATCTTACAATAATGGAACAAAGGACTTCTTGCATTTACAGAAGGGAATCAGACCGGTTTTGGCTAGCACAACTTTCCACTGCAGCTATGCCAGTCGTAAATACCTTTCTTCAATAAAACTCCCCCACATATATTGACAAGGCAAGCTCTTGCCTGAGTGAAAGGGAAGGGGGGTTTTAGCCCACAGCCTGGGCTAACAGGAGAAACTTATATATTTCATACAATATCGTGACACTACCCTTAAAATTATAGACTGTTCTTGTCTTTGTCACAGGGCAAACTTACAAAATCAGCAAGGGATCAAATAAATATTTCCTTCACTGTATATGCAGCGCCCCAGAGTCCTGGTCGTTGCAGTACTGTGGCTCCGCCACTATGGGGAGCTATGGTGCGTCTGATGGCACTGAAGGAGTTCATCTGATCAGGTATCACAGACACCAATACATTTCACAGTCGGGCCTCCGGGGGGAGCTAAGGGTTCTATTCATTAGGCCACTCCCCACCATAGTGGGTAAACTGGGGGTCAGGCAGGAAGTTAGATCAGAAAGCTGACTGGGTTGGAACCAGGCAACACCTTGTGGCAGAGGGTGTTGTGGGGGAAGATACAGTAGGGTCTCTGTCAGGGGTGGGATCCTGTCAGAGGCTTGGCAACTTGAACGAACGTAACGGGACCGTGCCTGCTCCGGGTAGTGGCGGTACCCAAGGAAGGATTAGAAGAGAGATAGATTGTGCTGAGTGAGAAACGAGATCACGCAAAGGAGAAATACCAGTAGGAGTCGTGCTGTAAGACCGAAGCAACATCCTACTGAGGCGCACTACCGGTGGCCGGAACGCCGAGGGAGTATTATAACATTCAGCTTCAAGCAATACTCTAAACAGCGGCAGGACAGTCAGTCTAAGGCGGGCTGTCTAACCTATATCACCTATGCAGTCTTGGGGGGCAACTTGTGGAGAGGGGCGACTCTAGGGTCCCGGAAGAGCTCCGAACCTACCCGTCAAACGGGTGTCGTCCCAACCAGAACATCAGGGAGGGACGGAGGATTAGCAGAACATCATCTAATCGAGTTGTGAGGGAACTTAAGAAACAGACACAACAGTTGTGGGGGACTTTCCGTAAGCACAGCAGGGAAGGACCACAACACATAGCGCTAGAAGGAAGGCACCGATTTCCACCTGTGAAGAGAACTCTGGAGGTGCCATTGGACCGGCCGGACTTGCGCAGCCTGGTGAACCGTATTCCGGACTGAGGACTCAGAGATCTTCAGTAAAGAGGTAAAGAGACTGCAACCTGGTGTCCTCGTTATTTACTGCACTGCACCATCTACATCCGTCACATCATCGCTCACTGTGCGCCCCTCGGCAGGGTCACGGACCGGGCCTAGCCACCGTGATAACCCCAGAGCAGAGACTCAGAGGCCCGGTATCGGGTACCCCTCGGCCCTGCGGCGGTGGGGGCGCTACAACTTGGCGTCACGAACAGGATCTACTTAAGCTTGAAGAATCAGGTCATGTGTGCCTTGGAACTGTGGTCTAACGTATTTGGACTGTACTTTAATGGGAGACTGTGTACTGCCATTTACCGCCAAAAATCCGCCGCCATTGCAGCGCTGAAGAGAGCGCAGGAGAAGAGGAGGGGCGTGGAGTAGGCGTAGGCAAGCTGGAGAGCGCGAACAACGATGGCCGCCCAGTCTAAATATTTCTGTGTCCTGCGGACGTGTCCGTCAACAGCCGAGGTCCGCCTCCTGATCCTGTTTGGAGGGTGGAGACCATGGAGACGGGGCTGCCCACGAAAGAGACCGCGGGAAGAGGACATTGGAGAAGGAGAAAAGATGGCGACACCAAGGGCACCGCGTGGGGCTGACCCGATCCAGCCAGGGGCTGCGACGCTTGACACAGCCCCGGATGCGCCGACGTTGCGGGGACTGGTCCTCGCAGAGTCACCGATGGGCCGACCCCCCTTGCCACCATCTGAGGAATGTGTAGCTGCAGCTGAGGCCCGCCAGTTAGCACGTCGTTTGGAGGCTGATGCCCGCGTGCTTGCTCGGCTGGGTCAGCCCACGGAGATCCGTCTGTCTCCAGTGTCCCCGACTCCTCCCAACCCGGCCGCGGCTGAAGGTACGCTGCAAGCACAGGGCATGAGGATCTTGCCGGAGGCCGAACACCTGCGGCACCTGATGACGGCGTGGCGGAGCCGGCCCCAGCCTGCAGTTCAGATTGATCTGACCAGCGTAGCCGAGATCCCATCGTCCCACTGGGGTGTAGTGGTCTCCTTTAACCCCCGATATGGAAGAGGGGTTATCCAGGAGATCGGGGAGCCGCTACAAGTTCACGTGGACCGAGAGGAGGTGGAACATTGCAGTGGAAGGTTCGCTCGCGACCTGGAGCCAGGTGATGCCGTCACTTATACCAGATGGAGGAGAGCAACAGGCGAAGCTGGCTGGATGGCGCAGGGCGTCCAGCGGTGCGTCGCGCTCCAGGCCGCCGCTGCAACCCCCGAAGATGAACCTCCCGCTGAAAAGACGACGGAACCTGACCTTGCGGAACAGCGGGGGACCCGGACCCACCATGTGCCTTGGGGGCGTGCTGGATCCTCGGTGAAAAGGACATCCCGGCGAGGGATCCTGTCGTTGTTGGGGCGGGACCCAATCCTTGAACCAGCAGGACGACCCGTTGGTCTGGTGAGGCCCGGGAGGAAATCCCCTTCCTCCCCGAAGAACGAGTAAGCATGACTGCTTTAAATATGTACATAGTTCTTAACTGTTGGTTTGTTGATTCCTGATTCTGCTAAACCCGTTCAGGGTTAACTCTTAAGGGGATCCTTCTGTTGACCCGGGATCCTTGTTGTTTTGTTTGTTTTCTAAGTTTTTGCACAAGTTTACAGAACTGCTGAAATCATGAACAGTGCATGATCCGAACTTTTTGTATATAGTTTGCACCTTATTAAAGGCGCTCCCCACTGGTTTTACTTAAAGAAGGACTCTTTGTGAAGATACCACACTGGAACCTTTGCCGAGTATGGACTGGTAGCTTGAGAAGACACGCTACCTCATAGAGACTTGGTCCTCTCTTAAAGGGGATGTTCATTTGTCGCACTTAAACGATGATATTGCTTTAAGACAGGTAGCAATAATGTTTTGACGAAAAGAAAGTGATGATAATGTTTACATGAGTAAGTTATATGTAGTTGACTAGTTAAATTGTGAAGAAATACTGATGATGTTCTCTGAGAAGAAAAAGTGAAAGATAGAAGAAGGATGCAGTGGGCCCGTAGGGATAGACGTGGTGTCCAGCATGTATGATAGAAAGAAAGATAATGAGAAGGCTTAATGTTCAATAGAAAATGTTTTTGATAATGTTGATAGATAGTTAGGATAGAAGGTAAACCCTGAGTCCTCATAGGAGTCATGTAGAGATGGCTCAGTGCTCTTAAACTGAAAGTAATGTTATGCTCTATACTGTGTATAGTAGTGGAAAAGGCAGTAGGCCCGGGCTGAACGGGGCGGTCCTGCATAGAAAGGAGAGGCAGTAGGTCTGGTGCCGTTAGGACAGGCGGTCCTGCAGATTTAAAGAAGGAGAATGGAAAAGTTAAATTACCTTATAATGTGATTATAGGAAGGTCTTTAGTGGATTTAGAGTGTATGTCCTTAAAGGCAATGTTAAATTATTGTTCCACAATTTTGCACTTAGTAGAATACCCGGTTGGGTAAGAAAAGTTAATTGTAGCATGTTGCTATGATATCTAACCATGTTTGTAACGTTCAAGTGTCCTCACCTCCCATAAAGGGAAGCTCTGTTTAAATATGCTTATTGTTATTGCACTCAACAAAACTGTATGTCTTTTTGCTAACTTGTATTGTTGTTTTCTTCCCAGTCCCGGAGTACTGTGTTTAACCAGGGGGGAGTGCAGCGCCCCAGAGTCCTGGTCGTTGCAGTACTGTGGCTCCGCCACTATGGGGAGCTATGGTGCGTCTGATGGCACTGAAGGAGTTCATCTGATCAGGTATCACAGACACCAATACATTTCACAGTCGGGCCTCTGGGGGGAGCTAAGGGTTCTATTCATTAGGCCACTCCCCACCATAGTGGGTAAACTGGGGGTCAGGCAGGAAGTTAGATCAGAAAGCTGACTGGGTTGGAACCAGGCAACACCTTGTGGCAGAGGGTGTTGTGGGGGAAGATACAGTAGGGTCTCTGTTAGGGGTGGGATCCTGTCAGAGGCTTGGCAACTTGAACGAACGTAACGGGACCGTGCCTGCTCCGGGTAGCGGCGGTACCCAAGGAAGGATTAGAAGAGAGATAGATTGTGCTGAGTGAGAAACGAGATCACGCAAAGGAGAAATACCAGTAGGAGTCGTGCTGTAAGACCGAAGCAACATCCTACTGAGGTGCACTACCGGTGGCCGGAACGCCGAGGGAGTATTATAACATTCAGCTTCAAGCAATACTCTAAACAGCGGCAGGACAGTCAGTCTAAGGCGGGCTGTCTAACTTATATCACCTATGCAGTCTTGGGGGGCAACTTGTGGAGAGGGGCGACTCTAGGGTCCCGGAAGAGCTCCGAGCCTACCCGTCAAACGGGTGCCGTCCCAACCAGAACATCAGGGAGGGACGGAGGATTAGCAGAACATCATCTAATCGAGTTGTGAGGGAACTTAAGAAACAGACACAACAGTTGTGAGGGACTTTCCGTAAGCACAGCAGGGAAGGACCACAACACATAGCGCTAGAAGGAAGGCACTGATTTCCACCTGTGAAGAGAACTCTGGAGGTGCCATTGGACCGGCCGGACTTGCGCAGCCTGGTGAACCGTATTCCGGACTGAGGACTCAGAGATCTTCAGTAAAGAGGTAAAGAGACTGCAACCTGGTGTCCTCGTTATTTACTGCACTGCACCATCTACATCCGTCACATCATCGCTCACTGTGCGCCCCTCGGCAGGGTCACGGACCGGGCCTAGCCACCGTGATAACCCCAGAGCAGAGACTCAGAGGCCCGGTATCGGGTACCCCTCGGCCCTGCGGCGGTGGGGGCGCTACAACTATACGTACCCCAATTAATCAAAATTATACAGTATTACATGAACAATATTAGCGTCCTAAGGACATTTCCTTAGAGTCTCAGTAATGTCTTCAGCAGATAGTCCCTGATTGGGGACAATAATGACATTAGCAGTCAATGTGTTAAGGAACATAAATCTCTCCTGGAAGGTGTTCAGCCTCACAAATCAATGTTTCCAGTGACAGTAAGCAGAAGAAGACGTGCAGTGTAGCACTGCTGCCGGAACCTCTTCATGTGTCCCCTTCTCCCTCCATGCAGGGATACCAGCTTACTCACCGCCCTGGCCCTCAGCACAGTGCCCATCATGCTGCTGCCTCCTGTGTGTGCGTGTGCACTCTCTCCCCCGTTCTTAAAGGGGCAGTGCACACATACTAAATGCTCTCAGTGGGTAGTACACCTGCAAGATGGCTCCCAGACAATTTCTGGAAGTCATCTTGTATAAAAAAAAGACTTCCTCTCCCCTAGGGAGTCGCCAAACAACGTGTAGAATCATTAGTGAGTAAGGTGTACTAATAGTGAGTTGTGTGGTCCCCTGGTCCCGGTGCAGCCAGTGTCATGAACCTGTATCCCTGTTCCCGGTGTGGCCAGTCCTGTATCCATAGTCCCCTGGTTCTGGTGCAGCCAGTCCTATTACCTCATCTCCTGTTCCCAGAGCGGCCAGTGCCTGAACCTTGTCCCCTGGTCCTCCCGAAGCGGCCATTGCCTGAACTTAGTCCCCCTGTGATGGACTTCGGAAAGGAAGAGATACCTCAAACTTTCCCTGGAACTGGGACCCTAACTATTCGTGTCCCGGTATACTCTTGAAGGTAGAGAGGATCGGGTCTCCGACCTTACTATGCTACTGTTAGGGTATGTGTCCACGTTCAGGATTGCATCAGGATTTGGTCAGGATTTTTCATCAGTATTTGTAAGCCAAAACCAGGAGTGGGTGATAAATGCAAAAGTGGAGCATATGTTTCTATTATACTTTTCCTCTAATTGTTCCACTCCTGGTTTTGGCTTACAAATACTGATGAAAAATCCTGACCAAATCCTGATGCAATCCTGAATGTGGACACATACCCTTAAACCCTAATCTGTCCTCTCCCCAACCACATGAGGCATGGGACAGGAACAAAAAGACAAAACAGGGATAACAGAAAACAACCTCTATCATACAAAAGCACTAACCAACAATAGGGAGGAGGATAGGGACAGGGAAAACTAAACTAAATGGGAATAGGGACCAAGAGATAAACATACACATGCTACAGCAAACTACAGATTACTACTACAAGTCCATTCCAACTACTTAGCTTTAAAGGCCCCGTCTCACATAGCGATTTACCAACGATCACGACCAGCGATACGACCTGGCCGTGATCGTTGGTAAGTCGCTGTGTGGTCGCTGGGGAGCTGTCACACAGACCGCTCTCCCCAGCGACCAACGATCAGGGGAACGACTTCGGCATCGTTGAAACTGTCTTCAACGATGCCGAAGTCCCCCTGCAGCACCCGGGTAACCAGGGTAAACATCGGGTTACTAAGGGCAGGGCCGCGCTTAGTAACCCGATGTTTACCCTGGTTACCAAAAAAAACAAACAGTACATACTCGCCTTTCGGTGTCCAGGTCCCTTGCCGTCTGCTTCCTGCTCTGACTGAGCCGCCGTACAGTGAGAGCAGAGCGCAGCGGTGACGTCAGCGGTGCTGCGCTCTGCTCTCAGTGTACGGCGGCACTCAGTCAGAGCAGGAAGCAGACGGCGAGGGACCTGGACACCGAAAGGCGAGTATGTACTGTTTGTTTTTTTTGGTAACCAGGGTAAACATCGGGTTACTAAGCGCGGCCCTGCGCTTAGTAACCCGATGTTTACCCTGGTTACCAGTGAAGACATCGCTGGATCGGTGTCACACACACCGATTCAGCGATGTCAGCGGGGCCTCAACGACCAAAAAAAGGTCCAGGCCATTCCGACACGACCAGCGATCTCACAGCAGGGGCCTGATCGCTGGTACGTGTCACACATAGCGAGATCGCTACTGAGGTCGCTGTTGCGTCACAAAACTAGTGACTCAGCAGCGATCTCGCTAGCGATCTCGCTATGTGAGACGGGGCCTTTACACTCAGCACAGGAAGACAAATCTTTCACTGGCCGCATGGAAAGAGTCCTTAACCCTCTCAGGAAGGGAAGGAAATCCATTTAAAATGGGACATGAATCACACCATCTCTAAAGAAGACCTGTGATTCATTACCCAACATGATGTCTAACTCCAGGTCTTCCAGGAGGATGTGGCACCCTCATGACACCTGGTCCTGGAGTGGCCAGGACCAGAACCTCGTCCCCTGGCCCTGGAGGAGCCAGTGCCTGAATCTTGTCCCCTGGTCTGTGAACGGCCAGTACCTGATCCAGTATCCTAGACCAGAGGTGTTAAACTGCATTCCTCGAGGGCTGCAAACAGGTCATGTTTTCAGGATTTCCTTGTATAACACAGGTGATAATTTAATCACCTGCACAGAATGATTCCAGCACTTTGTGCAATGCTAAGGAAATCCTGAAAACATGACCTGTTTGCAGCCCTCGAGGAATGCAGTTTGAAACCTCTGTCCTAGACCATCGTGTCTGAACCGAGCCCGAATCTGTATCAGTAACCGTTCTATAGAAGTGGCAGAATTTTCAGTAGCTGCACTACTGTGCTCTGTCCAGGAATGGTACCTGGCAGCTACCTGTAGCCCAGTCTTTCTCCACCATCAGAAGCTCCAGTGAACACCAGGTAGCTGCTTAGCTATGCCCCTTCCTGGGCAGACCCAGCATTGTGGCACCATGTGTCCAAAAATCCACATGTGCCACCGTTGGGCATAACATGCAGGCTTGATCTCATGTATACTGTGATATATGTGATGGTGTAGTGACCCCTGTGGTAGCTAGGGGGCGCTTTGTGCGCTCTGTGAGATATGCATGGAAGCGTATCTGTTGTGGTGATATTCATGGTGTACCTGTAATCGGCAGTGTTATGAATGGCCGATGTGTGTCGCGGAAGGAGTCTGCGTAGTAAGTCAGATGTATTGTGGTTATGCTGGGACCTGTAGTCCCTCAAGAGTTTTGTTGTAATGTGTATAGTTAAGTTTGGGTGACTTACTAGGCTAGTCATGAGAGACGGGAGGGTCAGACTAGCCACACATCCACACACCCATCCAGGGGTGTGGTTTCAGGTATATAATGTGACCAGGTTGTGGGTCACATGGGAGGTGTGTCCGGCAGGTCCTGTGTGAAACCTGTGTGGTTCCTGTGTATGGACCTGGCCGGGGGGATTGTCCTAGGAATGACTAGGGTCCCGGGGATTGTCCTAGGAATGACTAGGGTCCCGAACAACGCTGACCGGTGGGACCGTCCTAGGAATGACTAGGGTCCCGGGGACTGTCCTAGGAATGACTAGGGTCCCGAAGATGCAGGACTGTCCTAGGAATGACTAGGGTCCTGAATGCTGCTGGATTGGCCTGGGAATGACCAGGGTCCTGCAAGCACCAGAGAACGAGGTGAAGGTGCTGGATTGTCCTAGGAACGACTAGGGTCCGGAGAGCACCTGAGAACATGGACTAGGCCACCAGCGTGATCCTGGTAACCTAAGGTAACGGGTGGAGGACGGGGTCCAGGACCTAAGCTGATAGGTGGAGGACGGGGTCCAGGACCTAAGCTGACAGGCGGAGGACGGGGTCCAGGACCTGTTGTGACAGGTGGAGGACGGGGTCCAGGGCCTAAGCTGATAGGTGGAGGACGGGGTCCAGGACCTAAGCTACCAGGTGGAGGACGGGGTCCAGGACCTGTGGGTACGAGGTGAGCACCAGGATCTGCTGGGCCGGTGTCTGTTACTGTGTGGGGAAGCTGGAGTCCTTTGGTGAGGTCTGGACTGACTACTGTATGCCGGACAGGCGAGTTGGTGATCCCCGTTAGGCAGCTTACCCGGAAGAGGGTTGACAGAGTGTGGGGAAGCTGGAGTCCTTCGGTGAGGTCTGGACTGACTACTGTGTATTGACCAGGCGAGTTGGTGATCCCCGTTAGGCAGCTTACCCAAAGGCTGTTGGAAGAGTCGGCAAGGTGGAGCAGGAGCTCCCGTCAGGTACCAAAGAGACTGTTGGTGCCTGTGGTGTTCTATGTAATGAACTGTGTTTAAACCCGGTTTACGTGGCTTAATAAACCGTATGAACTGTTTTGATATAAAAACCCATGCTGCGTGCTTAAATATCGCGGCCAAGCGAGTGTCCCCCAACACTCTCAGTAAGAGAAACCTTACAATACATAAGACCTACATTAGCATTTCTGTCCTTCATCTGGTGGTGGCATGTGTGTCTTTGCTCCTCTCTGCAGGGGGCATCAGTAATAAACAACCCTCTAGACAGACTGGAGCCTGGCCTTTTGGAACATTCTTCATTCTTTGAGCGAAAAGCAAATGCTTAAGGGAGGGTATGAACACTTCTGCCCATCCAGGGGGCTAATCCCAGGAGAGGGAGAACAATAAGCCACATGTTTAGTAAAGAGTTGGTGCAGTGATGCCAAGGGGCAAGGATTTGTTGGTTAGGTCCTGGTGCCCCTGTATGGATGGCTATGGAGATTGGAGATGGGCTGCCAGCTGGAGCTTGATACATGTGCTACGGTTGTGATATCTATCATCTGGATGTGAGGAACTTTCTTAAGGACTGTTGTTGCTGGCTGGAGCTTAACATGTTTGCCATGGTTGTGATATCTATAGTCTGGATGTGAGGAACTATGTTAATGACTGTTGTTACTAGCTGGAGCGGGAGACATATGCTACGATAGTGGTATGGAGCACGGACTGTGACTACAGACTATACTGGCAGAAGATACAAAAGCTGTGCGCCAATCAAAAGTTGGGAGATGGTGGGTATCGCCTGGTACGGGGGCAGTGGAACTATAGGCCCCAGCATGTCATCTTGTGGACTGGGGACATTGCATTGCGACCATTTACCTGGAATTTCTGTAAGACCATGTCTGTTTCCAAACACAGACAGCCCCTCATGACCTTTCCTGCTTCCACCCACTAACACTTTCTCTGTTCCTCCTCACTGCCGATGATATTTCTCTAAATCCTGGCCCTTCTCACCACAGGAGCTCTATGGAATGCTTGCTCTGTCTGCAACAAACTGCCCTACATCCATGATCTTTTCATTACTAAAAACTTTACTTTCTCGCCATCACTCAAACCTGGTTCACCCCCTCTGACACAGCCTCTCCTGCTGCACTTTCATATTGTGGAATCCACCTTTCTCACATCCCTGCCCCAGCAGCAAGCATGGCAGAGGAGTTGGATTTCTCCTGTCAGATAACTGCTCCTTCACCCACATCCCACTGCCACCCTCTGTTACCCTACCTTCCTTTGAGGTGCACTCTGCGCATCTACTCCCCCTCCAACTGGCTGTCATTTACTGCCCCCCAGGGCCAGCCACAACTTTCTTCGACCATTTCACCACCTGGCTACTTCATTTCCTCTATGCTGACATTCCCACTATCATCATGAGCGACTTCAACATACCCATTTACACATCCCTCTCAACTGTCATTAAACTTATATATCTCACTTCCTCCTTCAGCCTCAATCAATGGTCTTCAGCAGCCACTCACAAAGATGGCCACACATTCGAACCTCATCTTCACCTGCCTCTGCTCCCTATCTAATCTCTCTAAGGGCCCCGTCTCACATAGCGAGATCGCTAGCGAGATCGCTGCTGAGTCACAAGTTTTGTGACGCAACAGCGACCTCAGTAGCGATCTCGCTATGTGTGACACGTACCAGCGATCAGGCCCCTGCTGCGAGATCGCTGGTCGTGTCGGAATGGCCTGGACCTTTTTTTGGTCGTTGAGGTCCCGCTGACATCGCTGAATCGGTGTGTGTGACACCGATCCAGCGATGTCTTCACTGGTAACCAGGGTAAACATCGGGTTACTAAGCGCAGGGCCGCGCTTAGTAACCCGATGTTTACCCTGGTTACCAGCGTAAATGTAAAAAAAAACAAACACTACATACTCACCATCTGTTGCCCGTCAGGTCCCTTGGCGTCTGCTTCCTGCTCTGACTGCCGCCGTAAAGTGAGAGCACAGCAGTGACGTCACCGCTGCGCTCTGCTCTCACTGTACGGTGGCTCAGTCAGAGCAGGAAGCAGACGGCAAGGGACACCGAAAGGCGAGTATGTACTGTTTGTTTTTTTTGGTAACCAGGGTAAACATCGGGTTACTAAGCGCGGCCCTGCGCTTAGTAACCCGATGTTTACCCTGGTTACCCGGATGCTGCAGGGGGACTTCGGCATCGTTGAAGACAGTTTCAACGATGCCGAAGTCGTTCCCCTGATCGTTGGTCGCTGGAGAGAGCTGTCTGTGTGACAGCTCCCCAGCGACCACACAGCGACAAAACAGCGACGCTGCAGCGATCAGCATCGTTGTCTGTATCGCTGCAGCGTCGCTGTGTGAGACGGGGCCTTAACTCACCTCTCCCTCTTTGTGACCACAACTTGCTTACATTCTCGTCCCTCTCCACTCATTGTCCACAATCCCCACCCCACAAACTTGCACACCCTCACAGAAATCTTAAACACATCAATCTACACTCACTGTCTGAATCCCTTCTCCCTCTTACATACATAAGTTTCCTACACAATGCGGATGCCGCTGCCACGTTATATAACACCAAAGGGTTTAATCAGTCGCCCCTCTCACACATACCAAAGCTCGCAAAATCAACAGACAGCCCTGGCACACCAGCCTGAGTGGAGATGGAAAAGATCACACTCCAATGAGGACTTCATTACATTCAAACAGTCCCTCAATACTTTCAAGGCCACACTCGCTGCAGCAAAACAAACATACTTGTCATCTCTCATATCCTCTGTTCTGTCCTCACTAAATGAGGCAGGCTCATTGTAGCTATCCAGTCAGCTAAACCGCTATACCGGGTCCAATAAGGAGACTGTGGTTGAGTCTGTGCTTTATTAAACGTAGTGGTATATTGATGCGGTGAAACTGTGAACAATGATATACATGGAATCAGTACATGGTATAGAACAAATACATACTACACATGATAAACGTTATGCATTACATTTAGAAGGCTAGTAACTGAACTAGGAGAGCAACTGGTTAAGCTAGGCTAATATAGAGCAGAAATATCTACAGAGAGCATAAAGACATACCGGCAATGCAATCGCAAGGGGGATGAAGTGCAAGCGTCTTTCCTGGAGAGCAAACTGGAAGTGAAAGAATAATGGAGGGAAATGTAGGCTGAGCTACCATAATGCATTGCAAGGGAGAATCAGACATAAAAAATACATAACAGAAAAATAGAACAGTCAACATATCTCTGACCGCTAGAGGGAGCCAAAGCACTACAAATAAAAGTATGAATATATCAAGTCCTGTATACTAGCTGAGAAACTGCAAATTATGCAAACAGGTAATCGGAGGTAACAAATTAGATGGCGGAGACAGAACACTCCCCGTCTGACATCAACGGATGTCACTACTCCTTTCTTCCGAAGGCAACAATAGGACCAGTTCAGATACCGGTCTGGAAAATGTCTTAGGTTCATTCCCTTTGGTCATCCTTAGTTCAACTTTGCGGACGTTGCCGTCCTTGCTCGGAAACATTGCGGTAACTAGACCAAGTGGCCACTGGTTCCGATGAATTTGACAGTCTTTCACAAGAACAAGGTCACCTACGTTCAGATTAGGTTTAGTAGATTGCCACTTCGTACGTGGCTGCAGGGTAGACAAATATTGTTTGCGCCACCTGTCCCAGAAAATATTTGCAAGACTTTGTACCTGTCTCCATTGGCGCTTGTAGAGGTCCTTAGCGTCGAATCCTCCTGGAGGGGCACTGGACAGTCCCGTTTTCTGGGTAAGTAGAGCAGCTGGAGTCAATAGCAAGGGCTCCTCAGGGTAGTTAGGAACTGGAACCAAGGGTATGTAATGCCACTGCTTCGGATGAACTGATCTCCTGATACGTAGCACTCTGTTATTGACATAAAAGTAGAATCGCCTGGTTTCGTTGTGGATATATCCCAGGACTACTTTGCTGTCTGAGTAGAACTTGGTCTGTGTCAGGTCGATATCCATTTCGGATGTGATGAACTCTGCTAACTCAAGAGCTAGGACTGCGGCACAAAGCTCTAACCTGGGTATAGTGTGCTCTGGTTGTGGTGCGAGTTTGGCCTTTCCCATAATGAAACCAATGTGGCACTGACATTTGGAGTCTACAGTTTTGAAGTAGGCAACAGCGGCAATTGCTTTGATGGAAGCATCTGCAAATACGTACAGTCTTTGGCTCTGTATCTCAGTAGATTGCACAGGGGCGTATGGTCTTGGCACATTCAGGTTGGAGAGTGCCGCTAACGAGTTCTTCCACTCTTCCCACTGGATCCTCTTATCAGGTGGCAGAGGTGCATCCCAGTCAGATGTTTCCCTAGTTAAGTCTCTTAGTAGGGCCTTGCCTTGTATAGTAACAGGAGCTGCGAAGCCCAAGGGATCGTACAGACTGTTGATAGTAGACAGGACGCCTCTGCGAGTGAAAGGCCTTTCTTCCTGGCTGACCTGAAAGTTGAAAGTGTCTGACTGTAGATTCCAGAGAAGCCCAAGGCTGCGTTGCATTGGTGCGGGGTCTGACCCCAGGTCCAGGTCTCTGAGACCATTACATAGGTCCTGAGAAGGGAATGTTTCCATGAGTTCTTGGCTGTTTGAGGCTATTTTATGAAGCCTAAGGTTCGAGCAGGCAAGCATGTCCTGGGCTCTCCTGAGAAGACTGATGGCAGTCTCATTTGAAGGCATGGCTTTCAGGCAGTCGTCGACATAAAAGTCCTTTTCTATGAATTGTCTGACATCTGCTCCGTATTCTGCTTCTCCTTCCTGAGCCGACCTTTTGAGTCCATAAATGGCGACTGCAGGGGAAGGACTGTTGCCAAAGATGTGCACTCTCATGCGATACTCTGTGACTTCTTTAGTAGGATCATTGTCTCTGTACCAGAAGAATCTTAGGAAGTTCCTGTCTCTCTCTCTCACAAGGAAACAATGGAACATTTGCTGGATGTCAGCGATGAAGGCAATGGAATCCTTGCGGAAGCGCATAAGTACACCCAGCAGTTTGTTATTGAGGTCTGGTCCTGTCAGTAGAACGTCATTCAGGGAGACATCATTGAATTTGGCACTGGAATCGAACACGACTCTGATCTGGCCTGGTTTTTTAGGGTGGTATACTCCGAACATGGGTAGGAACCAGCATTCTGCAGAGTCTTTGACAGTGGGAGCTAGTTCTGCGTTACAGTTTTCAAAAATCTTTGACATGAAGGAGAAAAAGTGATCTTTCATATCTGGTTTCTTTTGCAGATTACGTTTGAGAGAGGAGAAACGTTGTAATGCCTGATTTCTGTTGTTCGGTAGACGTGGTCTGTGGGTTTTGAAGGGAAGAGGTGCGACCCAGCTGTTGGTCTCATCTTTAACAAGTCCCTTGTCCATTACCTCTAAGAACAACTTGTCCTCTACCGACATTGCCACTTGGTTGTCCTGCTTAGTTTTCTGGAAGACTGTGCACCCTAACTGATCCTCATAGCTTCCCGACACTATACTGCTGTCGTGAGTAAAGTCTATTAAATGATTGGGCAGTTGGATGCTGTGTGGCAGTTCCCTGACATGGAACTCATTGTTACAAGGTTGAAACAGAGATGGTCATCCTTTCTTCAATGTATTTGTCAGCATGCTTGTCACAGAAGATGGGGCGTGCATGCGTCCCAAGCATACGTTGCCAATTATGACCCATCCTAGGTCTAGCTTTTGGGCATAGGGAGCATTGTGGAGTCCATTGATATGACGTATCACTTTATGAACCTGCAGGATATCTCTCCCCAACAGCAGAATTATCTGGGCCTGATGGTCGAGTTCCGGTATAAGGTGTGCTATTCGCTTTAAGTGAGCGTGATGGATTGCTACATCTGGCATAGAGATTTCAGATCTGTTGTCTGGGATCTGGTTACATTCGATGATCGTAGGTAGCGGTAGGCAGAATTGTCCGTCTAATGACTCGATTTGGTAGTCAGTAGCTTTCCTGCCTGCTGTTGTCACAGTACCTGCACACGTCTTTAATGAGTAGGGAGTGCTTGGCCCTTTGATGTTGAATAGGTCAAAGAATGTTGATCTTGCCAAGGATCGATTACTTTGATCATCCAAGATAGCATACAGTCTTACAGCCTGGTCTCTATGGCCTTTTGGGTATACTCTGACAAGGCATATTTTTGAACAGGACCTACTGTCTATTGTCCCTTTGCAGACCTCGGTACATTGTGAAGTGATCTCTGGCGTAGCTGTATCAGTGTTCCTTTCCTCCCCGCCATGCTCACTGTCAGCTGGCATGTTTTGTGCACTCCATGAAGCCGGGCCAGGGTGTAGAGCAGTGTTATGGTCTGTGGTGCCACATTCTGTGCATTTTACACTGACCTTGCAATCCTTGGCGAGATGAGTTGTGGACGAGCAGCACTTGTAGCAGATACCGTTCTCTTTCAGGAAGCTTCTGCGGTCTGGCATAGATTTTCCTCTGAAGGCTCTGCATTTCAGGAGAGGATGAGGCTTCTGATGAAGTGGGCACTGCTTGTCAGGGTCCTGCACCTTTGTCTCTGATTGGGAGCAGCCAGCAGACCTGTAATTAGAACCTGGAGAAGAAACATAAGTCTTGTGTACTGCCACAGATGTTCTGCGTGGATTTGCAGGTGGTGACGGTGTGGCATATGGCATCGCAAAGTCAAAGCTGGGATCGTTTCTAATTCTCGCTTGTTGGTGTATAAAGTCTACAAAAACAGAGAAGGGAGGAAATGGAACACTGTTTGTATTTGTACGTGGAACCATGTGTGAGCCACCTCTCCTGTAGATTGTAGGGCAACTTCTGGACTATAGGGTTAACACCTCTGGCTGTGTCGAGAAATGCAAGTCCCTGTAGGTCGTCCTCGTATTTGGCAACTTGGACTTCCTTTAGTAGGTCGCTTAGCTCTCTAAGTTTCTGGAGACCTTTGTTAGATATTTTAGGGAAGTCATCGATTCTTTTGAACAAGGCTCTTTCTATTACCTCTGCCGAACCGTAACACTCATCCAGCCTCTTCCAGATCTCTCTGAGGCCAGTCTCAGGGCGATTTATATTAATGTCTCTGATTCTTACTGCGTGTTTGACTGACTCTTCTCCCAGGTATTTGACTAACAGGTCTATCTCTTCCCTGTGTTGTAGCTCCAAGTCTCTAATGACATTTTGGAAGGAAGCTTTCCAAGCTCTGTAACCTTCAGCTTGGTCAGTGAATTTCATGAGTCCCTTGGCAACCAGTTCACGTCGTGTGAAGAACTTGGCAAATTCTGTCGTGAACCGGTTGTCAGCAGAGTATACTGGTGATGGGTCACCCTGATAGTGATGTGAGGTGCGTTCATACCTGTTAGTGTCCTCAGGGTGGCGCCAGCCGGTGTCGTATTGCTTCGGTCTGACATACGGTGTGTCAGCAGGGTGATCCATGTTGGTTACCTGGTGAGGGGCAAGGTAGTCATTAGCAGAGTTGTTTTGTCTCACGTTTTCGAGTTTGTTTCTGTCCTGGAGCTGAGCCTCGTGATGACTCTCGCTCACTTCGCTGGAGACGTCGTATTCTTGTTTTGGTACTGGTTCAGGGTTATAGTTTGGATCAGGAAGTTCATTAACATACTGAGATGTGCGTTGTGGTGAGTCTTGCAGCGGAAACTCCAGACTCGACATACTGCTCCGGCTATGCAGCTTGGGGTTTTGTACGGCTTCTAGTGATTCTGCTTCGGCGAGGGCTGCGGCAGCTTCCCTTTTTGCTGCTAGGCTTTCTAAGGTGGCATCCACACGTGCCTTCTCTAATTTAAGTTGCATCTCTTGGTCAGCAAAGCTCGCTCGTATTTTGGCGGCTTCAGCATTTGCGCGGGCAATGGCGACCGCGCTGCTGATGGATGTTGTCTTTGAGGAGGCGGAAGTAACAGATCTTGTTCTATGCGATTTGTGAGACATGGTGTCTTGGGAAAGTGCTTGGCTGTGCAGAGATTGCTGTAGCTGTATTTAGTCTCTGAGTAGCCGGTGACTTGAATCCCACTAGTTGGATGGCTGCCGTTTCACTGTTCTGTCCTCACTAAATGAGGCAGGCTCATTGTAGCTATCCAGTCAGCTAAACCGCTATACCGGGTCCAATAAGGAGACTGTGGTTGAGTCTGTGCTTTATTAAACGTAGTGGTATATTGGTGCGGTGAAACTGTGAACAATGATATACATGGAATCAGTACATTGTATAGAACAAATACATACTACACATGATAAACGTTATGCATTACATTTAGAAGGCTAGTAACTGAACTAGGAGAGCAACTGGTTAAGCTAGGCTAATATAGAGCAGAAATATCTACAGAGAGCATAAAGACATACCGGCAATGCAATCGCAAGGGGGATGAAGTGCAAGCGTCTTTCCTGGAGAGCAAACTGAAAGTGAAAGAATAATGGAGGGAAATGTAGGCTGAGCTACCATAATGCATTGCAAGGGAGAATCAGACATAAAAAATACATAACAGAAAAATAGAACAGTCAACATATCTCTGACCGCTAGAGGGAGCCAAAGCACTACAAATAAAGGTATGAATATATCAAGTCCTGTATACTAGCTGAGAAACTGCAAATTATGCAAACAGATAATCGGAGGTAACAAATTAGATGGCGGAGACAGAACATCCTCCATGTCTTACAACCCTAAACAGTTGTTCAACACTTTCAATTCTCTCCTCCATCCCCCAGCTCCCCCTACCTCTCCACTCATCTTGGCCGAAGGTTTTGCCTCATTTTTCAAGCAGAAGATTGATAACATCAGAGACAGTTTTGGTCGACAACCCCCAGAGCCCTTCCTCCTAACTGCTCAGCCCTCCTCTTCCAAAACCAACTTCTCCACCATTACAGAAGATCGACTCTCCACTCTACTCTCAAGATCACATCTCACAACCTGTGCACTTGACCCAATCACATCCCACTTCACCCCAAACCTCACCACAGTCTTCATCCCAACCCTAACCCATCTCTTCAACCTATCAATAACAACAGGTGTTTTCTCCTCTAGCTTTAAACATGCTTCAATCACACCTATCCTCAAAAAGCACTCTCTTGACCCATCCTCTATATCTAGCTATCACCCCATATCACTTCTCCCCTATGCCTCAAAACTACTGGAGCAACACACGTCCATCTAGAACTGTCCTCCCACCTCTCTTCTTGCTCCCTCTTCGACCTCTTACAATCTTCACTCCACTGAAACTGCCCTAGCTAAAGTCACCAATGACCTATTAACCAACAAAGCCAAGCGACACTGCTGTCCTTCTCCTCCTCGACCTGTACACTGCCTTTGACACAGTGGACCATTCCCTAATAATACAGACCCTCTCATCTCTTGGCATCACAGACTTGGCTCTTTCTTGGATGTCATTATACCTAACAGACCGGACATTCAACGTCTCCCACTTGCATACCACATCCTCACCTCGCCCCCTATCTGTCAGAGTCCCGCAAAGTTCAGTCCTAGGGCCCCTGCTCTTCTCCATTTACACCTTCAGCCTGGGACAGCTCATAGAATCTCATGGCTTTCAGTATCACCTCTATGCTGATGACACACAGATCTACATCTCTGGACCAGATATCACCTCCCTACTAACCAGAATCCCACAATGTCTGTCTACTATTTCATCCTTCTTCTCCACTAGATTTCTAAACCTTAATATGGACAAAACGGAATTCATCATCTTTCCCCCATCTCCCTCGACTTCCCCAATGGACCTATCCATTAAAGTAAATGGCTGCTCACTCTCTCCAGTGCCACAAGCTCGCTGCCTTGGAGTAATCCTTGACACTGATCTCTCCTTCAAACCACATATCCAAGCCCTTTCCACTTCTTGCTGACTTCAACTCAAAAATATTTCTCAGATCCGTACATTCCTCAACCAAGAATATGAAAAAAACCTAGTCCATGCCCTCTGTTATGATCTGGTGACCTTGGAGCCGCATGAAAATTTCTCTGGAGTCGGTGGTACCTGTACTGACCGCAAATCCTGAACTAACACCGCAACTAGAAGTGGCCGTGGGGTGTGCCTAACAAAACCTAGACACCTCGACACAGCCGGAGGACTAAATACCCCTATAGATAGAAACAGGAATACTACCCTGCCTCAGAGCAGACCCCCAAAGGATAGGCAGCCCCCCACGAATATTGACTGTGAGTAGGAGAAGAAAAGACACACACAGGTAGAAAACAGGATTTAGCAAAAGAGGCCACTCTAGCTAAATAGGAAAGGATAGGACAGATTACTAGGCGGTCAATAATAAAACCCTTTCAAAAATATCCACCGCAGATAATACAAAAATTCCACAATCTAACTAAAGACGTGGAATGAATATCTGCACCCCCAGAGAATCCAACAAGACTGAGAAAATACTGACACAATCTAACCTGGACAAGAAAACAGCACTGAATTATGAAGCACACAGCATGTGTGCCACAGGAAAAAAAACCCAGACACTTATCTTTGCTGATTTGGAAGAAAGGCAGGAGGAACAAGGCAGAGGTCAACACCTCCCAGCAACAATTGACAACTGGCAAGGACTAATGAATCCTGCACACCTAAATATCCCAGTCAGAACTGTAATCAGCAGACACACCTGACCAGGACTGCAACCCAGGGACAACTGCATTACCACCTACTACCACCGGAGGGAACCCAAAAGCAGAATTCACAACAGTACCCCCCCTTGAGGAGGGGTCACCGAACCCTCACCAGCGCCCCCAGGCCGATCAGGATGAGCCAGATGAAAGGCATGGACCAAATCAGCAGCATGGACATCAGAAGCAAAAACCGAAGAATTATCCTCCTGGCCATAACCCTTCCATTTGACAAGGTACTGAAGCCTCCGCCTCGAAAAACGAGAATCCAAAATCTTCTCAACCACATACTCCAACTCCCCATCAACCAAAACAGGGGCCGGAGGATCAACAGAGGGAACAACGGGCACCACATATTTCCGCAATAAAGATCTATGGAAGACATTATGGATAGCAAAAGAGGCCGGATGCGCCAATCGAAAAGACACCGGATTGATAATCCCAGAAATCCTATAAGGACCAATAAACCGAGGCTTAAACTTAGGGGAAGAAACCTTCATAGGAACATGACAAGAAGACAACCAAACCAAATCCCCAACCCAAAGCTAGGAACCAACACACCGACGGCGGTTAGCAAAACGTTGAGCCTCCTCCTGAGACAACACCAAATTGTCCACCACATGAGCCCAAAGTCATCTTAGAAAACCAGTCACAAACAACCCAGATAACCGACATCCTCTGGGAAACCGGAAGATCAGAAATAAAATCCATAGAAATATGCGTCCAGGGCCTCTCAGGGACTGGCAATGGCAAAAGTAACCCACTAGTACGGGAACAACAAGGCTTAGCCCGCGCACAAGTCCCACAGGACTGCACAAAAGAACTCACATCACGTGACAACAAAGACCACCAAAAGGATCTACCAACCAAATCTCTGGTACCAAAAATACCAGGATGACCAGCCAACACAGAAGAGTGAACCTCAGAAATCACTCTACTAGTCCATCTGTCAGGAACAAACAATTTCCCCACAGGACAGCGGTCAGGTCTATCAGCCTGAAATTCCTGAAGAACCCGCCATAAATCAGAGGAAATGGCAGAAAGGACCACCCCTTCTTTCAGAATGCCGACCGGTTGAAGGACCTCAGGAGAATCAGGCAAAAAACTCCTAGAAAGGGCATCAGCCTTAATATTCTTAGAACCCGGAAGATACGAAACCACAAAATCAAAACGGGAAAAAAACAAGGACCATCGAGCCTGTCTAGGACTCAGCCGTTTGGCAGACTCGAGGTAAATCAAATTCTTATGATCGGTCAGGACCACAATACGGTGCTTAGCTCCCTCAAGCCAATGTCGCCACTCTTCAAACGCCCACTTCATAGCCAACAACTCCCGATTGCCGACATCATAATTGCGTTCAGCAGGTGAAAACTTGCGGGGGAACACGGTTTCATCAAAGAACCAACAGAATCCCTCTGAGACAAAACGGCCCCTGCCCCAATCTCAGAAGCGTCAACCTCAACCTGAAACGGAAGAGAAACATCCCGTTGGCGCGACACCGGAGCAGAAGTAAATCTGCGTTTAAGCTCCTGAAAGGCAGAGACAGCCGCAGAGGACCAATTCGCCACATCAGCGCCTTTCTTCGTCAAATCGGTCAAGGGTTTAACCACGCTGGAGAAGTTAGCAATGAAACGGCGATAAAAATTTGCAAAACCCCAAAATTTCTGAAGGCTCTTCATGGATGTAGGTTGAATCCAATCATGAATGGCCTGAACCTTAACCGGATCCATCTCCATAGATGAGGGAGAAAAAATAAAGCCCAAAAAAGAAACCTTCTGCACCCCAAAGAGACACTTAGACCCCTTCACAAACAAAGCATTGTCACGAAGGATCTGAAATACCATCCTGACCTGTTCCACATGAGACTCCCAATCATCGGAAAAAATCAAAATATCGTCCAAATATACAATCATGAATTTATCAATATAAGTCCGGAAGATATCATGTGTGAAGGATTGAAAAACAGATGGAGCATTAGTGAGCCCGAATGGCATCACAAGGTATTCAAAATGGCCTTCGGGCGTATTAAACGCAGTTTTCCATTCATCACCCTGCTTAATACGAACAAGATTATATGCCCCCCGAAGGTCAATCTTCGTAAACCAACTAGCCCCCTTAATCCTAGCAAACAAATCGGAAAGCAAAGGTAACAGGTATTGAAACTTGACCGTGATCTTATTCAAGAGGCGATAATCAATACAAGGTCTCAAGTAGCCATCCTTCTAAGCAACAAAAAAAAAAACTGCTCCAAACGGTGAAGATGGACGAATATGCCCTTTCTCCAAAGACTCCTTAACATAACTCCGCATGGCGGTATGTTCAGGCACAGACAGGTTGAAAAGTCGGCCCTTAGGAAACTTGCTGCCTGGAATCAAGTCAATCGCACAATCACAGTCCCTGTGCGGTGGAAGGGAACTGGACTTGGGCTCATCGAATACATCCTGAAAATCAGACAAAAACTCTGGAATTTCAGAAGAGGAAGAAGAGGAGATTGACATCAAAGGAACATCATTATAAACCCCCTGACAACCCCAACTAGTCACAGACATAGACTTCCAATCCAACACAGGATTATGTACCTGCAACCACGGAAAACCCAGCACGATAACATCATGCAAATTATGCAACACCGGAAATCGGCAATCTTCCTGATGGGCTGGCGCCATGTGCATGGTCACCTGTGTCCAAAATTGGGGCTTATTTTTAGCCAAAGGTGTAGCATCAATCCCCCTTAAAGGAATAGGGTTCTGCAAAGGCTGCAAGGGAAAACCACAACGCCTGGCAAACGCAAAATCCATTAAGTTCAAGGCGGCGCCTGAATCCACAAACGCCATGACAGAAAATGATGAGAAAAAGCAGATCAAGGACACCGATAACAGAAATTTAGGTTGTACTGTACTGATGGTAAATGAACTAGCGATCCTTTTTGTCCGCTTAGGGCAGACTGAAATGACATGAGAAGCGTCGCCACAATAATAACTGTTGTGAAATTGGATTTTGGGCTCCCCCGGTGGCCACTGGTGGAATTGAACTTGTGTGCATCATCCCCTCTGTTCACCTGTTCCCATCAGGATGTGGGAGTCGCTATTTAACCTTGCTCCTCTGTCACTTCCATGCCGGTCAACATTGTAATCAGAAGCTTTTCTGTGCATGTTCCTGCTACCAGACAACTTCCAGCTAAGTCGGACTTTTGTCCTTGTTTGTTTTTTGCATTTTGTTCCAGTTCACAGCTGCAGTTTTGTTTCTGTGTCTGGAAAGCTCTTGTGATCTGAAATTGCCACTCTGATGTTATGAGTTAATACTAGAGTCTTAAAGTAATTTCAGGATGGTGTATTGATAGGGTTTTCAGCTGACCATGAAAGTACCCTTTCTGTCTTCCTGCTATCTAGTAAGCGGACCTCGATTTTGCTAAACCTATTTTCATACTACGTTTGTCATTTTCATCTTAAATCACCGCCAATATATGTGGGGGCCTCTGTCTGCCTTTCGGGGAAATTTCTCTAGAGGTGAGCCAGGACTATATTTTCCTCTGCCAGGATTAGTTAGTCCTCCGGCCGGCGCTGGGCGTCTAGGGATAAAACGCAGGCTACGCTACCCGGCTACTGTTAGTTGTGCGGCAGGTTTAGTTCATGGTCAGTTTAAGTTTCCATCCTTCCAAGAGCTAGTTCCTATGTATGCTGGGCTATGTTCTCTTGCCATTGAGAACCATAACAGTTTGACCGGCCCACAAAGGGTTAAATTAATTGGCAGAGAAAGGAGAGAAAAAAGAAGTCTGCTGAAAAAAAAATTTTTTTATTTTTTTTTCTCCTTCAGTTCTGAGTGTGCTTTCAATTGAATCACTTGCAAGTCTGCCTATATTGCAGCCTTCCTCTCTCTCTCTCCTTCTAATCCTGGAATGGCTCTGTGTTCACCTGTTTAAAATGGATATTCAGAGTTTAGCTGCAGGTTTGAATAATCTCACCACGAAAGTTCAAAATTTACAAGATTTTGTTGTTCATGTTCCTATATCTGAACCTAGAATTCCTTTGCCTGAATTTTTCTCGGGGAATAGATCTTGCTTTCAAAATTTCAAAAATAATTGCAAGTTGTTTTTGTCCCTGAAATCTCGCTCTGCTGGAGATCCTGCTCAGCAGGTCAGGATTGTGATTTCCTTGCTCCGGGGCGACCCTCAAGATTGGGCTTTTGCATTGGCTCCAGGGGATCCTGCGTTGCTCAATGTGGATGCGTTTTTTCTGGCCTTGGGGTTGCTTTATGAGGAACCTCATTTAGAGCTTCAGGCGGAAAAAGCCTTGATGTCCCTATCTCAGGGGCAAGATGAAGTTGAAATATACTGCCAAAAATTCCGTAAATGGTCTGTGCTTACTCAGTGGAATGAGTGCGCCCTGGCGGCGAATTTCAGAGAGGGTCTCTCTGATGCCGTTAAGGATGTTATGGTGGGGTTCCCTGTGCCTGCGGGTCTGAATGAGTCCATGACAATGGCTATCCAGATCGATAGACGTCTGCGGGAGCGCAAACCTGTGCACCATTTGGCGGTGTCTACTGAGAAGACGCCAGAGAATATGCAATGTGATAGAATTCTGTCCAGAAGCGAACGGCAGAATTTTAGACGAAAAAATGGGTTGTGCTTTTATTGTGGTGATTCAACTCATGTTATATCAGCATGCTCTAAGCGTACTAAGAAGCTTGATAAGTCAGTTTCAATTGGCACTTTTCAGTCTAAGTTTATTCTATCTGTGACCCTGATTTGTTCTTTATCATCTATTACCGCGGATGCCTATGTCGACTCTGGCGCCGCTTTGAGTCTTATGGATTGGTCCTTTGCCAAACGCTGTGGGTATGATTTAGAGCCTCTTGAAACTCCTAAACCTCTGAAGGGGATTGACTCCACCCCATTGGCTAGTAATAAACCACAATACTGGACACAAGTAACTATGCGAATTAATCCGGATCATCAGGAGATTATTCGCTTTCTTGTGCTGTATAATCTACATGATGTGTTGGTGCTTGGATTGCCATGGCTGCAATCTCATAACCCAGTCCTCGACTGGAACGCTATGTCTGTGTTAAGCTGGGGATGCATGGGGACGTACCTTTGGTTTCCATTTCGTCATCTATTCCCTCTGAGATTCCTGAATTCTTGTCTGACTATCGTGACATTTTTGAAGAACCTAAGCTTGGTTCATTACCTCCGCACCGGGAGTGCGATTGTGCCATAGATTTGATTCCGGGTAGTAAATACCCTAAGGGTCGTTTATTTAATCTGTCTGTGCCTGAACATGCTGCTATGCGAGAATATATAAAGGAGTCCTTGGAAAAGGGACATATTCGTCCTTCGTCATCTCCCTTAGGAGCCGGTTTTTTCTTTGTGTCTAAGAAAGATGGCTCTTTGAGGCCGTGTATTGATTATCGGCTTTTGAATAAAATCACGGTTAAATATCAATATCCGTTGCCACTGCTGACTGATTTGTTTGCTCGCATAAAGGGGGCCAAGTGGTTCTCTAAGATAGATCTCCGTGGGGCGTATAATTTGGTGCGAATTAAGCAGGGGGATGAGTGGAAAACCGCATTTAATACGCCCGAGGGCCACTTTGAGTATTTGGTGATGCCTTTTGGCCTTTCAAATGCCCCTTCAGTCTTTCAGTCCTTTATGCATGACATTTTCCGTGATTATTTGGATAAATTTATGATCGTGTATCTGGATGATATTCTGATTTTTTCGGATGACTGGGACTCTCATGTCCAGCAGGTCAGGAGGGTTTTTCAGGTTTTGCGGTCTAATTCCTTGTGTGTGAAGGGTTCTAAGTGCGTTTTTGGGGTTCAAAAGATTTCCTTCTTGGGATACATTTTTTCCCCCTCTTCCATCGAGATGGATCCTGTCAAGGTTCGGGCTATTTGTGATTGGACGCAACCCTCTTCTCTTAAGAGTCTTCAGAAATTTTTGGGCTTTGCTAACTTTTATCGTCGATTTATTGCTGGTTTTTCTGATGTTGTTAAACCATTGACTGATTTGACTAAGAAGGGTGCTGATGTTGCTGATTGGTCCCCTGCTGCTGTGGAGGCCTTTCGGGAGCTTAAGCGCCGCTTTTCTTCCGCCCCTGTGTTGCGTCAGCCTGATGTTGCTCTTCCTTTTCAGGTTGAGGTCGACGCTTCTGAAATCGGAGCTGGGGCGGTTTTGTCGCAAAGAAGTTCCGACTGCTCCGTGATGAAACCTTGTGCTTTTTTTTCTCGTAAATTTTCGCCCGCCGAGCGGAATTATGATATTGGGAATCGGGAGCTTTTGGCCATGAAGTGGGCTTTTGAGGAGTGGCGTCATTGGCTTGAGGGGGCTAGACATCAGGTGGTGGTATTGACCGACCACAAAAATTTAATTTATCTTGAGTCCGCCAGACGCCTGAATCCTAGACAGGCGCGCTGGTCGTTGTTTTTCTCTCGGTTTAAGTTTGTGGTGTCATACCTACCGGGTTCTAAGAATGTTAAGGCGGATGCCCTTTCTAGGAGTTTTGAGCCTGACTCCCCTGGTAATTCTGAACCTACAGGTATCCTTAAGGATGGAGTGATATTGTCTGCCGTTTCTCCAGACCTGCGGCGGGCCTTGCAGGATTTTCAGGCGGATAGACCTGATCGTTGCCCACCTGGTAGACTGTTTGTTCCTGATGATTGGACCAGTAAAGTCATTTCTGAGGTTCATTCTTCTGCGTTGGCAGGTCATCCTGGAATCTTTGGTACCAGGGATTTGGTGGCAAGGTCCTTCTGGTGGCCTTCCCTGTCACGAGATGTACGAGGCTTTGTGCAGTCTTGTGACGTTTGTGCTCGGGCCAAGCCTTGTTGTTCTCGGGCTAGTGGATTGTTGTTGCCCTTGCCTATCCCGAAGAGGCCTTGGACGCACATCTCGATGGATTTTATTTCGGATCTTCCTGTTTCTCAGAAGATGTCTGTCATCTGGGTGGTGTGTGACCGTTTCTCTAAGATGGTCCATTTGGTTCCCCTGCCTAAGTTGCCTTCTTCTTCCGAGTTGGTTCCTCTGTTTTTTCAAAATGTGGTTCGTTTGCATGGTATTCCGGAGAATATCGTTTCTGACAGAGGAACCCAATTCGTGTCTAGATTTTGGCGGGCATTCTGTGCTAGGATGGGCATAGATTTGTCTTTCTCGTCTGCTTTCCATCCTCAGACTAATGGCCAGACCGAGCGGACGAATCAGACTTTGGAGACATATTTGAGGTGTTTTGTGTCTGCAGATCAGGATGATTGGGTTGCTTTTTTGCCTTTAGCGGAGTTTGCCCTCAATAATCGGGCCAGCTCTGCCACCTTGGTGTCTCCTTTTTTCTGTAATTCGGGGTTTCATCCTCGATTTTCCTCCGGTCAGGTGGAATCTTCGGATTGTCCTGGAGTGGATGCTGTGGTGGAGAGGTTGCATCAGATTTGGGGGCAGGTGGTGGACAATTTGAAGTTGTCCCAGGAGAAGACTCAGCTTTTTGCCAACCGCCGGCGTCGGGTTGGTCCTCGGCTTTGTGTCGGGGACTTGGTGTGGTTGTCTTCTCGTTTTGTCCCTATGAGGGTTTCTTCTCCTAAGTTTAAGCCTCGGTTCATCGGCCCGTACAAGATATTGGAGATTCTTAACCCTGTGTCCTTCCGTTTGGACCTCCCTGCATCTTTTTCTATTCATAATGTTTTTCATCGGTCATTGTTGCGCAGGTATGAGGTACCGGTTGTGCCTTCCGTTGAGCCTCCTGCTCCGGTGTTGGTTGAGGGCGAGTTGGAGTACGTTGTGGAAAAAATCTTGGACTCCCGTGTTTCCAGACGGAAACTCCAGTATCTGGTCAAATGGAAGGGATACGGTCAGGAGGATAATTCTTGGGTGACTGCCTCTGATGTTCATGCCTCCGATCTGGTCCGTGCCTTTCATAGGGCTCATTCTGATCGCCCTGGTGGTTCTGGTGAGGGTTCGGTGCCCCCTCCTTGAGGGGGGGGTACTGTTGTGAAATTGGATTTTGGGCTCCCCCGGTGGCCACTGGTGGAATTGAACTTGTGTGCATCATCCCCTCTGTTCACCTGTTCCCATCAGGATGTGGGAGTCGCTATTTAACCTTGCTCCTCTGTCACTTCCATGCCGGTCAACATTGTAATCAGAAGCTTTTCTGTGCATGTTCCTGCTACCAGACAACTTCCAGCTAAGTCGGACTTTTGTCCTTGTTTGTTTTTTGCATTTTGTTCCAGTTCACAGCTGCAGTTTTGTTTCTGTGTCTGGAAAGCTCTTGTGATCTGAAATTGCCACTCTGATGTTATGAGTTAATACTAGAGTCTTAAAGTAATTTCAGGATGGTGTATTGATAGGGTTTTCAGCTGACCATGAAAGTACCCTTTCTGTCTTCCTGCTATCTAGTAAGCGGACCTCGATTTTGCTAAACCTATTTTCATACTACGTTTGTCATTTTCATCTTAAATCACCGCCAATATATGTGGGGGCCTCTGTCTGCCTTTCGGGGAAATTTCTCTAGAGGTGAGCCAGGACTATATTTTCCTCTGCCAGGATTAGTTAGTCCTCCGGCCGGCGCTGGGCGTCTAGGGATAAAACGCAGGCTACGCTACCCGGCTACTGTTAGTTGTGCGGCAGGTTTAGTTCATGGTCAGTTTAAGTTTCCATCCTTCCAAGAGCTAGTTCCTATGTATGCTGGGCTATGTTCTCTTGCCATTGAGAACCATAACAAATAACACAACCTATTCTGATGTCTGAATCCTTGTCGTTCCATTCTAGACAAAATCCTATCACACTGCATTGGCTCAGGACTTTGCTCTAAGGATGACGCCACAGCGCGCACAGTTCGACGCTCCCGCAAGCGCCGATCAATCTGAATGGCCAGAGACGTAGAATCACTCAGACCGAAAGGCGTGGGAAACCCCACCATAACATCTTTAACGGATTCAGAAAGAACCTTTCTGAAAATTGCCGCCAAAGCATCATCATTCCATTTAGTCAACACAGACCATTTTCTAAATTTCTGACAATACAATTCTGCCGCCTCTTGACCCTGAGACAGGGCCAACAAGGTCTTCTCCGCTTGATCCACAGAATTCGGTTCATCATATAATAATCCTAAAGCCTGAAAAAAGGAGTCTACATTAAGCAAGGCTGAATTCCCAGATTCCAGGGAAAATGCCCAATCCTGCGGATCGCCACGCAGCAGGGAGATGACAATTTTAACCTGCTGAATGGAATCACCGGAGGATCGCGGTCTCAGAGCAAAAAACAGTTTACAATTGTTTTTAAAACTCAAAAATTTGGACCCGTCACCAAAAAACAAATCAGGAGAAGGAATCTTCGGCTCTAAAGCAGGAGTCTGAACAATATAATCAGAAATACCGTGTACCCTAGCAGCAAGCTGGTCTACATGAGAAGCTAATTCCTGAACATCCATGCTGGCATAAGACTCCTCAGCCACCCATAGATAAAGAGGGAAGAAAAGGCAAAGCAGACCACAAAAAAAAAATGGCTCAACACCTTTCTTCCCTTCTTCTGAGACGCATTTAACTCATTATGGGCCAGTTGTACTGTTATGATCCGGTGACCTTGGAGCCGCATGAAACTTTCTCTGGAGTCGGTGGTACCTGTACTGACCGCAAATCCTGAACTAACACCGCAACTAGAAGTGGCCGTGGGGTGTGCCTAACAAAACCTAGACACCTCGACACAGCCGGAGGACTAAATACCCCTATAGATAGAAATAGGAATACTACCTTGCCTCAGAGCAGACCCCCAAAGGATAGGCAGCCCCCCACGAATATTGAGTGAGTAGGAGAAGAAAAGACACACACAGGTAGAAAACAGGATTTAGCAAAAGAGGCCACTCTAGCTAAATAGGAAAGGATAGGACAGATTACTAGGTGGTCAGTAATAAAACCCTTTAAAAAATATCCACCGCAGATAATACAAAAATTCCACAATCTAACTAAAGACGTGGAATGAATATCTGCACCCCCAGAGAATCCAACAAGACTGAGAAAATACTGACACAATCTAAGCTGGACAAGAAAACAGCACTGAATTATGAAGCACACAGCATGTGTGCCACAGGAAAAAAAAAAAGACACTTATCTTTGCTGATTTGGAAGAAAGCCAGGAGGAACAAGGCAGAGGTCAACACCTCCCAGCAACAATTGACAACAGGCAAGGACTAATGAATCCTGCACACCTAAATACCCCAGTCAGAACTGCAATCAGCAGACACACCTGACCAGGACTGCAACCCAGGGACAACTGCATTACCACCTACTACCCCACCGGAGGGAACCCAAAAGCAGAATTCACAACAGCCCTCATCACCTCCCACCTTGACTACTGCAACCTCCTGCTCTGTGTCCTCCCCTCTAACACTCTCGCACCACCCACAAATTTAAATGATCAATTGCTGGCTCTGTAATGGGAGTACTGTGGATCTGTAACTGGTATGG
The DNA here is from genome assembly GCF_051348905.1 of Ranitomeya variabilis. Taxonomy (NCBI): domain Eukaryota; kingdom Metazoa; phylum Chordata; class Amphibia; order Anura; family Dendrobatidae; genus Ranitomeya; species Ranitomeya variabilis. Next base: position 383,146,966 of record NC_135237.1, on the reverse strand, counting down.
TATCCCTGTTGGCAGTCACTCTGTGGCACTGTGGCTGTTTTTTTTTTTATAAAAGAAGTGTGGTTGAAAGAATCATGGCTGGATCTAGATGATGAACAAAATGGGCTAATATCATTGGCTATTATAACATTTAACATAATTACCTGGCCCTTTACATCCAAAAATTGCACCACAACTGTTCACATGTTGCTGTTGGAGCTCAAACCTGTGTACATGCTCTGCCAAGCACAACCCATGGACATGTGTGGCACTGTTCCCAGAAGAAAGCAGCCATGTTTTTTTTTTTGACAACTCTTAAAGGGAATCTGTCACCTACTTTTTTGTGTATACACTGTGCAGAATTATTAGGCAAGTTGTATTTTAGAGGATTATTTTTATTATTGATCAACAACTATGTTCTCAATCAACCCAAAAGACTCATAAATATCAAAGCTTAATATTTTTGGAAGTTGGAGTGGTTTTTTTTTAGATTTGGCTATCTTAGGAGGATATCTGTTTGTGCAGGTAACTATTAGGCTGCCGTCACACTAGCAGTATTTGGTCAGTATTTTACATCAGTATTTGTAGCCAAAACCAGGAGTGGGTGATAAATGCAGAAGTGGTGCATATGTTTCTTTTACAGGTTTCCTCTATTTGTTCCACTCCTGGTTTTGGCTTACAAATACTGATGTAAAATACTGACCAAATACTGCTAGTGTGATGGCAGCCTTACTGTGCAGAATTAGGCAACTTAATAAAAACCAAATATATTCCCATCTCACTTGTTTATTTTCACCAGGTAAACCAATATAACTGCACAAAATTTAGACATAAACATTTCTGACATGCAAAAACAAAACCCCGAGAGATTAGTGACCAATATAGCCACCTTTGCCCATTGGACCGGACCGCACCAGACTGCCCCCCCCAGTGAGTATAATATAACTTGGTTTTCTTATCTTTCAAGTTACATTGGGGGCTTATCTACAGCATTACAGAATGTCGGTGGCTGAAGCTTATATATGAAAAAGTAGGTGACAGATTCCCTTTAATACAGTTTATTTAGTGTTCCTGTATTCTGTCATCTTCAGTCCATCTTCCTCAAGTACACTTGTGACTGTGTGGCATATTGAGAGTTGGAGGGAGCATGATAGTACGAAATGAAGGTAGAAAACCTGAAAACAAGTAAAATGAAAGAAGTAAAGACGTTCTCTAATCAATTGCAACAGATATCTTTTAACTGAATATTTTTGATGTATGAGGCCCAATGCCATGAGAAAGCAATGCAGCAAATAAATGTATTAGAAGCATTCAGAGAAAGACCTGTCACTCAAGGGAAGCGTGTATGAAGAAACCACAAGAGACCCACCTATTTGACTAATTTCCTGTGCGGCTCTGTCCCCGGTGGTTTTTAGCCCCTTAACGACCAGAGGTATTTCGGTTTTTGCATTTTCGTTTTTTGCTCCCCTTCTTCTCAGAGCCATAACTCTTTTATTTTTCAGTCAAAATGGCCATGTGAGGGCTTAGTTTTTGTGGAACAAGATGTACTTTTGAATGACAACATTGTTCTTAACATATCTTGTACTGGAAAATGGGAAAAAAATTCGAAGTGCGGTGAAATAGCAAAAAAAAAAGGGCAATTCCGCAGTTGTGTTTTGGATTTTTTTCTACCTTGTTCATTAAATGCTAAAACTGACCTGCCATTATGATTATCCAGGTCATTACAAGTTCATAGACACCAAATACATCTAGATTCTTTTTTATTTAAGTGGTGAAAAAAAATCCAAAATTTGGTAAAAAAAAAAATCTATTTTTCAAGACCCGTAGCGTCTCCATTTTTCGTGATCTCAAGATGGGTGGGCACTTATTTTTTGCGCGCCAAGCTGATGTTTTTATTGATACCATTTGGGTGTAGCTATGATCTTTTGATCGCCCGTTATTGCATTTTATTGCAATGAAGCGGCAAACAAAAATATAGTTTATTGAAAAATATTTAAAATAATCAAAAAGATTTTAAATACAGCATGTAATGAAGCAGAGTGCCAAAAGATGAGGGGAAAAACACTACACACCAGTACACGTAGATACAAATAGATCCAATAAAAAGTGTATAAACACAAATGTGTGTAACCTAAAAATCTCTACACTAAAGAGTGGTGCTTTCTGCAGCTGCTGGGCTCTTACAAAGTGAGAGATATACAAAATGCATCCAATGATGCACTATGATATAGTGGCAGTATAGTGTTGGAACCCGGGCCCCTGAATGTCCTTAGCAGCTCCCAGGAGTGTTACAATAGCAGTTCCCTGTGGAGAATCACACACAAAAGGAGAATCACACACAAAACATCTGCAACCAACACAAACTAGAGCAAAGTGAACGAATCCATCAAAGTCTATCACCAGCAGGAAACACCAGTAGGGGAAAGTATTTAAAGCTGCACCTGAGAGGTGATAGGACAGAAACACAGAGTAAATGAAAAATACCTGTTACCCAAAGACAACGGAAGCATAGATAACAGAACTAAAACACCTAAGGTAAAGGTATATCTGTCGTGTATCTGTCGTTTGTCTGCGTTGGCTCAGCGGGAAGAGACATCGACCACAGAATCTGGAATATTACACTTGGACAAAATGCAGAATCAGTAAGTAAAAAATTAGGAATCACCCCATGAAACAATATCTTGTAGAACCACCTTTAGCAGCAATAGCTGGAAGTAATGGCTTTCTGTAAGAGATAAAGTCTCTCACATTTACAATGCTGCTTAAGTTCATTGATATTTGTGGGCATTAGTTTATGCACAGCTCTCTTAAGGTCCCGCCACAGCATTTTTAATTGGGTTGAGGTCTCCACTTTGATTGGACCATTGCAACTACCTGATTTTTTCCCATTCTGATATCAGTTTGCTGACATACTGGGATCCTTGTCCTGTTGTACGACCCAGTTTTAGCCAAGCTTTAGTTGTTGCATAGATGACATAACATGTGACCCTAGAATACCTTGGTACATAGAGAAGTTTATGAAAGATTCAATGACTTTAGGCTACCCTGGTCCTGGGGCTGGAAAAAATACAAAATCATCGCCCCTCCACCACTATTGCAATGGGTGAATTTACTGTGATGTCCACTCTTGGAAAGATTGTCACTTGTCTTGAATGTTTCCATTTGTGAATAGTGTTTCTCTTTGCAGAATTACGGACTGCAATTTGTTTAGAAATTAATTTGTAATTATTCAATTCCTAGATGAGCAGCAACAATTATTTCTCTAAGAGCATTGCTCACGTCTTTCCCATTTGGCATTGCATTTGTTAGCACATTCCTGAAGGCTCAAGACTTCTGCTTTATAAAGGTGGTCATATTTGCTGATGAATAATCAATCAAGGCCACTCAATTAGCCGCACCTGGATGCTACTCTTAATTCCTATAAAAGCAGTAGGTTTTGTGCTTAATTTTTCACATACCCATGCTTAATTTTGACCTATCTTCCATATGTTGTTCATCTCAGGTTGTATTTACCTCATTTTAATATCTTCCAAAGACCAAATATTTTCTATTATATCCTGATATGTAAAACAATAGAATTCAAAGAGGTAGCACTTACTATTTCTCATAACTGTATGTGTTTGTCCTGATGAACATAGGTCAACAAAATAGGCTAGTGCTGCAAAGGCCAAAAAAGTGAGCTACTATGAATAGCACACATAGCAACTTGAATACCGTGATCCAAAAAATCTTGCAATCTGTAAATATAGCTATCTTTCCATTTATGACTAAGTTCGTCTGCTAACTTTGTGCTGTAGCCAACAGGTATGATCTGTAGCCAGGCCAAATGGCACAGTAGCTTAAATAGGCATGCTGGTAAAGCAACAGTACAAATAAGCTTAGTAATTAAAAATTGCAGTTAGGATTAAAAGGCTTGCAATTTTTAATTTAGAAAGATTGCTACAAGGCCAAATAAAAAGAAAACTCAACACATTCCCAGGTTTGGTATTTTAGACTAAAATAGCACAGGGTTTATTTCTGGGTTGTTGAATCTAGTATGTACTTTTATATAGCTTATATACTCGTGTATAAGCTGAGTTGTTTAGCACATTTTTTATGCTGAAAACGCCCCCCTCGGCTTATACTCGAGTGGGGTCCCACTTACGGTATTTTTCAGATTATAAGATGGAGGGGGAGTGGCAGCGGCAGAGCAGGGGGTCACAGGAGGCAGGAGCCGGCTGCTGTGGCTAACACCTGTGACCGCTACTAAAGAGAAATGAATATTCACTGCTCTTCATGCCCATGGAAGTGGAGAGCAGTGAATATTCATTTTTCTTTAACAGCAGAAATGTTGTTAGTCCCAGAGCCAGCTTCCTGCAGCTGCTGGGCTCTGCAGCGTGCCCCCTACTTAAGGGAATGAATATTCACTGCTCTCCACTTCCATGGGTGTGGAGATCAGTGAATATTTATTTCTGTTTAATAGCGGGCACAGTAGTCACAGCCGCCAGCTTCCTACAGCAGCCAGGTGAGCATGTGTGCCCGCTACTTAAGGGAATGAATATTTGAATATTCACTGCTCTCCACTTTCATGGGCGTGGAGACCAGTGAATATTCATTCCCTTTAGTAGTGGGCACATGTGATTGCCCGGTCGCTTCAGCAAGCCAGCAGCTGAGGTTATTGTGCCCGCTATTAAAGATCAATGAATATTCACAGCTCTGGTGTGGAGAGCAGTGAGTATTCCGGCAGCTGTCCTCTGCTTGTAAGCAGCGCATGACATCACTTGCATGTGCTGCTTACAAGCATAAATCAGCTACTGGCATCAGAACAAGGCGCTGCGAGGGAGCACAGGGAAGATAGGTAGGATGGTTTATATTTTTTTAAATGTTTTTCTGATGGGGGCCATGCATATCAGGATGGGGATGAGGGTGGCATGCATACCAGAATGGGGATGATGGTGAGGAGGCCATGCATACCAGGATAGGGATGAGGAAGCCATGCACACCAGGATGGGGATGAGGGGGCCATGCATACCAGGATAGGGGTGAGGAGGTGAAGCATACCAGTATAGGGATGAGGAGGGCATGCATACCAGGATAGAGTTGAGGGGGCCATGCATACAAGATAGGGATGAGGGGGCCATGTATACCAGGATGGGGATGAGGAGGTCATGCATACCAGGATGGGGATGAGGAGGCCATGCATACCAGGATAGGTATGAGGAGGCCATGCATACCAGGATATGGATGAGGGTGCCATGCATACCAGGCTTATACTCTAGTCAATACGTTTTCCCACTTTTTTTTGTGGTAAAATTAGGTGCCTCAGCTTATATTCGGGTCGGCTTATACTCGAGTATATACAGTCGTTGTAAAGGATTTGTAGGGCATTTTTTCATACATTTTAATGCGCTTAAAAAAAACTGCGTTCACAAACAAAATCTTTAAAAAATATCAGGATAAACATATGTTATTACCAAAAAATAGCAAAATTACACTATAGCATTTTTACTTTAAAAATGCTATTGAAATTGCAGCTGACAATCAGAAATTCGTGTTATTATGAAAGTCTCCAACGCGGCACTTCGAGGCTCATAATTATCTTTTTCAAGTGAAAGAGATATGCATTGCAACACTTTAAATGACATTAAAGACGTTATGTCTCTCTGGTTATACACCTTTGTTAGATGGAACTTGTGCATGCGCCGGTCAGCCTGGTGTAAGTGTAACCAGGTTGCACGATGCAGTAACGGGTCGGAGGCAGAGAAAGGGTTAACTGTTGTGATCCTAATGGCAAAGGATCTCAGGGTCTTCAACAAAGTCTGCAAACATAAAAACTAGCTCATAGGGAGGTGGTAACTGAGCTGACCACATACCTGATCCTAGCCCACAACTAATAGCAGCCGGGGAACGTACCTACGTTGGTTCTAGACGTCTCGCGCCAGCCGGAGATCTAACTAACCCTTTCAGAGAAAATACAGACCTCACTTGCCTCAAGAGAAAGGTACCCCAAAGTAGATACAGGCCCCCAACAAATAATGACGGTGAGGTAAGAGGAAAGGACAAACGTAAGTATGAACTAGATTCAGCAAAGAGAGGCCCACTAAATAATAGCAGAAATATAGAAAGCGAACTTATGTGGTCAGCAAAAAACCCTACAAAAATATCCACGCAGAGTATCCAAGAACCCCCGCACCGACTAAACGGTGTGGGGGGAGAATATCTGCCCCCTTAGAGCTTCCAGCAAAATCAGGAATCACATTATGAACGAGCTGGACAAAAAACAGAAATATACAAATAAACAAAAAACCAGAAAGCAGGACTTAGCTTATGTTGCCAAAAATCAGGACCAGTAGACAGGAGCAACCAGACAAGGACTGATTACATTGATGCCAGGCAATGGACTAAGAATCCAGGAAGTTTAAATAGGAACACCCAGGGACTAACGAATCGGATGACTACCAACCTGGGGAAAGAACATCCAAAAGCCATACCGCTAGTGACCACAAGAGGGAGCCAAAAAGTATAGTTCATAACAGTTAACGTGGGGTTTACTTTAACAGGTATACTCCTCGCAGGGAGAAAATGAGTAAAACAGTACAATTGAACAAGGGGCTTGGAACTCAGGGAAAACAGGGGTAGTGAATAGGGTAGGCAGTTCAAGAATAGCAAACTTATCAGTCCAATGACATCATGATGCGGCTTTCGGGATGTGAGTGTTGGTGCCAAGGCCATGGCACGTAAGGTGTCCGGTGTAGTCCTGGAGAAGATGGCGTCCTGGATCCTGGCGGCGGCGGTGTTTCCTCATGGTCCGATCGATGATCGGTGAGTTGAGAAATGACGAACGATAAAGAGCACAGTCTTCTACCTTGTCAGAGCCCAGAGACAATAAACGGTTGTCAGCAGCTAGAACGGGAAACCACTCACTGCGGGTGACCCGGCTTCCCTGTAGATGCGTGTAGCGGTAACAGCGGGGACCGAATGATTCTTTGTCGGCAATCACTGGTCACAGCTCTCAGACCCTTCTGGCTTGGGCCTGCTCTGTCTGAATGCTCTGCATTAGGAGCCCTGACACTGCCCTCCTGCGTGCTGCATGTACCCACCAAGACTGATTTCCCATGCTCTGCAGTGCTCTTATCTTAGCCACGCCCCCTGCTCCTGAGTGTAAAGGTCAGTCCGGGGCCTTGTGCTTTTCCCCTTGCAACCTGGGTGACAGCCCAGACAGTTCCGGATCCATCAAGGAGTAGGGACGCCTGATGCAGGTCTTCTCTTTTCATTGCCCCTCTTTGTGCTTGCCATTCCACAGGCGAGAGTTCTTGCAGTATGCACTGACATTCTCCCATCCCTTGAATGATTTGTTGCCAAACAAAATAATCCTGATCAAACCGGTTAGGAGGTTTTCCTGCTGTTGTACGTTCAGAACGTCATAAACTAGAGGTTTCTGTCGAATCCAGTTGAGTAGTTGAATCAGGTTGGACTGACGGGGGTGGGGACGTGCCCAGTTTTGGTGAAAAATTTCAGGAGTTTCAGGTATTTGCTCTCCTTCCGGCCCCACTTGCGGTAGCCTCAAATATTTTTTTTTCACATTCGCTATTGACAAAGGGACAGTTCTCAGCAACGCTGGGTTCTTCCTCCTTCTCTAAGTCAGGGTCTCTGTATACGCAGTGGCGGAGCATGTTTCTGTGTGCTGTGCGAGTAGGGGCATCTTCTCCTTCAGGCTGGACTTCATAGACGGGCCCTTCAGGATTGACTCGCCACTTCACCAGGTACGGTGTTTTCTCCCATCGATAGTCAAGTTAATCTCAAGGGCATTTCTCCCATACTAACACCCGGTCTCCGGCCTGTAGAGCTGTCCCTCATAGAGGAGTCACCTCAGAATGTTCCAACTCTTGAGACCAGGTCTGCACCAGGCGATGTAGCGTTTGCAGCCAATGATGGTGTTCTCTTACCCAGGTGGACACCCCCTGTCCGAGAGTAGTCCTCCTCTGGGTCCAGCTCCAGCTCTGTGATCTCTTTGCCTTTGCCTAACTTGTCAGAGTCCAGAGACAATAAATGGTTGTCAGCAGCTAGAATGGGAAACCACTCACAGCAGGTGACCCGGCTTCGCTGTAGATGCATGTGCGCATCTATGTCCTGTCTGCGGGGTTTGTCACGGTCAGCGGTAACAGCGGGGACCGGATGAGTCTTTGTTGGCAGTCTCTGGTCATGGCTCTCAGACCCTTCTGGCTTGGGCCTGCTCTGTAGGAGTCCTGACACTGCCCTCCTGCGTACTGCCAGTTCCTGCCAAGACTGACTGATTTCCTGCGCGCTGCAGCTCTCTTATCTTAGCCGCGCCCCCTGCTCCTGAGTGTAAAGGTCGGTCCGGGGCCTTGTGCTTTCCCTTGTACAACCTGTGTGACAGCCCCGACAGTTCCGGATCTGTCATGAAGTAGGCAACCAATTGGTGAGCAAGCGCATCTCCTAATGGAGACATCACTTTTCCATGGCAGTGTGACACTACCCATGGGTTATTACTAGTGATAAATGAATATACTCGTTACTCGAGATTTCTCGAGCACGCTCGGGTGTCCTCCGAGTATTTTTTAGTGCTCGGAGATTTAGTTTTTCTTGCCGCAGCTGAATGATTTACATCTGTTAGCCAGCATAAGTACATGTGGGGATTCCCTAGCAGCCACGCAACCCCCACATGTACTTATGCTGGCTAACAGATTTAAAGGGAACCTGTCACCACGTTTTTGGAAGATGGGATAAAAATAGCGTTAAATAGGGGCAGAGGTGGGCGTTACATTAGTGTGTGTGTTATGCGTTTATTACCCACCTAAGTTGCCGAAATAACTTTGCAAAGTCTCCGTTTTCGCCTGTCAATCAGGCTGGTCAGGTCGCATGGGCGTTGTCTTCCCCCAGATTTGGCGTAGTTTTCCGTTGGTGGCGTAGTGGTGTGCGCATGCCCAAAGTCCGGAATCCTCTTCCAGGGGATTTAAAATAGCGCGGTGTTCGTTATTGCATTGGTGATCGGTGGGCGCGGCCATCTTCCTTTGGCCGCGCGTGCGCAGAAGCGGCGCTCTGCTGGCCGCGGCTTCAGGAAAATGGCCGCCGCGATATCCATCTGCGCACGCGCGGCATCCCGCGGCCATTTTCCTGAAGCCGCGGCCAGCAGAGCGCCGCTTCTGCGCACGCGCGGCCAAAGGAAGATGGCCGCGCCCACCGATCACCAATGCAATAACGAACACCGCGCTATTTTAAATCCCCTGGAAGAGGATTCCGGACTTTGGGCATGCGCACACCACTACGCCACCAACGGAAAACTACGCCAAATCTGGGTGAAGACACCACGCCCATGTGACCTGACCAGCCTGATTGACAGGCGAAAACGGAGACTTTGCAAAGTTATTTCGGCAACTTAGGTGAGTAATAAACGCATAACACACACACTAATGTAACGCCCACCTCTGCCCCTATTTAACGCTATTTTTATCCCATCTTCCAAAAACGTGGTGACAGGTTCCCTTTAAATCATTCAGCTGCGGCAAGAAAAACTAAATCTCTGAGCACTAAAAAATACTCGGAGGACACCCAAGCATGCTCGAGAAATCTCGAGTAACGAGTATATTCGCTCATCATTAGTTATTACCGGTGCGGTCAGTTTCCAGGGTTATGCACCAGACGCACCAATGCATCATATAAGATACACGGACGAGCGAAAGGGTAACAATGTTTTGAACTGTTGACTTTCAGGCTTCATATCTCACCTCTACTGCCTCGAACGTGATACTGCCATCATTTTTATAGAGAATCATCTTGGCTATCTCAAACATAAATTTGACTTGCAACTATTTAGCATATGATTAGTTATGCAGATGTCATGTCATTGCATTGTTACTGTTTTGCTCCTAAAAATCAAAATTTGAATTTTTACTATCTTGTTAGTATTTTGTAAATCCACCTTTGGCTTTCAACATTGCCTGATTCCTACTGGTCATGCTCTCAATCAGATTCAAGCATGTCTTGACTCAGGGCCGGAGTCACACTAGAATATTACATGTAATGCAATATGCTAATGACCCACAGCTCCTGCTCTGCTGCAAGCGGGAGCAGAGTGTCATGCTACTGTGCTCTGGCAGATCGGAGCACAGCTGCGAAGGAGGCAGAGAAATTAATTTCTCCATCTCCTCTGCTGCCGATGTCGCGTATATTGCACCACACTTGGATGATATTCCAGTGCTGTGCATGCTGTCAGTCGCACTCATAGACTTATATGGGTGCGAGTGAGCAGAGTCTCGGAGCCAAGAGCAGCATGCTGCCATTGTTCACACATGCCGATTTGGAATGAGAAAATAATCGCAGATGTGAGCTGCCCCATAGAGTAACATTGGGCTGTGTGATGTTTTATCGCAAAGCATTTGGCCTTATTGTACGGCAGTGTGACTCCGGCCTAAATCTGATTCCAGGTCTCTTCCACATGTTCCCAAACCTGGTGCATCTTGCTCGTCAGTGTACACGTTATAATCTAGTTATTTCATACATGTTGTATTATGTATTTTTATTGTCCATGGGTAGTTTTTCCCCCAAGTTTAATACTATGTTGGCGAGAGTGGTACCTTTTTTGAAAGTATGTAATGTCATTTAATGTGTTGTGATAGTATGCATGACTCTTGTACTTGAAAAAGAGGCCAGTGAGCCTCAATATAAGTTGTTGGAGACAGTATCAATAAAAGGAATTCCAGGTTATCATATATTGGTATCTGCAACTTCCATAGTGGTCAAATTATACCATGCTACATCGATTGAAGTACCACCAGCATCCCAGCCTGACTGAGGGTCCTGGACGCTGGCAGCTTTTCTGTTTCATAGCCCTCATTGGAGTTGTGCCCACTTTAGCACAATTCAATATGGTGAGCCTTCATGTGGTCTCACTTTCCCTTGTCCCATAACCCTATGATTGCCTCTTCGCTAGTTATTTTGCAACTGTATAAGAAGAACAAAATACCCTCATTTTGAAGCACGTGCAAAACTGAAAGTTGGGTGTTGGATGTCATCAAACGCAGTGTCTATATAGGACAGTTTCTACCTGGCGCATACACGCACTTAGAGGAACCAATTTGCTCGCCCTCCGCCTCATCATTAAAGTGTTTTAGGGCTCGTGCAGACAGAACATCAGATCGCACTCGGACTAATGTTATTCTATGGGGTCATGCATATGACAATTTTTTTCCTCAGACAGAGCTGGTATGGGGGAAAACTTTGCACCATGGCTGAGTTTAATCAAATTTTGGGATCTTACTTGGCCATGCAAGTCAATAAGTTTGTAGAAAACATGGGACTGCACTTGGATGACATCTGATTGCGGTCCGATTTCCGTGCACTGACAGAATGGAGAAGAAAAAGGAATTTCTTTCTCCATATTCTCCTCTTTCGAGTAATATAATAAATACCCATTAACGTCTATGGTGCTTTTCACATGTCTGTGTTTTTTTACCGACCATGTATCTTTGGAGTCATGGATCAAATTACCAATACAAACCTATGGATCTGTAAAAATCATGGATAGCACACGGAAGCCATTCTTTTCCTACATGAAAATCACTGATGAAATTCTGATGGTGAAAACTGACACACAGGTCAAACACCGTTGAAACTGAGATGGAAAACACTGATGACACTATAACTGAAAAATCAGGGAGGTCTGAATGAGGCCTGAATCAGTTTACTCTCTGTACAAATACATGGAAGGAAGACCTGTCTTCTATTCATTGTTTACTTCTGAAACAGAAGATATTTCCAGAGTAAAGAAATGTGTCACAAAGGAGACTTGATTGGACCTGGTGCTTCTGTGATATGGGATAACCTACAGATACGGACACCTTTGGCTTGTAAAACATGAATATTATTTATGTTAATCGTCACCTTTAGTGCATACAATTGCCCTAATATTCAGATTGCAATCTTCATTATTTGGGCTCGCTCACACCACCGTATAAATCGGACGAGTGTTATCCCATTTTTTATCGGACCAATGTTATTTAATGGGACAAAGCTGATGACTTTTTTTTTTCACTGACAGAATATGTGCTGCGATTTCACTCCAAAGTCAGATGGACACAAGAAAAAAACCCAGATACCACAGTATGGCAATCGATTTTAACGGATACGTTATTATTCTGTAGCACAGGAAACTGTAAATGGGATTAATAACTGCTGAGTAAAAAAAACGGATTGTATACAGAGAGCACACGGATGACAAGTGAGAAAAATTGTCCCACTCTCCTGGATGAAAATTGGAACGATTCTTAATCCAATCGTGCGACTCCAGTCTTTCAGCCGCCTCTGATCTGCAGTTTGCAGCCTGATCCAAGTTTATGATAATAATAATGATAATAATCTTTATTTTTATATAGCGCTAACATATTCCGCAGCGCTTTACAGTTTGCACACATTATCATCGCTGTCCTCGATGGGGCTCACAATCTAAATTCCCTATCAGTTTGTCTATGACTCTTCTCTTCCAGTAATAGGGACTGATTGAAGGTGTGGGGGTCCCAGGGTGCTGATTGGAGGTCTGGGGGTCCCCAGGGTGCTGATTGAAGGTGTGGGGGTCCCAGGGTGCTGCTGTCTTAATTAGCATATAACAGCACAGTGTCTTTCCTACACTTTTGTTTCTTTTCCATGTGTTTCCTCCTTATCTGTAATCTATTTTGCTCTTTTTCCATATCTTCCACTGACTCCTGAATGTCTATTGATCTCTGTGAAATGTAAATGTGTCTCTCATTGTGGGGAAACACAATTCACACATGACTTCCACCTGGGACACCTCACACCCCACCTTTACTATGTAAATTCAGAGTGTGGTCTAGTGGGGGCATATGGATACCTCAAATGAGAGACATTGTGTAATTGCCACATCTTTCAGGAAAGAGTCATATCTTATGTGTAATATATCATAGTTGATGGGGGTAGGGAGAGGCGTGCATGGGTAGAGAAGAACCCACCCATGGGTGGGCCCAGGGAGGAGACTAATGTTCCACATCATCCCTAAGGATGGACAGTATATCATGAATGGGCTGTTTCCCATTTGTTAACACAAGTTGGGGACCCTCCAAGGTAATTGGACTTCTGCACATTCTTACCCAAGCCCCTGGAGAAGCAAAGGACTTTCTTACAAAGGACTGCTAAGTATGGAACTTTCCTGTTGTTAACCTTTTATTTTTATAACTGTTTTTGCCCCTTTTATGTATGTCTGTTATTTTCCTTTTTGTATACATATACACATAAGGCACTGCACCCTTTGGTGTGTTAAGGCCTAAAACATTAATAGCTTTGCCTTGTTTCTCTAAAGAACCTAAGTATCTCTGAAAAAACTAAGGGGTAGTTTGTGCATGTGACCTGTGTGTACATTGAGTTCATGACATTGGGACTCATCGCCCTTTCGGTAAGTGGGGGCACATTCAGTGTCTTGGGTGTGTAAACTGGTTGGGGGTATATTCTGGATTCAATCTGTAGCCTAAGTGAGGGGCTAGTGTGAGATTGGGCTGTAGCGTGACGTGAACTCCTTATAGTCCCCCATTCCACATCACGGACTGAGGACCCCACTGTGACAAAGACTATTAAAAAAGTTGCTTAACTTTGAAGTTGGGAAGCAAATCAACAATTAAAAAAACAGCAATTCTGTGCAAAGGTGTAATTAGCCTTTATTTTTATTTTTTTCGGGAGACAGGGGTCAGGCAACTATAAGGTGCTCAGGTTGCTCTCTGAACCCAAAGCAGTACACATGAAAGCAATCGTTGGATAATATTTGATGGAGGAGAGTCATCACACAGTATACAGATATACATCACGCAGATAGGTGCATTTTTATTAGTATTTTAGGAATTAGCTTCATTTTAAGTGATTGATTCTACCCACTGACAGGGACAGTTACTCCAATTACCAGGTTCCTCCATGTATCATGCCAAAGGGCAGTTCCCGGTTATCCTTATAGGTTATCCTACTTCTTATCCTCCACTGTTCCCATGTAGGAATGTTTATCCATCTATCTAACAGATATGGGAATAATTTGTGCAGGACGATTGATTACGATCAGTCAGGGCCATCTTCCAAATAACATGTGACTTAGTTTATATACTGTATATTACTGGTGAAAGTAATAATACAACTTCTCTTAATAAGGAACAGTCTCGGCCCCCTTCACACGTCTGTATAATACCGGTACCGTGTCTTCAGTGTTTTGGATCAGTGTGCCATCTTTTTCCGTTATGGCTTAAGAAAAATCAATTTCAAAGCTTCTCCTATACTTTGCAATGTTAAACACATAGAGCACAAGAACGGAACATGAATGACACACGGATGCTATCCGTGTGCTGTACATATTCTACCCACACCCATCGACTTGCATTGGCCATTGTCACCTGTGCTGCTGGTAAAAAAACGAACATTTCTCCTTGTGGTTTATACAGACACACGGACATGTGTGTAGCACCATAGATTGTAATGGGTACATGTGGCATCCGTGAAAAAAAAAAATGTTACACGTACTGCAAACACAGACATATGAAGGGGGCCTTAGGCCACGTTCACACGTTCAGTATTTGGTCAGTATTTCACATCAATATATGTAAGACAAAACCAGGAGAGGAACAATCAGAGGAAAAGTATAATAGAAACACGTCACCACTGTATTTATCACCCACTCCTGGTTTTAGCTTACAAATACTGACGTAAAATACTGACCAAATACTGATCATGTGACTGTAGCCTTAGATGAAGGCTAAATGACAACTTTAGAAGTGCGGCAATTCACAAAAGTCCAAATCACACAGATATAGAAATTCTGTTCTGGATGGATTTACTACATTTAAAGTACCATATATTATAAAGTTAGTAAACCTATGAGTGCAATAAAGCTATATAAGGCCACGTTTACATGTTCAGTATTTGGTCAGTATTTTTCTTCAGTAATCAGGAGTTGAAAAGTCAAAGGAAAAGTATGCTAGAAACAAGTCACCACTTCTGTATTTTTCACCCACTCCTGATTTTGGCTTACAAATACTGATGTAAAATACTGACCAAATACAGAACGTCTATGATTAGACAAGCGGAGCCTTGCACGTCTAGTCGGCACGTGACCGCATGTACACAAATTGTACACTTATGGTCACATGAACGACTGTTCTCGCTGCTGACACTGGAGAATCCTGAGAGCATGCAGTGCGCTCACCGCAAGGATTCAGAAGTCTGCAGTCACATGCAGTGACTACAGACTTTCATCACAAGCCTGAACAACCCCTTTTAAGGCCGGTTTCACACGTCCTGATATTTTTGGTACCAGAAAAAACGGTACCGGAGATATCCATGTCTGTGTGTGTCCTACATGCGGCACACGTGGGGCAACCGTGTGCCGCATCAGTACCACACGGACGGCCGCCGGGGAAGAAGCGCTACAGTAAGCTCTGTTCCCCTGCGTGTGGTGCTGAAGCCGGCTGTCATCAATTCTCCCCTGCTCGGCCAGTGAGCAGGGGAGAAGGGATGAAAGAAAAACCGACGTGGGGTTCCCCCTATGTTGTGAATTTGGATTCTGGGCTCCCCCGGTGGCCGCTTGTGGAATTGGACTTGTCATCCTCTTTCCTGTTTCACCTGGTTCCATCAGTAGTGGGTGTCGCTATTTAAGCTCATTTCTCTGGTGGTTTCTTGCCGGTCAACAATGTTATCTGATGCCTCTCAGTGCTTGTTCCTGCTTCTGACAACTACTAGATAAGTTGGACTTTTGTCCATGTTTCGTTTTGCCTATTTGTTCCAGTTCACAGCTGAAGTTTTGTTACTGTGTCTGGAAAGCTCTCGTTGATCAGGGATTGCTACTCTGGCGTTATGAGTTAATGCCAGAGTTTAAGGTAATCTCTGGATGGTGTTTTGTTAGTGTTTTTCTGCTGACCATGAAAGTATACTATCTGTCTTCTGCTATCTAGTAAGCGGACCTCAAATTTGCTAAGACTATTTTCCTGCTGCGTTTGTTGTTTCATCTGAACTCACCGTCATTATATGTGGGGGGCTACTGTCTTCTTTGGAATATTTCTCTAGAGGTGAGCCAGGTCTTATATTTCCCTCTGCTAGCTATTTAGGTCTTAGGCCAGAGCTGGGCATCTAGCAATAAATAGGAAATGCTACCTGGCTATTTCTAGTTGCGCGGCAGGCTTAGTTCATGGTCAGTATAGTTCCATCTTCCGAGAGCTTGTCCCTCTATAGGCTTGCTATGATCTCTGCCTGCAGAGATCATGACAGTTTGACCGGCCAATAAAGTGTTAAAGACCCAGGTTGAGAAAGGAGAGTTATAAGAAGTCTGCTGGAATTTTTTTTTTTTTTTTTTTTTTTTTCCTCCAGTTTGCCTTGCTGCAGTCTTTTTTCTCTCTCTCCTCCTAATCTCTGTATTGCTCTGTGTGCACCTGACAATAATGGATCTTCAGAGTGTAACTGCGGGTTTGAATAATCTCATCACGAAAGTACAAAATTTACAAGATTTTGTGGTACATGCTCCAGTATCTGAGCCGAAAATTCCTTTGCCGGAGTTCTTTACAGGGAATAGAGCTAGCTTCCAGAATTTCCGAAATAATTGTAAGCTTTATTTGTCCCTGAAGTCTCGTTCAGCTGGAGACCCTGCTCAGCAGGTTAGGATTGTGATTTCCTTGCTCAGGGGTGACCCTCAAGATTGGGCCTTCTCATTACCAGCAGGGGATCCTGCGTTGCGCGATGTGGATGCGTTTTTTCTGGCCTTGGGCTTGCTTTATGAGGAACCTCATTTGGAACTTCAGGCAGAAAAAACTTTGATGGCACTATCTCAGGGGCAAGACGAAGCTGAGGTTTACTGCCAAAAATTCCGTAAATGGTCTGTGCTTACTCAGTGGAATGAGTGCGCCTTGGCGGCAACTTTCAGAGAAGGTCTCTCTGATGCCGTTAAGGATGTTATGGTGGGGTTCCCAGTGCCTGCAGGTCTGAATGAGTCCATGACAATGGCTATTCAGATTGATAGGCGTCTGCGGGAGCGCAAACCGGTGCACCATCTGGCGGTGTCTATGGAAAAGACGCCAGAAAGTATGCAGTGTGATAGAATTCTGTCCAGGAGCGAGCGACAGAATTTTAGACGGAAGAATGGATTGTGCTTCTATTGTGGGGATTCTACTCATGTTATATCAGCATGCTCTAGGCGTACAAAGAAGCTTGATAAGTCTGTTTCCATTGGCACCATTCAGTCTAAGTTTATTTTGTCTGTAACCCTGATTTGCTCTTTGTCATCCATTGCCACGGACGCCTATGTTGACTCTGGCGCCGCTCTGAGTCTTATGGATTGGTCCTTTGCCAATCGTTGTGGTTTTGATTTAGAGCCTTTGGAGACTCTTATTCCTCTGAAGGGGATTGACTCCACCCCATTGGCTAATAATAAACCACAATACTGGACACAAGTAACCATGCGTATCAATCCGGATCACCAGGAGATTATTCGTTTCCTGGTGCTGTATAATTTACATGACGATTTGGTACTGGGATTGCCATGGTTGCAGTCTCACAATCCAGTCTTGGACTGGAGAGCAATGTCTGTGTTGAGCTGGGGATGTAAGGGTATTCATGGGGACTTACCTTTGGTTTCTATTTCGTCGTCCATTCCCTCTGAAGTCCCTGAGTTCCTCTCTGATTATCAAGACGTCTTTGACGAACCCAAGCTTGGGTCGTTACCTCCGCACCGTGAGTGCGATTGTGCCATAGATTTGATACCGGGTTGCAAATATCCAAAGGGTCGTTTGTTTAATCTGTCTGTGCCGGAACATGCTGCTATGCGGGAATATATAAAGGAGTCTTTGGAAAAGGGACATATTCGTCCATCTTCTTCTCCCTTGGGAGCTGGGTTTTTCTTTGTCTCAAAAAAGGACGGCTCTTTGAGACCATGTATTGATTATCGGCTTCTGAATAAGATCACTGTTAAGTACCAATACCCATTGCCATTGCTTACTGATTTGTTTGCTCGTATAGAGGGTGCTAAGTGGTTCTCTAAAATTGATCTTCGTGGGGCGTATAATTTGGTGCGGATCAGGCAGGGGGATGAGTGGAAGACCGCATTTAATACGCCCGAGGGCCACTTTGAGTATTTGGTCATGCCTTTTGGTCTTTCTAATGCCCCTTCAGTTTTCCAGTCTTTTATGCATGATATTTTCCGCGATTTTCTGGATAAATTTATGATAATATATCTGGATGATATTCTGATTTTTTCTGATGACTGGGACTCTCATGTCCAGCAGGTCAGGAGAGTTTTTCAGGTTCTGCGGTCTAATTCTTTATGTGTGAAGGGGTCTA
Source organism: Ranitomeya variabilis (assembly GCF_051348905.1). Taxonomy (NCBI): domain Eukaryota; kingdom Metazoa; phylum Chordata; class Amphibia; order Anura; family Dendrobatidae; genus Ranitomeya; species Ranitomeya variabilis. Next base: position 383,128,681 of record NC_135237.1, on the reverse strand, counting down.
AGTGCGTTTTTGGGGTCCAGAAAATTTCCTTTTTGGGGTATATTTTTTCTCCCTCTTCCATTGAGATGGATCCCGTCAAGGTGCAAGCTATTTGTGACTGGACTCAGCCCTCCTCTCTTAAGGGTCTTCAGAGATTTTTGGGCTTTGCCAACTTTTACCGCCGATTTATTGCTGGTTTTTCGGATGTCGTTAAACCACTGACTGATTTGACCAGACATGGCGCTGATGTTGCTAATTGGTCCCCTCATGCTGTAGAGGCCTTTCAGGAGCTTAAGCACCGTTTTGCCTCTGCCCCTGTGTTACGTCAGCCTGATGTGAATCTGCCTTTTCAGGTTGAGGTTGACGCTTCGGAGATCGGAGCTGGGGCAGTGTTGTCGCAGAAAGGTTCCGACTGCTCCGTCATTAGGCCTTGTGCTTTCTTTTCTCGCAAATTTTCGCCCGCAGAGCGGAATTATGATGTTGGGAATAGGGAGCTTTTGGCCATGAAGTGGGCGTTTGAGGAGTGGCGCCATTGGCTAGAGGGGGCTAAGCATCAGGTGGTGGTATTGACTGACCACAAAAATTTGATTTATCTTGAGACTGCCAGGCGCCTGAATCCTAGACAGGCGCGCTGGTCTTTATTTTTTTCTCGCTTTAATTTTGTGGTGTCATACCTACCGGGTTCTAAGAATGTTAAGGCAGATGCCCTTTCTAGGAGTTTTGACCCGGACTCTCCTGGTAATGCTGAACCCACAGGTATCCTTAGGGAGGGAGTAATTTTGTCGGCCGTTTCTCCTGATCTGCGGCGGTCCTTGCAAGAGTTTCAGGCGGATAGACCGGATCGTTGTCCGCCTGATAGACTGTTTGTTCCGGATGATTGGACCAGTAGAGTCATCTCTGAGGTACATTCTTCTGCATTGGCAGGTCATCCCGGAATTTTTGGTACCAGGGATTTGGTGGCAAGATCCTTCTGGTGGCCTTCCCTGTCACGAGATGTGCGAGTCTTTGTGCAGTCATGTGACATTTGTGCTCGGGCCAAGTCTTGTAGTTCTCGGGCTAGCGGACTGCTGTTGCCCTTGCCTATTCCTAAGAGGCCTTGGACACACATCTCGATGGATTTTATTTCAGATCTGCCTGTTTCCCAGAAGATGTCTGTCATCTGGGTGGTCTGTGACCGTTTCTCTAAAATGGTCCATTTGGTTCCTCTGCCCAAGTTGCCTTCTTCTTCTGAGTTGGTTCCTCTGTTTTTTCAGAATGTTGTCCGATTGCACGGTATTCCTGAGAATATTGTTTCTGACAGAGGTACCCAATTTGTGTCTAGATTTTGGCGGGCATTCTGTGCTAGGATGGGCATAGATTTGTCTTTTTCATCTGCTTTTCACCCTCAGACTAATGGCCAGACCGAGCGGACTAATCAGACCCTGGAGACATATCTGAGGTGTTTTGTCTCTGCTGACCAGGATGATTGGGTTGCTTTTTTGCCATTGGCAGAGTTCGCCCTCAATAATCGGGCCAGCTCTTCCACCTTGGTGTCCCCGTTTTTCTGTAATTCGGGGTTTCACCCTCGATTTTCCTCCGGTCAGGTGGAATCCTCGGATTGTCCTGGAGTGGATGCGGTGGTGGAGAGATTGCATCACATCTGGGGGCAGGTTATGGACAATTTGAAGTTGTCCCAGGAGAAGACTCAGCGTTTTGCCAACCGTCATCGTCGTGTTGGTTCTCGGCTTTGTGTTGGAGATTTGGTGTGGTTGTCTTCTCGTTTTGTCCCTATGAGGGTCTCTTCTCCTAAGTTTAAACCTCGGTTCATCGGCCCTTATAGAATATTGGAGATTCTTAATCCTGTTTCTTTCCGTTTGGACCTCCCTGCGTCCTTTTCCATTCATAACGTTTTTCATCGGTCGTTATTGCGCAGGTATGAGGTACCTGTTGTACCTTCAGTTGAGCCTCCTGCTCCGGTGTTGGTTGAGGGTGAGTTGGAGTACGTTGTGGAGAAAATTTTGGACTCTCGTGTTTCCAGACGGAGACTCCAGTATCTGGTCAACTGGAAGGGTTACGGCCAGGAGGATAATTCTTGGGTCAATGCATCTGATGTTCATGCTTCTGATCTTGTTCGTGCCTTCCATAGGGCTCATCCTGGTCGCCCTGGTGGATCTGGTGAGGGTTCGGTGCCCCCTCCTTGAGGGGGGGGTACTGTTGTGAATTTGGATTCTGGGCTCCCCCGGTGGCCGCTTGTGGAATTGGACTTGTCATCCTCTTTCCTGTTTCACCTGGTTCCATCAGTAGTGGGTGTCGCTATTTAAGCTCATTTCTCTGGTGGTTTCTTGCCGGTCAACAATGTTATCTGATGCCTCTCAGTGCTTGTTCCTGCTTCTGACAACTACTAGATAAGTTGGACTTTTGTCCATGTTTCGTTTTGCCTATTTGTTCCAGTTCACAGCTGAAGTTTTGTTACTGTGTCTGGAAAGCTCTCGTTGATCAGGGATTGCTACTCTGGCGTTATGAGTTAATGCCAGAGTTTAAGGTAATCTCTGGATGGTGTTTTGTTAGTGTTTTTCTGCTGACCATGAAAGTATACTATCTGTCTTCTGCTATCTAGTAAGCGGACCTCAAATTTGCTAAGACTATTTTCCTGCTGCGTTTGTTGTTTCATCTGAACTCACCGTCATTATATGTGGGGGGCTACTGTCTTCTTTGGAATATTTCTCTAGAGGTGAGCCAGGTCTTATATTTCCCTCTGCTAGCTATTTAGGTCTTAGGCCAGAGCTGGGCATCTAGCAATAAATAGGAAATGCTACCTGGCTATTTCTAGTTGCGCGGCAGGCTTAGTTCATGGTCAGTATAGTTCCATCTTCCGAGAGCTTGTCCCTCTATAGGCTTGCTATGATCTCTGCCTGCAGAGATCATGACACCCCTATATTTGTAAACCAACAAGGCAAAACTCACAGGTGTGGGCTGCTATTCTCAGGCTGGTAAGGGGCCATGGATTTTGCCCATCCCCAGCCTAAAAACAGCAGCCCGCAGCTGCCCAAGAATTGCCCATGTATTAGATGCGCCAATTCTGGAGCTTTGCCTGGTTCTTCCCACTTGCCCTGTCCATTACTAATCCTATAGTTATTAAAGGGTTAATCAAACACCACACAGTAAGAAAAAATGTTCCCACGCTGAAGAGTTAATTTTAGTTCAGGCCGTCAGGGAGTTAAGCTTTGGTGACATCACCACTAGTCACTGAAGCCCTGCTCCCAGCATTTCATACATTCACCAGTAGTTTACAGCCGGGAGAGGTCGCATTAGCAGCACTCCCGGTTGTAAACTGTACATTCTGTATGCAGCAAGGTAAATTTGTCACAAGTTTAAAACGTAACTTTCAATAAAAGCTATAGCAGCTATGAAAAGTCCTAAGGACCATTAAATCACCAACACACAAAAATTAAAGCAACGCACAAATCACGTATCAGTGAGTGTAGATCGCCCCCAGGCACAGGGCAGTGGGGTACTTGGTACCGGGCCGCTCTGTCTCGGTTCTGGGGATGTCACGGTGTCCCGACCCGGTCCGTGACCCTGCTAAGGGGCGCCCAATTAAAGGTGTAGATGAGAGTTTGTCAAGTGTTCGTGACGCCACCTGTGGTGTTCGGTCAGGGTGACCGACGCTGCTTAGGGGTCCGCTGGGGTGATGTTATGGCAGCTAGATGGTATACCTTCCCACAGGTGAAGTATATCCCCAGGGCTTCCCTTGATGAGTAGATGGTAATAGTGTAGGTCGCAGTAAATAACGAGGACACAGGGTTGCAGTCTCTTTACCTTTTACTGTAGACTTCAGCATCCACAATCCAGAGCACTGCTAACAGGGCTGGCTGAATCCGGCCGGTCTGAAGGCACATCCAGAGTTCCCTTTACAGGTGGAAATCAGTAGCCTTCCTACTAGCGCCTGTGTGTTGTAGTACCTCCCTGCTGAGCACCACGGGATAGTCCTCACAACTGTCGTTTATGTTTCTGTTTCTCTCTCTCCGTCCCCCAGATGGTATGGATAGGGCGACCCATATGACGGGGTAGGCCTGGAGCTATTTTATAGGGACCCTAGAGACGCCCCTCTCCCACAATTTGCCTCCGTTGTCTTCATTAGGTTAAAGGTTGGGCAGCCAACTTGGAATTAACTGTCCTGCCGTAGTTTGAATTAATGCGTAGAGCTTATTACTCCCTCGGTGTTCTGGCCACCGGCTACGCGCCTCAGAAGGATGTTGCCGATCTTAAGGCAGGACTCCTCCTGGTATTTATCTCCTTTTGCTATGATCTCTTTTCTCACTTCTCCACAATGTACTTTGCTTCGTGTCCTTTCTTAAGATACTGCCGCAATGAGGTGCAGGCGCAGCTCTGTAACGTTCTTTTTCTTGCTAAGTCTCTGCCAGGATCCCACCCCTGACAGGGACCTCTGTCTGCAGCTCAGATGTTCATCCTTCTCTCCCTGTCTGCCTGACAGGTCTTCCCTGGGTCTCACCCAGTAGCGTTCTCCTCTAACTTCCTATCCAACCCCCAGTTTTACCCGAGTGTGAGGAGTGGCCTAATAGATAGAACCCTTTGCTCCCCCTGGTGGCCGGAGTGTGAAGTGTAGTGTGTGACTGTGATACCTGGTCAGGTGAACTCCTTTAGTACAATCAGACGTACCATCACTCCCCCTGGTGGAAGAGCGACAATACTGCACGACCAGGACTCTGGGGCGCTGCACTTGCTCATGTGGCATAGTGGAAAAAACACAACCCTTTTTTTTTTTTTCAAAAAAATATACATAAACCACCATAGGAAAAAAGCATTAGGCACCAATAAACAATCGTCTTGCTGTCATTTTATAGTATATTTCACATTTGGACAGAAAGAAACAGGCAAACCATCATTTGAAACTTGTTGCCTGAAATAATAAAGAGGAACAATCTCACCCAAGTGTTGTTCCTTCCTTCACACAGCAGGGATATGCTGATCCAGATAGATCCATATTTAGAGGGGAGGCCTCCAAACATCCAAACAATACAACGTTACTCAGATCTATGAAGGCCAGCTCCTTCACTTGGTGTGTGATGGATATCACACACTCTGTCCACACTTTTTAACCCCTTTCTGACATTGGACGTACTATCCCGTCGAGGTGGGGTGGGCCCGTATGACCACCAACGGGATAGTACGTCCAGCGCGATCGGCCGTGCTCACGGGGGGAGCGCGGCCGATCGCGGCCGGGTGTCAGCTGACTATCGCAGCTGACATCCGGCACTATGTGCCAGGAGCGGTCACGGACCGCCCCCCGGCACACCGCTATCAAACATGATCGCGGTGCGCCGGCGGTACAGGGAAGCATCGCGCAGGGAGGGGGCTCCCTGTGTGCTTCCCTGAGACCCCCGGAGCAAGGCAATGTGATCGCGTTGCTCCGAGGGTCTCTTACCTCCTCTCCCTGCAGTACCCGGATCCAAAATGGCCGCGGCATCCGGGTCCTGCAGGGAGGGAGGTGGCTTACCGAGTGCCTGCTCAGAGCAAGCGCTTGGTAAGCCTGCAGCACTGTAAGTCAGATCGCCGATCTGACAGAGTGCTGCGCAAACTGTCAGATCAGCGATCTGTGATGTACCCCCTGGGACAAAGTAAAAATGCTAAAAAAAAAATTTCCACACGTGTAAAAAAAAAAAAAAAATCCTAAAGAAAGAAAAAAAAATATATTATTCCCATAAATACATTTCTTTACATAAATAATAAAGAAAACAATAAAAGTACACATATTTAGTATCGCCGCGTCCGTAACGACCCAACCTATAAAACTGTCCCACTAGTTAACCCCTTCAGTGAACACCGTAGGAAAAAAAAAATGAGGCAAAAAACAACGCTTTATTATCATACCGCCGAACAAAAAGTGGACTAACACGCGATCAAAAAGACGGATATAAATAACCATGGTACCGCTGAAAACGTCATCTTGTCCCGCAAAAAATGAGCCACCACACAGCGTCATCAAAGAAAAAATAAAAAAGTTATAGTCCTCAGAATGAAGCGATGCCAAAATAATTATTTATTCTATAAAATAGTTTTTATCGTATAAAAGCGCCAAAACATAAAAAAATGATATAAATGAGGTATCGCTGTAATCGTACTGACCCGAAGAATAAAACTACTTTATCAATTTTACCAAACGTGGAACGGTATAAACACCTCCCCCAAAAGAAATTCATGAATAGCTGTTTTTTTGTCATTCTGCCTCACAAAAATCGGAATAAAAAGCGATCAAAACTGTCACGTGTCCAAAAATGTTACCAATAAAAACATAAACTCGTCCCACAAAAAACAAGACCTCTCAAAACTCTGTGGACCAAAATATGGAAAAATTATAGGTCTCAAAATGTGGAGACGCAAAAACTTTTTTGCAATAAAAAGTGACTTTTAGTGTGTGATGGCTGCCAATCATAAAAATCCGCTATAAAAAATGCTATAAAAGTAAATCAAACCCCCCTTCATCACCCCCTTAGTTAGGGAAAAATAATAAAATTAAAAAAATTTATTTATTTCCATTTTCCCATTAGGGATAGGGCTAGGGTTAGGGTTGGGGCTAAAGTTAGGGTTGGGGCTAAAGTTAGGGTTAGGGTTTGGATTACATTTACGGTTGGGATTAAGGTTGGGATTAGAGTTAGTGGTGTGTCAGGGTTAGGGGTGTGGTTAGGGTTACCGTTGGGATTAGGGTTAGGGGTGTGTTTTGATAAGGGTTTCAGTTAGAATTGGGGAGTTTCCACTGTTTAGGCACATCAGGGGCTCTCCAAACGCGACATGGCGTCCGATCTCAATTCCAGCCAATTCTGCATTGAAAAAGTAAAACAGTGCTCCTTTTCTTCCGAGCTTTCCCGTGCGCCCAAACAGGGGTTTACCCCAACGTATGGGGCATCAGCGTACTCGGGACAAATTGGACAACAACTTTTGGGGTCCAAGTTCTCTTGTTACCCTTGGGAAAATATAAATTTTGGGGGCTAAAAATCATTTTTGTGGGAGAAAAAAGATTTTTTATTTTCACGGCTCAGCATTGTAAACTGTAGTGAAACACTTGGGGGTTCAAAGTTCTCACAACACATTTAGATAAGTTCCCTGGGAGGTCTAGTTTCCAATATGGGGTAACTTTTGGGGGTTTCTACTGTTTGGGTACATCAGGGGCTCTGCAAATGCAACGTGACGCCTGCAGACCAATCCATCTAAGTCTGCATTCCAAATGGCGCTCCTTACCTTCCGAGCTCTGCCATGCGCCCAAACAGTGGTTCCCCCCCACATATGGGGTATCAGCATACTCAGGACAAATTGGACAACAACTTTTGGGGTCCAATTTATCCTGTTACCCTTGTGAAAATACAAAACTGGGGGCCAAAAAATCATTTTTGTGAAAAAAAAAGAATTTTTATTTTCATGGCTCAGCGTTATAAACTGCAGTGAAACACTTGGGGGATCAAAGCTCTCAAAACACATCTAGATAAGTTCCTTAGGGGGGTCTACTTTCCAAAATGGTGTCACTTGTGGGGGGGTTTAATGTTTAGGCACACCAGGGGCTCTCCAAACGCGACATGGTGTCCCATCTCAATTCCAGTCAATTTTGCATTGAAAAGTCAAACGGTGCTCCTTCCCTTCAGAGCTCTGCCATGCGCCCCAACAGTCGTTTACCCCCACATATCGGGTATCAGCGTACTCAGGACAAATTGCACAACAACTTTTGGGGTCCAATTTCTTCTCTTACCCTTGGGAAAATAAAAAATTGGGGGCGAAAAATAATTTTTGTGAAAAAATATGATTTTTTATTTTTACGGCTCAGCATTATAAACTTCTGTGAAGCACTTGGTGGGTCAAAGTGCTCACCACACATCTAGATAAGTTCCTTAGGGGGTCTACTTTCCAAAATGGTGTCACTTGTGGGGGGTTTCAATGTTTAGGCACATCAGGGGCTCTCCAAACGCAACATGGCGTTCCATCTCAATTCCAGTCAATTTTGCATTGAAAAGTCAAATTGCGCTCCTTCCCTTCCGAGCTCTGCCATGCGCCCAAACAGTGGTTTACCCCCACATATGGGGTATCAGCGTACTCAGCACAAATTGTAAAACAACTTTTGGGGTCCATTTTCTCCTGTTACCCTTGGTAAAATAAAACAAATTGGAGCTGAAATAAATTTTGTGTAAAAAAAAGTTAAATGTTAATTTTTATTTAAACATTCCAAAAATTCCTGTGAAACACCTGAAGGGTTAATAAACTTCTTGAATGTGGTTTTGAGCACCTTGAGGGGTACAGTTTTTAGAATGGTGTCACACTTGGGTATTTTCTATCATATAGACCCCTCAAAATGACTTCAAATGAGATGTGGTCCCTGAAAAAAAAATGGTGTTGTAAAAATGAGAAATTGCTGGTCAACTTTTAACCCTTATAACTCCCCAACAAAAAAAAAATGTTGGTTCCTAAATTGTGCTGATGTAAAGTAGACATGTGGGAAATTTTACCTATTAAGTATTTTGTGTGACATATCTCTGTGATTTAAGGGCATAAAAATTCAAAGTTGGAAAATTGTGAAATTTTAAAAATTTTCGCCAAATTTCCGTTTTTTTCACAAATAAACGCAAGTTATATCGAAGAAATTTTACCACTATCATGAAGTACAATATGTCATGAGAAAACAATGTCATAATCGCCAAGATCCGTTGAAGCGTTCCAGAGTTATAACCTCATAAAGGGACAGTGGTCAGAATTGTAAAAATTGGCCCAGTCATTAACGTGCAAACCACCCTTGGGGGTAAAGAGGTTAACGAACGGCTTCTCCCCTGATGATCAAGCCAAGAGAAACGCATTGGGAGATATACGTGTTGGGGACTGCTGTGATTGTGGTCCTGCATAGATCTGAGTAAGGCTACTTTCACGCTATGCGTCGTTTTGTAGAAAAAACGCATCCTGCAAAAGTGCTTGCAGGATGCGTTTTTTCTCCATAGACTTGCATTAGCGACGCAGTGCGACGCATTGCCACACGTCGCAACCGTCGTGCGACGGTTGCGTTGGACCGTCTCCACCAAAAAACGTTGCACGTAATGTTTTTTGGTGCGTCGTGTCCGCCATTTCCGACCACGCATGCGTGGCTGGAACTCCGCCCCCTCTTCCCCGCACCTCACAGTGGGGCAGCGGATGCGTTGAAAAACAGCATCCGCTGCCCCCATTGTGCGGCGCTTTCACTGCTTGCGTCTGTACGTTGCAACGACGCAATTCGTCGTGCGCCGTACGACACTAGTGTGAAAGTAGCCTAACGGGGTATTGTATGGACGTTTGGAGGCCGCATGTCCCCGCTGTGTGAAGGAAGGAACGACACTTGGGTGAGATTGTTCCTCTTTATTATTTCAGGCAACAAGTTACAAATGATGGTTTGCCTGTTTCTTTCTGTCCAAATGTGAAATATACTATAAAATGGCAGCAAGACGATTGTTTATTGGCGCCTAATACTTTTTTCCTATGGTGGTTTATGTATATTTTTTTGAAAAAAAAAAAGGGTTGTGTTTTTTCCACTATGCCATATGGAATTGTGGCGCTCTACATGAGCACTTACTGATACGTGATTTGTGCGTTGCTTTAATTTTTGTGTGTTGGTGATTTAATGGTCCTTAGGACTTTTTATAGCTGTTATAGCCTTTATTAAAAGTTACGTTTTAAACTTGTGACAAATTTACCTTGCTGCATACATCTTGTTTTTGATTGGTAGATCATTTGTGTTTTTTGATTTTTTTTTTAAACTTACATTCCCCTAGATATGGATTACTGCGTGGGATTGACTGTATGCCGGACAGGTATGGTATATTGTTTGTTTATTATCTTGACATTTTTTATAGGAGATTGAGGGCTTTGCTTGGAATAGCAAACTAATAAAGATGGAAAAACTGTGTTTATTGTTTTATTTCATTAAAATATTTTTTTCTTACTGTGTGGTGCTTGATTAACCTTTTAACAACTATAGGATTAGTAATGGATAGGTGTCTCATTGACACCTCTCCATTACTAAGCCAGCTTAATGTCACCATACAATAGGAAGGTGACATTAACCCCTCATTACCCCACTTGACACCGCTACAGGGCAAGTGGGAAGAAGCGGGCAAAGCTCCAGAATTGGCACAACTAATAGATACACCTTTTCTGGGCAGCTGCAGGCTGCTGTTTTTAGGCCCCTTAGCAGCCTAAAAATAGCAGTCCGCAGCTGTGAGTTTTGATGGGTGGGTTTACAAATATAGGAGGGACTCCAGGTCATTTTTTTCTTTCATTAATTGTCCCCTGCTTGCGCTGCTTGCAGGCAGAGCAGGGGACAATGGATGACAGCCGTATTCAGCATTCAGCATCACACGCAGGGGAACAGCGGCTTACAGTAGCGCTGTTTCCCCTGCGGCCGTCCGCGCACGAGGAGTACAGTGTACGCTGTTCTCTGTGTGCACGTGTGTGGCATGTTTGGCGGCCCGTGTGTCCGGGCAAGGCTTTTTTTTACACTTGGTGTGGTTTTTCGTCCCGTTTTTGCGGCCCCAATAGATTTCTATGGGGCCACAAAAACGGGCCAAAATAATTCCACGGAGCGCCGTATGGCTGTGAGGGCCATATTGACAGTTGTGAAAAAATATCGAGCCTGCTCGATATTTTTCACGGCATACGGACACGGCCCCCATTGAAAATCAATGGGGCTGCAAAAACAACGGAAGCTTGTTTTGCAGTGTACCGTGAATTCCGCTTTTGTAGATCGCCATTTTTTTTGGTCCCTACTTTTTCCCTACTATTCTAATCCAGAAAAACGGCGATTCGCAAGATTTTTGTGGCCCGTTTTTTGCGGGAGACTGGGAAAATTACAGAGATACGGCCCGCGAAAACGGGACGCTAAAATCACAGCAAGTGTAAAAGAAGCGTAAAAACGGACATGTCTGCTTGTTTTGCACATGGATACACGGTCCGTCAAAATACTCTGACATGTGTATAGACCCATTCATTTGAATGGGTCTACGTGTGTCAGTGTCTCCGGTACGTGAGAAAACTGTCACTACACGTACTGGAGGCACTGACATGTGAAACCGGCCTAATAAATTATTTTTTTTTGCCTCATTAATGGATGTGTGTAGAACTTGCCTTGAAACAATATATACGGTATATATTTTTTAAGCAAGGCGTCTTGCAAAGTGGTTTTACTTTTAATTTCAGATGAAAAAAAATATGTTAGAAAGACTGACATGGTGAATTAGTAAAAAATAAAACCTACTAACTATAAACAATAAAAAGAAAACATTTTGTAAAGTGAAATGGGTTAAATGTATAAACAAATCTAATAAATCATAAAAATAAGATTAACCGCCGTGTGAAATACCTCACTCAGAATAAGTGGAATAAGTGGCCTAACAGCTTAACTTCATAAGTAATACATTTATTGGGTAGGAAAAAGCTGATTAAGGGATCAGACCTGAATCCCCTGCCAGTCTCATTGTTAATATCCAAAAAGGAATGTGTGATATTGCAGCTGGAAAATGTGATCCCTGGTAGGGCAATTCTCAATATATTTCCCTTTATCTACTGTTATTTAATGCTTGAACATAAATGATAAGGTCCCTTGTAAAATGTAAGCTTAATGTAGTATTTTGGTAGGAAGAATTTTTCACCTAAACATCTCCCCCCTCAATTGCCAGAATGAGGCACTTTTATCCCCACTATAATAGTGCAGGAGTGCACATGCTCAACCTCAACATTCTGAACAGTGCACATGCTTAACCTCAACATGCCCAACAGTGCACATGCTCAACCTCAACATGCCCAACAGGGCACATGCTCACCCTCAACAAGCCCAACAGTGCACATGCTCAACCTCAACATGCCCAACAGTGCACATGCTCAACCTCAACATGCCCAACAGTGCACATGCTCAATCTCAACATGCACAACAGTGCACATGCTCAATCTCAACATGCCCAACAGTGCACATGCTCAACCTCAACATGCCCAAAAGTGCACATACTCAACCTCAACATGCCTAACAGTGCACATGCTCAACCTCAACATGCTCAACAGTGCACATGCTCAACTTCAACATGCCCAAAAGTGCACATACTCAACCTCAACATGCCTAACAGTGCACATGCTCAACCTCAACATGCTCAACAGTGCACATGCTCAACCTCAACATGCCCAACAGTGCACATGCTCAACCTTAACATGCCCAAAAGTGCACATACTCAACCTCAACATGCCTAACAGTGCACATGCTCAACCTCAACATGCCTAAGTGCACATGCTCAACCTCAACATGCTCAACAGTGCACATGCTCAACCTCAACATGCCCAACAGTGCACATGCTCAACCTCAACATGCCCAACAGTGCACATGCTCAATCTCAACATGCACAACAGTGCACATGCTCAATCTCAACATGCGCAACAGTGCACATGCTCAACCTCAACATGCCCAAAAGTGCACATACTCAACCTCAACATGCCTAACAGTGCACATGCTCAACCTCAACATGCTCAACAGTGCACATGCTCAACTTCAACATGCCCAAAAGTGCACATACTCAACCTCAACATGCCTAACAGTGCACATGCTCAACCTCAACATGCTCAACAGTGCACATGCTCAACCTCAACATGCCCAACAGTGCACATGCTCAACCTTAACATGCCCAAAAGTGCACATACTCAACCTCAACATGCCTAACAGTGCACATGCTCAACCTCAACATGCTCAACAGTGCACATGCTCAACCTTAACATGCCCAACAGTGCACATGCTCAACTTCAACATGCCGAACAGTGCACATGCTCAACCTCAACTTGCTCAACAGTGCACATTCCCAACCTCAACATGCCAAACAGTGCACATGCTCAACCTCAACAGTGCACATGCTGAACCTCCAACCCATTCACTACCAATGGGACTGCCGGAGACAGCAGAGTACATCGCTTTCTCAGTTCAATAAATAATGAATGGTGCTGTGGACGAGTATGTGCACTGCTGCTGCATTCTAGGGTGATAAGGGTATGTGCACACGTCAGGATTTCTTCAGGATTTTTTGCGTTTTTTGCGGATTTCCCCGATAAAAACGCTATAATACCGCATAAAAAAACGCATACATTATTCATCCTATCATTTAGAATGCATTCCGCATTTTTTGTGCATTCCGGAAAAAGAATCAACATGTTCATTATTTTTTGCAGATTTCCCATTAAATTGGAGTGTCCGGAAAAAAACGCAAACAATCCGCATAAAAACCGCCCAAAAAACGCGTAAAAAACGCGCAAAAACCGCAAAAAAAAAACGCATGCAGATTTCTGGCAGAAATGTCCGGATTTTGTCAGCAGAATTTCTGCAAGAAATCCTGACGTGTGCACATACCCTAAAAGTTCCCTGTTCTGACAATCATCGGGGGCACTAATCATTGCAACTCCACCAATCTAGAAGTAATAATCTATTTTGTGGATAGTAGCGATGAGCGAACGAGCTTGGATAATGTGTTATCCGAGAATGCTCGTGCTCTAGAGTATCTTTGGCGTGCTCTTATACTATTTTCGAGTCACTGCGGATGGATGTCTCACGGGCCACGGCTATTTGACAGCCACAACACATGCAAGGCTAGCCTGTTTGTTAGGTAATCCCTGCATGTGTTGTGGCTGTCGAACAACCACTGAGACTCAAACATAGTACTCCGCACACCGAAGACACTCCATTAGCACACGATCGTGCTCGGATAACACCTTATCCCAGCTTGCTCGCTCATCACTAGTGGATAGGTAATAACTAATAACTAGTGTTGAGCGATACCGTCCGATACTTGAAAGTATCGGTATCGGAAAGTATCGGCCGATACCGGCAAAGTATCGGATCCAATCCGATACCGATACCCGATACCAATACAAGTCAATGGGACTCAGGTATCGGACGGTATTCCTGATGGTTCCCAGGGTCTGAAGGAGAGGAAACTCTCCTTCAGGCCCTGGGATCCATATTAATGTGTAAAAGAAAGAATTAAAATAAAAAATATCGCTATACTCACCTGTCCGACGCAGCCGGGACCTCAGCGAGGGAACCGGCAGCGTTGTTTGTTTAAAATTCGCGCTTTTACTTGGTTACGTGAGGTCCCGGCTTGTGATTGGTCAGGGCGGCCATGTTGCCGGGACGCGGACCAATCACAGCAAGCCGTGACGAAATTACGTCACGGCTTGCTGTGATTGGTCCGAGTCCCGGCAACATGGCCGCCATTAACCAATCACAAGCCGTGACGTCACGGGAGGCTGGACATGCGCGTATTTTGAAAAGCGCGCGTGTCCAGCCTCCAGTGACGTCCCGGCTTATGATTGGTCACGGCGCCATGTTGCCGGGACGCGGACCAATCACAGCAAGCCGTGACGAAATTACGTCACGGCTTGCTGTGATTGGTCCGCGTCCCGGCAACATGGCCGCCATTAACCAATCACAAGCCGTGACGTCACGGGAGGCTGGACACGCGCGCTTTTCAAAATACGCGCATGTCCAGCCTCCCGTGACGTCCCGGCTTGTGATTGGTTAATGGCGGCCATGTTGCCGGGACGTCACTGGAGGCTGGACACGCGCGCTTTTCAAAATACGCGCATGTCCAGCCTCCCGTGACGTCCCGGCTTGTGATTGGTTAATGGCGGCCATGTTGCCGGGACGTCACTGGAGGCTGGACACGCGCGCTTTTCAAAATACGCGCATGTCCAGCCTCCCGTGACGTCACGGCTTGTGATTGGTTAATGGCGGCCATGTTGCCGGGACGTCACTGGAGGCTGGACACGCGCGCTTTTCAAAATACGCGCATGTCCAGCCTCCCGTGACGTCACGGCTTGTGATTGGTTAATGGCGGCCATGTTGCCGGGACGCGGACCAATCACAGCAAGCCGTGACGTAATTTCATCACGGCTTGCTGTGATTGGTCCGCGTCCCGGCAACATGGCCGCCCTGACCAATCACAAGCCGGGACTTCACGTAACCAAGTAAAAGCGCGAAATTTAAACAAACAACGCTGCCGGTTCCCTCGCTGAGGTCCCGGCTGCGTCAGACAGGTGAGTATAGCGATATTTTTTATTTTAATTCTCTTTTTTACACATTATTACATTAATGTTGTTGCGATACCCGATACCCGATATCACAAAAATATCGGATCTCGGTATCGGAAATTCCGATACAGCAAGTATCGGCCGATACCCGATACTTGCAGTATCGGAATGCTCAACACTAGTAATAACTTCTGTCTATCAGAAAGGCTTCAAAATGAATCACACCACAGAAAAAATAAGGGTTTATTCTGGATATTGTAGGGCAGCGTTGTTTGGGGACACATGGCATCACGTGTGATGGAACAGGAAATGTTATACTAGAAATCAGAAATGTTTCTATTTTTCATATCCATCCAGGTTTTATGAATATAGGTATAAAGCATCATAAAAAGCAATCTTTGATAGGAAGCTGTTACATATCTGCAGAAACAGACCTGCCACCACCCACTGATCCCAAACACACACTCTCCATATTGTTATCAGTTTGCCCACATTATACTGTTCAGATGTGAAACAAGACCGGTTAGGGGAATATCTGCCATGTACGCAGACTCAAAGGTTGGTCAATGGTGTAAGCTAAGCCTTGGCTGATGAGAACCAGATAAAGCCTCACTCTGCAGTTCTGCAGGCCTTACAGTGCATGTGACCAGCAAATCATCTACATTAAAGATCAGATGTAAGGCCCCAACATATAAGGATGCTGCCTGTTATATGTTTATAAAACCATTCAAAGGGTTTTCCAGCTTCCAGTAAATGTCTATCCCCAGCTACAGTGTGTTTTACAAAAATAAACCGTCCTTTACTCACCCTCCCCAGGTCCAATGTTGAGTCTCCGCTGCTGCTTCCGGTGTCTGTTATTGTCCGAAGCACTGATGATATGTCGGCAGCTCGTCAGGCAATAAGTGAGCTCAGTAGCTCTGACTGATAACACAATACAGTCACTCAGAGCTGCTGAGCTCACTGATTGGCTACAGTTCTGTTGACATGACGTCAACGCTGCAGACAATGACAGTGCCAGCTGAACAGCTGCAGAGACTCAGCGGCGGACCTGGGGAGAGTCAGTGAAGCACAATTTTTGTTTTTTTGTGTGTTTTTTTAAAATAAACTGCAGCCAAGGGACAGGGTTTTTTTTAACTCAGAAAACCTCTTTAAACATAAAATATACATTGTGTTCATAGATTATTATGACTATGTTTGATATTTGTTCAGTGGTATGTAGTTACATTTACACAAACATCAGGGGCCCAAGGTGCCACCTCTGCCGCAGGCAGACACAGAGACGGAGAAGGGGGCTGGCTTAGCTTCTGAAATGATTTGTCACCCTGGCTCCTTTCCAGTCCCCTAATGAAGTCTACACTAGTAGCAAGCAGAGCTAAATAGAGGTTTATAGTTAAATAAATATTCTCATCTCATACATTTATAGTATGTTCATGGGGTATGTCACAAATATATAGATGTGGCTCCCAAGAATGGGAACCACTTCTATCTGAAGATCGGGGCCTAACATGTCCTGCTTTAAGTGGAGACGTGGTCCATACAAATGGATGGCAGTTCTGACCACCTATCCCGCCATTGGTGGGACATGCATCTAATGTAGATTTATGGCATATCCAGTGAATATACCAGAAATGTACAAAATGGCAATCCCCCTATTGAAAAGCAATGTCTGACTTTCATTTGTTCATTTTCATAGATCTTTTATTTATTATTACTTTTGTCAGATTCAAGTTATTTCTGTGACCATTGTGGGTTTTTCTGTCATTAAATGAGGGGTACCAACAATTTTGACCATGTGTGTATGTTCAAGATTTGGTTCTTACATCTTAAAACAATATGTATTTAGAAGTATGAATATTTGCAAAGGTAATCCCTTCTCAGCACCTTATAAGCCACTGCAATACAATATTGGTAATACATGAGTGTTGCCAGATGAATATTTACTTTTCGGAGATTATTAACCAAGTATTTAGTATTGCTAACACTATCTCACTCTGCTACAACATCTGATTCAGGCAGAGAGGACTGGCACAAGGAGTGGCTTGTCCCCGCAGCATATAAGCCCCAAATCTCTCCCCGACACCCAGTGGGATCTCTGCCGGACAAGACTGCACAACATCCAGCCATGGTAAGAGAATCCCCCGTGTGTCCTCCTGGTCAGTGCCTTAGCTAGTAGCACGCTGCTGTCTGTATCATCACTTACAGATATTTTCTCCCAGCACAATATACTGTATACATATGATCTTCTGTCTCTTTTGTTATGATGGAGCATAGACCGGCTACAAATTGCAACTTTTTATTTTTATTTTATTTAATAAATTCCTATAAAATTATTTCCATAATATTCTTGTGTATACAAGACCATCTAAAAATGTCCTGATTTTTTTTTTATGGTTGGTTCACATTTGCGTTGGAGTTCCGGACTACATAGAGATACATGTTCCTCTAACAGTTGTCCTGCTACGTCATAGGAATTAACAAACGCACATGTGAACACGGACGCATGGCAGATTCCAGTGGGAACACGGGTATCTGAAGTGCCTTTTGTGAGCATGGGTAAAAAGAGTTAAAAAGGACATAAGCTGACTAATGATGTTTATAGTATTGGCTAACCAATGGGGGTCTGGTAGACAAACAGTTTTTGGATATTGACTACTGTTTAGTCAATATCCAAAAACCGTTTATCTACCAGACCCCCATTGGTTAGCACCAGACCCCCATTGGTTAGCCATTGGTAAACTTTACAACTATACAGTCAGCGATAATGACTACAATAACTCAGCAATTTATCCAACTAACTTTTCACCTGAAAAAAACTCTATTAACCTGCAGATACGGGATTAATCTGAACCTGCCCAGGGCCCGCACATAGACTGCCACTAATGACAAGAAATGAATTTTATTCCCCGGCAGCGTTCAGGTTCCAGTCACGGGGGCAGTGCCGGTGCAGGTTCTGTGTAGAGAGTAGCAGCTTTAACCATGCCCCCAGCACTGACTGACAGCAGCTTAACATTAGACCACGCTGTCAGTCAGTGCCGGGGGCGCAGTTACAGTCACCACTCTATACGGGCGGTGACTGAACCAGCATCTACCCTATGACTGAAACCCAAATGCTGCCGTGGGGCAATAAAGCTCATTTCCTCCCTGCAGCGGGGCCAAGGTGCGGGCACCGGACAGGTTCAGAACACTTATTAACCTGCAGATTAATAGCATTTTTTTCAGGCACCAGGTTCCCTTTAAGTGTTTTTCCCAAGATAGTAAGTTATCTCCTATCCATAATAAAAGGGATAACTTCCCAATTACTGGGGGTCTCATAGGGCTTGGCTGTCTCCAGCAGTCACATAGACAGTGACTGGAGTGGAGGTGGAGTATGCTCTACACACCCCCAATCTCAGGACTGCTGGGTCCCAGTGGTCAGACCTCCAATTAGTAAATTATTCCCTATCCTATAAGTAGGAGATAGCTCTTTACCTGTGACAATTCTCACACTTTCGGGGGCTTCTTTGTTCTTGTTTTACAGCTTTTTCTCCTGTACATGGTATGTTTGCTGTCTGGTCACGCATTCTTATCTCCTGTGCCAAGTGATCCATTATTTAAGCACATTGACAATCATAAGGATGAATATATTCATGTAAGTGGTTTGGTTCATGAATCTCTTTTTAGGCTATACTATTATATTTTCATAGATTTAAAAGGGATTTTCCAGTAAATAAAAGTATAGCGAAATAATCCCTACATAGTAAGTTAGATAATGCACTAATATAGTCCTGATAGCCCCGGTGACACTATTTTTTGCCTGTTTCTGTAACCTGGCCGCCTTATGAAGGTGGCCAGATGACTGCTAATTTCAATAGCTAAGCCAGCCCCCTTCTGTAACACAGCCCATGTACATACTTCGAAGGGGGATACTTAGCTAGTGTAGATCGCAGTCAGTCAGCCTCTTAAGTGACTGTTATGGTCACTTTTTTTTATTAATTATTATTTATTTTCATAAGACTGTTCTGGTCGCACATAACACAATAATCGCTGTCCACAAACAAAATAAACAAAATGCAATCTAAGGACAAAGTTATCAGTTGGGCCATGTTCAGACATGGCAGAATTAGCAGAGAATTTTGCAGTGTAAAAATATAGTGGGTTTTCCACAATAAAATCCTTGTTTTACATGCTGATGATTTTCTCTGCATTGCATGATGACAACTTTTTGCTTTTCTCCTTGCTGGGAATTAGATATTGAAAACCCCATCCACAAGTAGACTACTCAAAAATTGCTACTAAATTGAGGTACAAAGGTTGAACCACAAACCTACAGCAATTACCCCCACTGCTTTGTGTCATCTACTCACATGTGGACCCATAATTACAGTAACAGATGACAAACACCCCCCATAATCTGCTCCCACAGTCATACTTCCGCATATTTGTCCCCTATCTCTAAATATACATTTATTAGACTAGCAGAAGTGGAGGAACCCTGCCGGACTGTATAGCGATAGGAATAGACGATGAAGACATTATTTATTGCTGGCCATGTGGAAAATGCTACTGTATATTGGGGGCCCTTTGTTACAATGGCCATGTGGGAAAATCACCAGGCTGGCAGCATATAAAACGTATTACATAGTCTATGTATATAAGAAAGGCATGTAAAACCTACAAAGGAGCTTGGAGAAGACATGAAAAGTTCAGAAGTAGTTATCAAATGGCCTGACTGCAATATATTAGAAATATTCCAACCTCCAGGACAATTTGCAGCTTAAGTATTTCCTAGAAAGGACTTTCAAGCAAATAATTACAGTCTAACACAGTTTAAGATCTCGGCAACCTCCATGTTTAGGTACTAGGGATGACTCTTTGTCTAAAGCTGACTAAAGCTCAGTTTTTGTCTGAGGTTCCACCTGAAATTGAATAATGACCGCTGAGAATGGGGAATACCATACGACCTAGTATTAGTGTGGTTGATGTTATATGCAGTATAATCTATGTCCTAATCATAAAAATCAATAACAAAGCCAGAACATTACACCAAGAACAAGACCAACATTTTACTAATCTAAATTTCTTCCAGAGATTGAAGGAATGGGTGGCAATAGAGAGTGATTCCAGTGACCCATCCAAAAGAGACAAGGTTGACCACATGATGCAAGTGACAAAGGATTACATCTTGAAGATAGGTGGAAAAGTAGAGATGGCAGAACTCGGAGAGCAAGAGGTCAGTATGCTGCCATCTGCCATTAGTGGACAATGCTAATAATGGTTCATCTAATTATTACTTACATTTATTTCAGTATTCACCTGGAATAAAGCTTCCTCTGCCACCAGTGATTCTTGCAGAGTTTGGAAATGACACCAACAAGCCAACTGTCTGTTTCTATGGACATATGGATGTACAACCTGCAAAGAAAGATGATGGCTGGAGTACAGAACCTTACACCCTCACAGAGAAAGATGGCAAGTCATGCAAAATTTAGGAATTGTCATAGACTCTATTAGCCCACATCTAGTCTCTATGCTAAGAGATCACAGCATATATTCCTGAAAGGTTTGCTTCATCCTTTATCAGGAGCGCACAAGTCCTCTGCCTCCGGTTTCCTGTTTGCCTGGGGAGGCAATGAATACTGTCTATTTGTACAAGCCGTATGGTGGCATTGCTTGCCCATAATGAGTGCTGTCAAGCGGCTTTGCCTCTGCAGCATGAGAGAAGCACAGGGGCAGCGTCAGTGGTCCGGCCAGCTTTCTACCTATGCTTGAAAACCCTAAAACCTGCAGGTGGCAAGCATAGAGGCCTGTAAACCTGGCAATAATTTGTTCTCAATAAAATAAAAAATCCCTCTGATCCTGAGAACAGGGAGGGCTGTTAATAAGTGGTAACTGTAAAGTTAAGCAATTTGCAATTTTACCCATTAATGATGATGAGACAAATGATTTAAAGGGGTTTTCCTTTACTACGGTATTGATTAAATATTCAATTAAATAGGAGCTTGAGTACCCGGCAGACGTCACTAAACAGTGTACGGCCGGATAGTATTCCACTCTGTGCACTCTTTACGACTGGTCTGTGCCGGTAGGGAACAGCTGATCAGTACCAGACCCACATATCCCTGATGCTGAAGACCCACCCTAGAGGTAGGCCCACTTTATCATAGTAGTGGGCATCCCCGATAATGCTGGAGCTCAGGTTAATAGAAAGTACTATATATTGTTAGAGACCTATTGTTTTTGTACTTCCTGATTACTCATGTATATCTCCTCTTATTTTAAAGGTAATCTTTTTGGCAGAGGAACTTCTGATGACAAAGGACAAGTTTTGGCCTTGCTTCATGCTGTGGAATCTGTTCTGAAATTTGTATGTCATTTGGTTCCTTTACAGCCTGTTATATTAGAATATACTGTAGGGAAATATAACAGTACTGAGTTATGTGGAGGTAATGGGCTAATATATCAGACGTCTGTAATCCCATGCTCGAATCTAATGGACCCCAAGATCTAATCTGATTCCCAATGGCAGTTCTTCTGTAGGTCTTCATTACTGCTGCTCGGAGATGGGATGATCTCTGTTGGTGTCCAAGGCAAGATTTGTAGAATAATGACAGAACTTCATGCCCGAGTCCCCACTAACATGCATATTTTGCTCTGCTCCATAACATCCAATTTGCTGAACTAACACTTAAAACATCAGGGTTTATTTTTTCTCCAAATCCTTCCGCCATTTTCCTCAATGACACACTGGAAAGCTGCCTGCTCCTGATAGAAACCATACAGAAAAGCTCTCTCCCGACTCCCCCATATATAGGAATGCTTGGCTTCTCTGCGGGAGAACCGCTGCTAAGACCATTATATTCCAACTACCCGATTCTCATGTCCCCCCCAACACAATCTGTCAGAGGACATTCAGGAGGCCCCATACACATTAGTTGGCCGATCCCCCAAAATCAGCCGTCTTTTATCTAATGTGCATGGGGGTCTTTATTCTTCATTAGTTGTTGGCAGATGTGGAAATTCACCCCACAGCAAGTCTTACTTACAAGTATATGTCCTCAGAAAGTATATTTTTTAGCTGATCATTTAGAAAAGTGATGTATTATAGTAAAAAGGTGAATGACTTTTTTTACAGTTAATCATAGACACATATTAGTCCCGGAAAATAAGGATTTCTTTTTTAGGATGTTTGCAAAATGTATGGTTGAATGTTTTTCGTTATGTATACTGATATATACTTAATGTTTCAGGGTCTTCCTGTAAATGTGAAGTTGTTCATCGAAGGAATGGAAGAAGTGGGGTCAAATGGTCTTGAACGACTTGTGGAAGAGCAAAAAGACACGTTTTTCTCCAATGTTGACTATATTGTGGTAACGGATACCCCCTGGCTTAGCACAAAACCAGGCATCACCTATGGAGCCAGGGGGAATTGCTACTTTTTTATAGAGGTATATTATTCCATACATTCTGTCTGCGATTAATAACACTAGGAAGTGACAACATGAAATGTTTATTCTTAAACAATATAGCCGCATGTGTTAGATAGAAAGCTGAGATTTTATCCTATAAGTATGTCAAATTTACTCATGCTACATTCTATGAATAGGACAAATAGAGGTAATATTTGTTCATCCCTTTAAATGACAGAATCCAACTTATCCTCAGCTTTGTCACTATAGTGCCACTTTAATACACATGTACAGTACCTTGGTCTGTGTTTTGCTCCCATATTTGTGAGCCAATTCCAGGAATGGCCCATAAGACACAAATGATAATGAATGGATTTGGGCATCTTTCGTGTGTTGGGCCCACTCATGCTTTTAGCTTACAAATACCGATGTATAACAATGCCTGTAAAAGTGGCATCAGACTGAAGGTACAAGCACATGTAAGATTCCCCTGTGCGCCACCTGTCTACCTGCGCCCATCCTACACAATGTGTATAGCCGAATCAGAGGCACCAGAAACTATGCTTAAAAATGTAATCTGTATTTATACCGTCTTTTTAAAAACCATGTTATGACATTTCTGAAAAATGTGGCCTTTGTCAAGCAAAAATAACAATACAGAACAAAAAAAGAACTGGCCGGTACAAAAATAGACATATGGCATCTATTTAAAGGGAATCTGTCACCAGTGCTTGTTATCCCATCATAATGCAGGACTGGAGAACCCGATTCCAGCGATGTATCGCTGTTACTGGGCTGCTTGCTGTAGTTTTGATAAAAACAGTGTTTTATCTGCTGCATTTCTATCAGTTTTCTGAATGCTGAGCCCTGCTCCTGAATATGGAGGACTACCTGGCAGCCCAGTAAGTGACACATGTCTGGAATCGCACTCTCTGTCTCTATATTATGCTGCTCTCTAAAGATTCCCTTTGACCCCTTACCATCATAAGATGGACTAGTGTGTCATATGCTGGCTCCCTGACTTTGATGCGGAGTCTGCATCTCTGCCGGCAGATGATATCTGAGTTATTCAGCCATCATATGGTGCTGTTAACCTCTTATATGCCTTCAATCTGTGACACTGGCATTTACAATGTGTCTGCAGGGAGGGCGTGCTGTTCTATCTGCCCATCAGTGCTCCCGTGATGCTTTTGTGGGTCACCTATGGGTTGCCGTGACAGGCAAGGTGACTGTAGTATTGCTGTATATAGCACAAGGGATCAGATCATTTTCAAAATCTAGTCCCCTAAAGGGACTAACAAATGCAATTAAATATTTTAAAAAATGTTTTAAAAAATATGAAACTAGATTATTACCTAGGATGAAAGGCATCTACTATAATAAGAGATTGGAAAAGTTGGATTTGTTTAGTTTAGAAAAAAGATGGAAGGAAGATCGTACTAAGGACCAGGGGGCACTCATTACGAGTGGAAGGAAAGACGATTCCCGCAGCTTAATAAGAAAGAGTTCTTCACAGTTAGAGCAGTCAGACTGTGGAAAGCACTTCCACACGAGGTAGTAATGGCAGATACTATAACAACATTAAAAAGAGGGCTGGATGCTTTTCTCACAACAAATAGCATTGTGGGTTATAAATAATCTAGCAATCGAAATGTATAACTGGTGGAGAAAGACTGAATTTCATGGACCTATGTCCAAAATGGGTCAAAAACAACAAAATGAGCGTCTTTGATTTTGAGCAAAATTCATGAATTTGGAAAAGTTTGGCACCAAAAAGGCAACAAAAACCACAGGAGAGAAAGGGCCTTAAAAACCCACCATTAATGAACTGGTGCTTTATTGTTCTGTGCCATAGCTTATGTGTAACCATTGTGGTGCAGTGACCCCTGTTACAGGTAGGGGGCGCTGCATGATCTCCCCAGAATACGCATGGAGGTGTATTGAGGTCATAGGAATGCATGGCGGTCACAGTCATAACTGGTGATAAGACAAAAGTCTGGCGTTATTGTGAATGGCTGATATGTGTGTCGCAGAGGAAGACACTCTGCACTGTCAGCCTGAAGTAAGGATGTTTTGGGACCTGTAGTCCTACAAGTAAATTGTATTGTTTAACAAGGGAGGCTTGCAGGGCTAGTTCTGAGAGCTGGGCAGGTCAAACTAGCCACACACACACCTCCCACCTATGGGAGTGGTTACAAGTATGTAATGTAACCAGGGTGTGGGTCACATAGTTAAAAGTGTTTGGACCTGAATGGTCTGTGCTGTAGGTCCTGGAAAAGCCTATGTGTTGGGAGTGCGGTCTCCCTGAATAGCAGATGCTGGGGCTTTGGACCTGGTGGCCTGGGTGTTGGACGAGCGTCCTGAATAGCATCTGGAGAGGCCACATGTGTGTGTAGAGCCTGGGTTGGCCCTACGCTGAGAAAGACACCGTCCTGTTGAGGACCTTGGACTGACGAGGAGTCAGCCTGTGAAGCAGGAGCTCCTGGAAGGTAACCCTGGACAAGGGGATTGTAATATACCTGAGAAAAGTTTATCTGCTACATGAACAGACTGGGGGTCATGACATGTTCTTGGATGTATTGAAATGAACTTTACGTTATGTGGTTTATGATGTTTAATAAACCAAACAGACTGATTTATATGAGGAAACCGTGCCTGAGTGCTTGAATCCCGTGCCAAGTGACTGTCCCCCAAGACACGTAGTAAGCGAAACGTTACATCATGCACAATTATTACAATACAATCTCTATTTGTCTCCTATCATCGTGCAGGTTGAAGGTGCAAGACGGGACCTCCACTCTGGCGGTTTTGGAGGAACAGTACATGAAGCTATGAGTGATTTAGTATATTTACTTGGTAATGTACAAAGACTTTGCTTTAACAACGATTTTACAACTCAGTCCTTGGCCTTCTTTCTGCAAACTTACACAGACAGCTAATGGCAATTCTCACATTTCTATGTGTATGAACAGATTAGAGGGATTGTATGGGGTAAAACAGCTGGCAATTCACTAAAAAGGACATCAAATCCAAGCACAAAAGGCAGCCATTACAATACCTGGTCACAGTAGATGTACACTGCAGAATGCAGCAGGCTCCCATGATAAAAGGGGTTGATGTTGTTATACAGATATTAGTAATGCCCACGCTAGATCAGGTGGGTTGCCAGCACTATGTGAGTGCAGCCCACAAGAACAAACATCCTATTCTCCCCAACAGCACTACTGGCCCTGGCTGCATCCTGAAAAGATGAAAAATATGAGGTATTAGTTAATATTTTGGCTAAAATATGGAGGCTTGCTACTCACTTCAATGGGTGCAACAGTTGGTCAAAATGTGAGAAACCTTCTATTTTGGCTGTTTAACTCCTTCACAACATATGACGTACATTTAAGTAATATGTTGTCTCCCTGCCTTTGATGCGGGCTCACACGCTGAGCCTGCCTCTTTTCCAGCACATGACAGCTGATTTAATCAGTCATCATGTCCCTTTATCAGCCAAAAAGCAGAGCTTGCGTCCGTTAACTTGTTAAATCCCGCTGTGAATCTCTGACAGAGTGACTTGACACACTACCTGAAGGTACATGTTATTCCACGCTCCCATCAGCGCGCCAGTGACATGATTGTGGGGCACCGATGGGTTGTCATGACAGCCGGGGGTCTGCAGGTCTCATAGTTGCCATACTGATCCTCCTGAGGATCATAGGAGATAATGATTTTAGCTATACATAGAAGAGATGGTGCACTGTTATGTGTAGCACAAGCGATCAGATGATTGCAGCTGCAAGTCCCCTAAGGCAGAGGTCCCCAACCTTTTTTGCACCAGGGACCGGCTTTAAGCAAGACCAGTTTTCCATGGCCCGGTGGGGGTGGGGCAGGGGCGGGGCTTTGGTCATATGGCCCCTCCCCCTCCAACTCGCAGCTAGCAGGAGGGGAAGGAGCGCTGGACACACATGACCTGCTTGTCCCTGCTCCTGCCTGAGCAGCGCTGTATGGGGAGGATGCTGGCGGGACCTCGGTTTACAGCGCTGCTAAGTAGCAGCATTGTACATTGAGCGTCAGTGTATACAAGCGCTGCTGCTTAGCAGCGCTACACACTGAACACCGGTACCGGGAGCCGCGTCACTGAAGCCAGTCTGCTGCCCCAGCAAGCCCCACATAACATGTTATGCCGGGGGCGTGCCAGTGAGGAGAGCCTGCCGCCCCACCCCGTCAGGAACACACCACGCTGTGCAGTAGGGCCGCGTCACTAAGACCCGCCCCGTGACCCGCCCCATGCTGTGCTGTGGATGTGGAGGGCTGCGTCACTAAGACCCGCCCGACGCCCCACCCCGTCCTGCATAATGTTCTCTGCCGGGAGCTGCGAGTTGTCACGGCTACGGCAGAAAACATTATAAATCCACACAGTCTGTCAGCGGCGCCGCGGACCGGCTGAAAAACCCCAACGGCCCGGTCCTGGTCCGCGGACCGGCGGTTGGGGACCTCTGCCCTAAGGGGACTATTAAATACAGTGAAAAGTAAAAAAAAAAGTAATAAAAATATTTAAAAAAAGACAGCCCCCACAAAAGTTCAAATCACCCCACTTTTGCCCCATTGAAAAAAATAAAATAAAAAACACACATATTTAGTTCTGCTGTGTTTGTAAAATTCTGATCCATCAAATTACAAAATAAATTAATCCGATCTGTAAACAGTGCAGTGGAAAAAAATTAAAACCGCCAGAATTACGTTTTCTTGGCCTCTGCAATAAGGCAATAAAATGCAATCTGTGGAGATCAAAACGTTGTATCTGTCCCAAAATGATATCAGTAAAAACGTCAGCTCTGGGCGCAAAAGATAAGCTCCCACCCAACCCCGGAAAATGTTTTCTTACAAATTTCCAAATTGTTTTTAACCACTTAAATAAAAAATAAAAAAAAGTATACATGTTTGGTATCTGTGTATTTTACTGATCTGGAGAATCATACTGCCAGACAAGATTTACCATAAGGTGACTTATAGTGAACATGGTAAATGAAAGAATCCAATGTGGATTTTTTTTTACCGTTTTCCAGTACACTATGTGGTAGAATGAATGGTGTCATTCAAAAGTAAGTACAAATAATCCCACAAAAAACAAGCCCTCCTAAGGCTATATTGATGGAAATATAGAAAAAAGTTATGGATCTTGGAAGAAGGGGAGGAAAAAACAAAAATGAGAAAAAAAAGGAAAATGGCCAGCAGGTGAAGGGGTTAATGGATAAAACACCACCCCAGCAATAAAAACTTCTGGCATTTCATTTCATGACAGGACAGAAGTCTTTTTTTATTAGGTACCTTTTAAATAAACAGCCTAAAAGAATAAATAATATACAAAATATTGGTAGCCCCATGATAGAAAAACCAATAAAGATAAAAATATAAAACAGCACCTAAATTGCAAAAAAATCCAAATTTGTATGATGCCTCATCATAACAAAAATAAAAGTGACAGCTACCAGGCTATGAGTGCGGAATTTAGGTATTTTTGATTAATTAATGTAGGTCAGAACATTTATTGATCTTTTATTTCAAAATAATTGACCTGAAGAATCATGCTGCCAGGTCATTTTTACCGCACAATGAACACCCAAAAAATACAAATCTAAAAAAGAAATGGAGGCATTATGTGTTTCTTCCTATTTTACCAAACTTGGATTTTTTTAAACGTGAATGATGTTTTTCAAAACTATATCTACTACTACTAATAACACAGGTCAACAAAAAAAAATTTTTTTTCTGGTGTCCAAAATATTTTAATGAATTTGGGGTATTTTTGGGGTGCTGATTCTGAATATGCCATCAGTTTTGCCAGATTGGCTCAAGTTTTTGAGATTTTTGGTATCTTATTTATAGCACTTGTTGGTAAATGCGACGCATCATCTCATTAATTTCTTTGGATTAGTACTTGAACTGAGCAGTTCTCAATATAGTTTTGTGTTAATTAGTGTTCTAAAAGTTTGTTCATAGCTTGATTTTTGCACTAACTTTATGTTGTTGTCTGTTTTCCAGTGAAAAGCATGAACTCATCAAGAAGAAGTTGTCTTAACGATCCAGACTCATTCTGCTACATTTGTGGTGAATACACACTGCCAAAACATAGAAGAAACATAACAGACTTCGTAAAAAAAGTGTATTTTGCCTATTTTGGGGTTATGCTTGGGGACCAAGACAAGTTTTGGGCACCACACATAGTGTGCAAAGCATGTATCAAATTATTACGAAAATGGAGCAAAGGACAAAGAAAAAGCTTCAAATTTGGTGTTCCAATAGTGTGGAGAGAGCCAAAAAATCATCATGATGACTGTTATTTCTGTGCAGTGCAAGTGCAAGGATTCAATAAGCATAAGAAACGAAAATGGGAGTAACATGGAATCTGCAAGAAGGCCTGTCCCTCATTGTGAAGATGTGCCTGTACCTGTGTTTACCATAAATAACAGTCATCATGATGATTTTTTGGCTCTCTCCACACCATTGGAACACCAAATTTGAAGCTTTTTCTTTGTCCTTTGCTCCATTTTCGTAATAATTCGATACATGCTTTGCACACTATGTGTGGTGCCCAAAACTTGTCTTGGTCCCCAAGCATAACCCCAAAATAGGCAAAATACACTTTTTTTACGAAGTCTGTTATGTTTCTTCTATGTTTTGGCAGTGTGTATTCACCACAAATGTAACAGAATGAGTCTGGATCGTTAAGACAACTTCTTCTTGATGAGT
Source organism: Ranitomeya variabilis (assembly GCF_051348905.1). Classification (NCBI taxonomy): domain Eukaryota; kingdom Metazoa; phylum Chordata; class Amphibia; order Anura; family Dendrobatidae; genus Ranitomeya; species Ranitomeya variabilis. The sequence goes on along the minus strand of NC_135237.1, from coordinate 383,099,519 downwards.
TCATGCTTTTCACTGGAAAACAGACAACAACATAAAGTTAGTGCAAAAATCAAGCTATGAACAAACTTTTAGAACACTAATTAACACAAAACTATATTGAGAACTGCTCAGTTCAAGTACTAATCCAAAGAAATTAATGAGATGATGCGTCGCATTTACCAACAAGTGCTATAAATAAGATACCAAAAATCTCAAAAACTTGAGCCAATCTGGCAAAACTGATGACATGTTCAGAATCAGCACCCCAAAAATACCCTAAATTCGATGAAATATCTTTGGCACCAAAAATGCTGTTGACCAGTGTAATCTTTATTTATATAGCGCCATCATATTCCGCAGCATTTTACGATTCAGGCTCTCAAAAAGCAAGTCTCTATATTGTGCTTGGAAGAAGGGTAGGGGAAAAAACCATGCAAATGCTAAAATTCGACCACCAGTTAGGAAGGGGTTAATTATTTTAACAATCGATATAGGTATGGCACGATCAAATTTGTCCTTGCCTTTTTCTAGGTGTGCTGGCCGATGTGAATGGCAAAATCCTGATTCCAGGTATTTATGACGATGTTTTACCCGTTACCGAAAAAGAAAAGGAATTATACAAAGATCTTGTATTTGATTTGAAAGATCTGAAAAGAGACACAGGAGTAAATACATTTTTACACAGCACAAAGGTAAGAAAGTGGCATTTCTAGATCTTAATTAATATACAGTTTATCAAGAGGAAAAAAGCTAATTACATGCAAATAAACAAGTTGCAAAATGTAGTAAGAATATGTGGCATAAAAATTACATTTTTTATATTATAAATTTACATTAAAAGGGTTGTCAAGTCAACTGACCACTGCAGCTAGTCACAGGCAGCAGTGGTCCAGTGGCAGGGAAGGAAACAGTGATGTTATCACTCGCAGTGATGGTGCAAACCATGGAGTGGCCTGTGTTGGATCCACAATGCAAATTTAATAATTCCTCTTTTTCAGGAAGATTTACTGATGTACAGATGGCGGTTTCCTTCTCTGTCAATCCATGGCATTGAAGGAGCTTTTTCTGGATCTGGAACTAAAACTGTTATACCTGCAAAGGTTATTGGGAAGTTCTCAATTCGTCAAGTTCCTAAAATGAACCCATCTCTTGTTGAGAAACAGGTATGTTTATAATATAATATTTATCAAATTACATTCATTATGTGCCATATCTATATTATCAAAAGATAGATACTAGGGATTCCCTCAGAGTGTGATAAAAATTGCTGCTGTAACATATTTCAAGCTACAACCCATTCTAGTCACGTGTCAGGAATAATTGCCACGTGAGCAAACATCGCGAGACATGTATCTCAACTGTCAGAGGAGCAGCACCTTGACCTGATCTACCCCTGATCTACTCACTCAGCCATAAAGCAGGGTTGTAGAAAAAGAAGACAAAAAAGACAGGTCCTCGGCGAAGTGAGCAGAATAAGCTATTTTTCTCTGGCCTCGGTCCTTCGAGTTCAATTAGTCTTTATGCGCTGTTGTATGGCTAACTGAGAAGAACGGGTTTACATATGAGCACTGAGAGAGAGCACTACTTACCTGCAGATATAGTGGTGATCTGCACGTAAATAGCGTTTAAATCATGTCTGTCAGGAGCAGCGGCTACAGGGAGAAAATAGAGTTATATTCTACCTGCAGCCACCTGCTTCCAGTCACACAGTAAGGGAGCTGTAATCACTCCCCAGTAGTGTGTGTGTGCAGAGCAGACTGTCAATAAATGTACAGGGGAGTGATTACTGTGCACTCACTATGTAGAGAATGGTGACTAATAGTTTTTGGCACCGCCCTGATGACTGGAGGTGAGTGCCTACAGGGAGAATATAATTTCATTTTCTCCCTATAACCGCTACTTCAGAAGGCCAAAGACATCCTGATAGGGAATTTAGACTGAGAGCAACAATGGGGATAATGATGACATTGTCTGTACAGCGCTGTGGCAATTAATGACGCTATATGTTGTGATTTTGCTTTTTGCTCCCTCTAGTGGTCATTAGTGATTTGACTCTGGAGCGTCTGTCTTTTCCTATATCCTCACCTGGGCCGTTAGTTCAGGGGAGTTGCTATATAAGCTCCCTGGACCTTCAGTTCAATGCCTGGCATCGTTGAAATCAGAGCTAATCTGTTGTGCTCTTGTCCTCTGATCCTGGTTCCTGTTTTTCAAGCAAAGTCTGCTTCTTTGCTTTTGTTTTGTTTGGTATTTTTGTCCAGCTTGTTCCTATCTGTATCCTGACCTTTGCTGGAAGCTCTAGGGGGCTGGTGTTCTCCCCCCGGACCGTTAGACGGTTCGGGGGTTCTTGAATCTCCAGCGTGGATTTTTATAGGGTTTTTGTTGACCAGATAAGTTATCTTGCTTTATTCTGCTATTAGTAAGCTGGCCTCTCTTTGCTGAACCTGGTTCATTTCTGTGTTTGTCATTTCCTCTTACCTCACCGTTATTATTTGTGGGGGGCTTGTATCTTGCTTTGGGGTCCCTTTCTCTGGAGGCAAGAGAGGTCTTTGTTTTCTTCTCCTAGGGGTAGTTAGATTCTCCGGCTGGCGCGAGTCATCTAGCGATCACCGTAGGCATGATCCCCGGCTACTTCTAGTGTTGGCGTTAGGAGTAGCTATTTGGTCAACCCAGTTACCACAGCCCTATGAGCTGGATTTTTGTATCTTGCAGACTTACACGTTCCTCTGAGACCCTGTCCACTGGGGTCATAACAGTATGCCAGGCCAGTATTAAATGTTTAATGCATTGCAGAAGTGGGATTATAAGAAAGAAAATTTTGAGGTTTTTTTTTCCCTCTCTTATTTTTTTTTTTTCTTTTCCCCTTTACCTCAGAGTGGCTTAAGCTTGCTGCAGACATGAATGTCCAGACCTTGATTACAAGTGTGGACCAGCTTGCCGCTCGTGTGCAGGGTATACAAGATTATGTTACCAGAAATCCTAGGTCTGAACCCAAGATTCCGATTCCTGAACTGTTTTCAGGAGACCGATTTAAGTTTAGGAATTTCAGGAATAATTGTAAATTATTTTTGTCCCTGAAACCTTGTTCGTCTGGAGACTCTGCTCAACAAGTAAAAATTGTTATTTCATTCTTACGGGGTGACCCTCAGGATTGGGCTTTTTCGTTGGCGCCAGGAGATCCGGCATTGGCTGATATTGATGCGTTTTTTCTGGCGCTCGGTTTACTTTATGAGGAACCCAATCTTGAGATTCAGGCAGAGAAAGCCTTGCTGGCTATGTCTCAGGGCCAGGACGAGGCAGAGGTGTATTGCCAAAAATTTCGGAAATGGTCCGTGCTGACACATTGGAACGAGTGTGCACTGGCCGCTAATTTTAGAAATGGCCTTTCTGAGGCCATTAAGAATGTTATGGTGGGTTTTCCCATTCCCACAGGTCTGAATGATACCATGTCCCTGGCTATTCAAATTGACCGGCGGTTGCGGGAGCGCAAAACCGCAAATTCCCTCATGTTGTTGTCTGAACAGACACCTGATGTGATGCAATGTGATAGAAAAACCGCAAATTCCCTCATGGTGTTGTCTGAACGGACACCTGATTTGATGCAATGTGATAGAATCCTGACTAGAAATGAGAGGAAAATTCATAGACGCCGGAATGGCTTGTGCTACTACTGTGGTGATTCTACACATGTTATCTCAGCATGCTCTAAACGTATATCTAAGGTTGTTAGTCCTGTCACCGTTGGTAATTTGCATCCTAAGTTTATTCTGTCTGTAACTTTGATTTGCTCACTGTCATCTTATCCTGTCATGGCGTTTGTAGATTCAGGTGCTGCCCTGAGTCTTATGGATCTCTCATTTGCTAAGCGCTGTGGTTTTATTCTTGAACCATTAGAAAATCCTATCCCTCTTAGGGGTATTGATGCTACGCCATTGGCAGAAAATAAGCCGCAGTATTGGACACAGGTTACCATGTGCATGACTCCTGAACACCGCGAGGTGATACGTTTTCTCGTTCTACATAAAATGCATGATTTGGTTGTTTTGGGGCTGCCATGGTTACAGACCCATAATCCAGTCCTTGACTGGAAGGCTATGTCAGTGTCTAGTTGGGGCTGTCGTGGTATTCATGAGGATTCCCTGCCTGTGTCTATTGCTTCTTCTACGCCTTCGGAAGTTCCGGAGTACTTGTCTGATTATCAGGATGTCTTTAGCGAGTCCAGGTCCAGTGCATTGCCTCCTCATAGGGAATGTGACTGTGCAATAGATTTGATTCCAGGCAGTAAGTTTCCTAAGGGAAGACTGTTTAATCTGTCGATACCTGAACATACCGCTATGCGTTCATATATCAGGGAGTCTCTGGAGAAAGGACACATCCGTCCGTCTTCTTCCCCTCTTGGTGCGGGATTCTTTTTTGTGGCTAAAAAGGACGGATCTTTGAGGCCTTGTATTGACTATCGGCTTTTAAATAAGATCACTGTCAAATTTCAGTATCCTTTGCCGCTGTTGTCTGACTTGTTTGCCCGGATTAAAGGTGCCAAGTGGTTTACCAAGATAGACCTTCGTGGTGCGTACAACCTTGTGCGCATTAAGCAAGGGGATGAATGGAAAACCGCATTCAATACGCCCGAAGGTCATTTTGAGTACTTGGTGATGCCTTTTGGGCTCTCTAATGCCCCTTCAGTTTTTCAGTCCTTTATGCATGACATTTTCCGGAACTATCTGGATAAATTTCTGATCGTTTATCTGGATGATATTCTGTTTTTTTCTGATAATTGGGACTCGCATGTGGAGCAGGTCAGGATGGTCTTTAAAATTTTGCGTGAAAATTCTTTGTTTGTCAAGGGCTCAAAGTGTCTTTTTGGTGTACAGAAGGTTCCCTTTTTGGGGTTCATTTTTTCCCCTTCTGCTGTGGAGATGGACCCAGTCAAGGTCCGAGCGATTCTTGATTGGACTCAGCCCTCGTCAGTTAAGAGTCTTCAGAAGTTCTTGGGTTTCGCTAACTTCTACCGTCGTTTTATCGCTAACTTTTCTAGCATTGTGAAACCTTTGACGGATATGACCAAGAAGGGCTCCGATGTGGTTAATTGGGCTCCTGCTGCCGTGGAGGCTTTCCAGGAGTTGAAACGTCGGTTTACTTCGGCGCCTGTTTTGTGCCAGCCTGATGTCTCGCTTCCCTTTCAAGTTGAGGTGGATGCTTCAGAGATTGGAGCAGGGGCCGTTTTGTCGCAGAGAGGCCCTGGTTGCTCTGTTATGAGACCTTGCGCCTTTTTCTCTAGGAAGTTTTCGCCTGCGGAGCGAAATTATGATGTGGGCAATCGGGAGTTGTTGGCCATGAAATGGGCATTTGAGGAGTGGCGTCATTGGCTCGAGGGTGCTAAGCATCGTGTGGTGGTCTTGACTGATCACAAAAATCTGATGTATCTCGAGTCTGCTAAACGCCTGAATCCTAGACAGGCCCGCTGGTCATTGTTTTTCTCCCGTTTTGACTTTGTTGTCTCGTATTTACCAGGTTCAAAGAATGTGAAGGCCGATGCTCTTTCCAGGAGCTTTGTGCCTGATGCTCCTGGAGTCGCTGAACCTGTTGGTATTCTTAAGGATGGTATTATCTTGTCAGCTATTTCTCCAGATCTGCGACGTGTGTTGCAGAGATTTCAGGCTGATAGGCCTGATTCTTGTCCACCTGACAGACTGTTTGTGCCTGATAAGTGGACCAGCAGAGTCATTTCCGAGGTTCATTCCTCGGTGTTGGCAGGTCACCCAGGAATTTTTGGCACCAGAGATCTGGTGGCCAGATCCTTTTGGTGGCCTTCCTTGTCTAGGGATGTGCGGTCATTTGTACAGTCCTGTGGGACTTGTGCTCGAGCTAAGCCTTGCTGTTCTCGTGCCAGCGGGTTGCTCTTGCCCTTGCCTGTCCCTAAGAGACCTTGGACACATATCTCCATGGATTTCATTTCTGATCTTCCGGTGTCTCAGGGCATGTCTGTTATCTGGGTGATATGTGATCGCTTCTCCAAGATGGTCCATTTGGTTCCTTTGCCTAAACTGCCTTCCTCTTCCGATCTGGTTCCTGTGTTTTTCCAGAACGTGGTTCGGTTGCACGGCATCCCTGAGAATATTGTGTCAGACAGAGGATCCCAGTTCGTTTCCAGATTCTGGCGATCCTTTTGTAGTAGGATGGGCATTGACTTGTCGTTTTCGTCTGCTTTCCATCCTCAGACTAATGGACAGACGGAGCGAACTAATCAGACTTTGGAGGCTTATTTGAGGTGTTTTGTCTCTGCTGATCAGGACGATTGGGTGACCTTCTTGCCGTTAGCTGAGTTTGCCCTTAATAATCGGGCTAGTTCCGCCACCTTGGTTTCGCCGTTTTTCTGCAACTCTGGTTTCCACCCTCGTTTTTCTTCGGGTCATGTGGAACCTTCTGACTGCCCTGGGGTGGATTCTGTGGTGGATAGGTTGCAGCGGATCTGGAATCTTGTGGTGGACAACTTGAAGTTGTCACAGGAGAGGGCTCAGCGCTTTGCCAACCGCCGCCGCGGTGTGGGTCCCCGACTACGTGTTGGGGATTTGGTGTGGCTTTCTTCCCGCTTTGTTCCTATGAAGGTTTCCTCTCCCAAATTTAAACCTCGTTTTATTGGTCCTTACAAGATATTGGAAATTCTTAATCCTGTGTCCTTTCGCCTGGATCTTCCTGTGTCGTTTGCTATCCACAACGTGTTTCATAGGTCCTTGTTGCGGCGGTACGTTGTGCCTGTGGTTCCTTCTGCTGAGCCTCCTGCTCCGGTGTTGGTTGAGGGCGAGTTGGAGTACGTGGTGGAGAAGATCTTGGATTCTCGTCTCTCCAGGCGGAGGCTTCAGTACCTGGTCAGGTGGAAGGGCTATGGTCAGGAAGATAATTCCTGGGTGGTCGCCTCTGATGTTCCTGCGGCCGATTTAGTTCGTGCCTTTCACGCCGCTCATCCTGATCGCCCTGGTGGTCGTGGTGAGGGTTCGGTGACCCCTCACTAAGGGGGGGGTACTGTTGTGATTTTGCTTTTTGCTCCCTCTAGTGGTCATTAGTGATTTGACTCTGGAGCGTCTGTCTTTTCCTATATCCTCACCTGGGCCGTTAGTTCAGGGGCGTTGCTATATAAGCTCCCTGGACCTTCAGTTCAATGCCTGGCATCGTTGAAATCAGAGCTAATCTGTTGTGCTCTTGTCCTCTGATCCTGGTTCCTGTTTTTCAAGCTAAGTCTGCTTCTTTGCTTTTTGCTTTTGTTTTGTTTGGTATTTTTGTCCAGCTTGTTCCTATCTGTATCCTGACCTTTGCTGGAAGCTCTAGGGGGCTGGTGTTCTCCCCCCGGACCGTTAGACGGTTCGGGGGTTCTTGAATCTCCAGCGTGGATTTTTATAGGGTTTTTGTTGACCAGATAAGTTATCTTGCTTTATTCTGCTATTAGTAAGCTGGCCTCTCTTTGCTGAACCTGGTTCATTTCTGTGTTTGTCATTTCCTCTTACCTCACCGTTATTATTTGTGGGGGGCTTGTATCTTGCTTTGGGGTCCCTTTCTCTGGAGGCAAGAGAGGTCTTTGTTTTCTTCTCCTAGGGATAGTTAGATTCTCCGGCTGGCGCGAGTCATCTAGCGATCACCGTAGGCATGATCCCCGGCTACTTCTAGTGTTGGCGTTAGGAGTAGCTATTTGGTCAACCCAGTTACCACAGCCCTATGAGCTGGATTTTTGTATCTTGCAGACTTACACGTTCCTCTGAGACCCTGTCCACTGGGGTCATAACAGCTATAGTAGTGAGTATAATAAAGTACATAAGCCTGCCAGACATAATTTAAATGTGATTTACCCGCAGAACACCACAATATCTGATTCTCTTAGAATATATAATTACTTATAGATATATAGGTGATGAACTAGAAAAGTTTGGGTAAAAAATGATCTAATACTTTATAGCACTACAAGTAGGATCCAGTCCAAATTTCTACAAATGAAAGTGATCTCTGACAAACTGCCATTCACAATGTAATATTTGTACCAATTTACCAGGTATCTGAGTACCTGGAAACCAAATTTGCAGAGCGGAAGAGCCCTAACAAAATGAAGGTTACCATGGTCATAGGTGCACAGCCCTGGTTAGCAAATATGAATGAACCCCAATATCAGGCTGCTCGGAATGCAGTGAAAAGAGGTAATATAAAAAAATGTAAAGGTGTTCATTATAATAGAATTAATAGAATGTAAAGCAACATACATATTGTTAATTATCTACTATATAATTGTCTAAGGGTCACTTCCGTCTTTCTGTCTGTCTGTCTGTCCTTCTGTCTGTCACGGATATTCATTGGTCGCGGCCTCTGTCTGCCATGGAATCCAAGTCGCTGATTGGTCGTGGCAAAACGCCCACGACCAATCAGCAACGCGCACAGTCCGGAAGAAAATGGCCGCTCCTTACTTCCCGCACTCACTGCCCGGCGCCCGGATACACCCCTCCGGTCACCGCTCACACAGGGTTAATGCCGGCGGTAACGGATCGGGTTATGCCGCGGGTAACGCACTCCGTTACCGCTATTAACCCTGTGTGACCAAGTTTTTTACTATTGACGCAGCCTATGCAGCGTCAATAGTAAAAACATCTAATGTTAAAAAATAATAAAAAAATAAAAAATGATTATATACTCACTTATGCCGCCTTTCCCGCTCCTCGCGATGCAAGCGGCACGTTCCGGTGGCAAGGATGGTCTGGTAGAAGGACCTGCCATGATGTCACGGTCATGAGACCGCGACATCATCACAAGTCCTGCGCGCCTGCGCGGAAAGGACCTGCCGTGACGTCACGGTCATGTGACCGCTACACGGTCATGTGACCGCGACGTCATCACAGGTCATGCGCGACAAGGACCTGCCGTGACGTCACGGTCACCTGACCGCGACATCATCACACCCTGGGACCGGAAGCTGCCACCTGCACCCCACACAGGCGACAGAGCTACAACCCGCCTGCGGAAGGTGAGTATATGTTTATTTTTTATTTTTTTAACCTGTGTCATACGTGGCTGGGCAATATACTACGTAGCTGGGCAATATACTACTTGGGCTGTGCAATATACTACATGGCTCTGTGCTGTATACTACGTCACTGGGCAATATACTACGTCACTTGGCAATATACTACGTCACTGGGCAATATACTATGTAACTGGGCAATATACTACATAACTGGGAAATATACTACGTGGCTGGGCAATATACTACGTCACTGGGCAATATACTACGTCACTGGGCAATATACACTACGTAACTGGGCAATATACTATGTGGCTCTGTGCTGTATACTACGTCACTCACTGGGCAATATACAATGTTACTGGGCAATATACTTATGTCACTGGGCAATATACTACATAACTGGGCAATATACTACGTGGCTGGGCAATATACTACATCACTGGGCAATATACTACGTCACTGGGCAATATACTACGTGGCTGGGCAATTTACTACATCACTGGGCAATATACTACGTCACTGGGCAATATACTATGAGGCTGGGCAATATACTACGTGGCTGGGCAATATACTACGTCACTGGGCAATTTACAATGTAACTGGGCAATATACTACATAACTGGGCAATATACTACGTGGCTGGGCAATATACTACATGGCTGGGCAATATACTACGTGGACATACATATTCTAGAATACCCGATGCGTTAGAATCGGGCCACCATCTAGTACTTAATAATTATAAAGTAGTACATTGTGTAAGGCAGTGACCAGTGTCATATGTCAGGGTCGCTATGTATCCCCCAGGATGTGCTTAGAAGCATATTAGATCCGCTGGAGTGCCCTGTGCTCACAGCAGGTTTGCCTGTGAGACACAAGGAAGAATAAAAGTGAGTGTGAACTGGGTCAAGTTATTTGACCCAGAAATTATTCAGGAAAACCCGGTATGGGCTTTTATTTTTGAAACGGACTGCAGGAAGGTAGTGGGGCCGGTCCGTTTCCTCCAGCCCAGATCTTATAGTGGCCCATGGCCATAGAATCTGGAGGAAAGAAAAAAAAACCCTGCAAGAGAGCTTGGGTGTGTCAGTGTTGGTCTGGGAGTCAGACCTAGCAGGAGGCTTATGAGGAGCTCTTTCCGTGTGGAGCAACACGGGCCAGGCAGAGCCTAAAAAGCTTGACATCCCAGCGTACATGGTGGTGTAATACATTCACGGCAACAGATTGTGGACTGTCTTTAGGGTACCGTCTCACAGTGGCACTTTGGTCGCGTTTGGTGACGTTCCAGCGATATACATACGATCTCGCTGTGTCTGACACACTACTGCGATCAGAGACCCCGCTGAGAATCGTACGTCGTAGCAGATCGTTTGAAACTTTATTTCGTCGCTGGATCACCCGCTGTCATCGCTGGATCGGTGTGTGTGACACCGATTCAGCGATGTGTTCACTTGTAACCAGGGTAAATATCGGGTTACTAAGTGCAGGGCCGCGCTTAGTAACCCGATGTTTACCCTGGTTACCATTGTAAATGTAAAAAAAAAACAAAAAAACACTACATACTTACATTCCGGTGTCTGCCACGTCCCTCGCCATCAGCTTCCCGCACTGACTGTGAGCGCCGGCCGTAAAGTAAAAGCAGTGCACAGCGGTGACGTCACCGCTGTGCTGTGCTTTACGGCTGGCACTGTGCGGGAAGCCGCCGGCGAGGGACGTGGCAGACACCGGAATGTAAGTATGTACTGTTTTGTTTTTTTACATTTACAATGGTAACCAGGGTAAACATCGGGTTACTAAGCGCGGCCCTGCGCTTAGTAACCCGATGTTTACCCTGGTTACCCGGGGACTTCGGCATCGTTGGTCGCTGGAGAGCTGTCTGTGTGACAGCTCCCCAGCGACCACACAAGACTTACCAACGATCACGGCCAGGTCGTATCGCTGGTCGTGATCGTTGGTAAATCGTTTAGTGTAACGGTACCCTTACTTTTCCCGGCTGCATACCGAAGGACGTGTTTGCTTATTTTCCGGTTTGTGTGTATGCTATGAAATAAACAAGACTTATTTTGAACTTTATATGGGTCACTGCCTACTCACTGCACAGCAAGGACATCGCTGCATCACAATTGATACATAAGATAAAAATGTTATAGACATAGTAGAGGTATTTATGCTCTAATAATATACAGCTCTGACAAAAATTAAGAGACCACCACATCTAAACCCTGTCATGGGCAGCACAATCTCCAGACCTGAACCCCATTGAAAACCTCTGGAATGTAATCAAGAGGATGAAGGATAGTCACAAGCCATCAAAGAAGAACTGCTTAAACTTTTGCACCAGAAGCAGTGTGAAAGACTGGTGGAAAGCAAGCCAAGATGCATGAAAGCAAAATCATGGTTATTCCACAATATATTGATTTCTAAACTCTTCCTAAGTTAAAACATTAGTATTGTTGTTTCTAAATGATTATGAACTTGTTTTCTTTGCATTATTTGAGGTCTGAAAGCACTGGGGTTTTTTTTTTTTTTTGACCATTTCACCTTTTCAGAAAAAAAATGCAAAATTTATTGCTTGGAAATTCGGAGACATGTTGTCAGTAGTTTATAGAATAAATGAACAATTTACATTGTACTCAAAAATATACCTGTAAAGAGAAAAATCAGAGAAACTGAACATTTTGCAGTGGTCTCTTAATTTTGCCAGAGCTGTAGACTCTGTGTTTATCCAGGAGCGCTACTCTGGAGAAAATACTATAAGCTATATCAATGCTGCAACCCTTTTATTCCCAGAAATGGCAGAGTTATATAACATACCCTAGCAATACACCATTATTTAGCCTTAAGAGTTGAATATAAGCAATATTCACTTTTAAACTGTATGACAGTGACATTATAATGCTTCTTGGGGCAATCCCTTTAACGACTGTAACGATCATAGCTGCAGCGCACTAGTGTAATCACATTTCACACTGCTGAACGCTTAAAGTTCTGTTCAATTTTTGTAATCTGTCCGCTAGTGTTCAACGTTGATGCGGACATGATCCGGGCAGGAGGCACCATTCCAATAGCAAAACATTTTGAGGACGTTTTAGGAAAAAGTGTCATGTTACTTGGCGTTGGGGGACCAGATGATGCTCCTCATGGCCAGAATGAGAAGATAAGCCTGTAAGTTTTGGGATTTTATACATGTTAAAGTGATGTTTTTTTTTAAAAAGCATGATATGAAGTGTCTTATAAGCGATTTCTTCACATGTACGGTATTGTTCAAAAATGTTAGGTAGATGTGGAAAAAATGCTGCAAAGTATGAATGCTTTCAAAAATAAAAGTGTAACTGGTTTATTTAGCAATTAACAAAGTGCAAAGCGAATGAACAAAACAATAGATCAAAATTACATCTATATTTGGTATGGCCTGGAAGTGATGATATGACACATGACCCCTGTGCCCAATCAGCGCTTGCATCACTGTCTCCTCCTTCGGAGGTATACTTAATCAAATTTGGAGTCAATCAGATGCCTCTCTGATTTCATTGTATGTTGGAAAAGTATTGGCATGTATTTGTCAGCAATGAGGGCATGACTAATCCTGACCATATGCCAAACTTCATTTGCTGAAATATCCCAAACTTGCAAGAAACCTCCACCATTCTTTACTGTTGATTGCAGACACTGATTCTTCTACAGCTCTCCAGCCTTCAGTGCCTTCTGTTAAAGCCAAATATTGCACACTTTGACTCATCAGTCCAGAGCGCCTGCTGATATTTTTCTGCACCCCATTTCCCATGGTTATGTAGTTGAATCTCTCTCTTGGTCTTGTTTCTTGTTGAAAGTATGGCTTTTTGGCAACAATTTTTACATGAAGACCACTACTGGCTAGTAGACTACTTCTAAGCATCCACCTCCAATAAGTTTACATGGCCAAAAATGATGCACGACAAAGCACATGGTGACTCCATCTGCACCATTCTAGTCAATGACCCCATCGGCGCATATGGCCTCATCGCATTTTGCTTGGGGTTCAGACGTAAGCCTTGATGGGGCCACTAAACATAGCAGCAACGGCTGTGTGAAAGGGCTTTAACTGTGTTTTAAGCATGGGTTTTTCCAAATCTATCAGTGATTGCATAAGAGTACATACAACAATATCTGTCAAAGAAAGCTATCATTCACTGAAAAGACTGCACATTGGACCAAAAATCCGAGAAAGATCAGAGGTCTAACCCCTTTAGGACCAAGCCACTTTGTAGGTTAATGACCAGGCCTTAACTTTTAAATCTGACCACTGTCACTTTATGCTGTTATAACTCTGGAACGCTTCAACGGATCGCACTGATTCTGAGAGTGTTTTGCGTGACATATTGTACTTCACGTTAGTGGTAAAATTTCTTCGATGTGACTTGCGTTTATTTATGAAAAAAACAGAAACATGGTAAAAAGATTTCATACTTTGCAATTTTCAAACTTTTAATTTGTATGCCCTTAAATCAGAGAGATATGTCACACAAAATACTCTATAAATAACAATTCCCATATGTCTACTTTACATCAGCATGATTTTGGAAACAAAATTTTCTTTTGTTAGGGAGTTATAAGGGTTAAAATTTGACCAGCGATTTCTCATTTTTTCAATAAAATTTACAAAACCATTTTTTTAGGGACCACCTCACAATTGAAGTCACTTTGAGGAGTCAATATGACAGAAAATACCCCAAAGTGACACCATTCTAAAAACTGCACCCCTCAAGATGCTCAAAAGCACATTCAAGAAGTTTATTAACCCTTCAGGCGCTTGACAAGAATTGTGGAATGTGGAAGGAAAAAATGAACATTTAACTTTTATTCACAAAAATTTTATTCGGACACAATTTTTTTTTATTTTTTCAGTGGTATCAGGAAAAAATGAACCACAATGTTTGTTTGTGCAATTTCTCCTGAGTACACCCATACCCCATGTGTGGAGGAAGACCATTTTTTATGCGCATGGCAGGGCTTGGAAGGGAAGGAGCGCATTTGTGGTTTTGAACGTAAAATTGGATGGAATCGAGAGCAGACGCCATGTCGTGTTTGGAGAGCCCCTGATGTACCTAAACAGTGGAAACTTCCCATAAGTGACCCCAAGTTCTACTGAATCACTTTTCACAAAACTATAGATCACACTGCCACGTTCCTCCTGCTCTATACCATGGTGTCTGCAGATTAGACTACATTTTTCTGATCTGTTAATTAAATTGTATAACACATATTTTTCTTTTTAGGTACAACTACATTGAAGGAACAAAATTGTACGGATCTTTTCTGCAAGAACTTTCATCGGTCTAATTCTGCTTTGCTGTTAAAAATATAATATACATTGCTTTTTTCTTGCTACATGATCCATATGTGCTATATTAGCAATTGCATACAAATACAGATTTCTAATAAAAAGAACAGAAATTCTTCGTAGTTATTCACACTGTTCAGCATCACAACAAAGAGAACACGTAAAATATTATCAAGCGATAAAAGCCTGTAATTAATATAGCCATCATACATGAGCATCTGCCTTGGCACAAAGGAGTTTTCTTCAACATTCCGGCTTCTATTACATTAATGCTTATAGACTTAATTTTCAGTGCATCAAGGCAACAATCTGGCAATGTAATAATAGGAAATATTTTAGGTGCACATGATGAGAAAGATCTATGACTACAGAATCATCAAAGTTCCTTCCGATGAGTGTTTCATTGACTTTCGCCATTAATACTAAGGACAATGGCACTGCTCTGTAACCTCTCATGCAGGGTGTAGGTTGTATATGGATTTACATTCAATTCACTGAACTAATATGTGAATCCTTGTGTTACAAAATAATAAATATATTTTTTGCTTTTAGCATATTAAACTGTATCATGCAATTATTTATAATATGACCAGGAAATTCACCACTACATTTAGCCCCCGTTATCACATAGAGGAAACATTTTTTTCTGCAGTGCTTTCTTTTCTGCAGAAAATCTATTGTGTTTAATAGTTCAAGAAAAGTGTATAAGATTTAATGGAAACACGAGGCACCTATGCATTTAATGAGGTGCATTTCAGAGAAGATCAACTTTAAAGATCCATAATCGATGACTAGATGGTTTTTCCCAATGTTGCTAGAGGAGAACGACAGGTCTCTTCCTATCACTTACATTGGGAGAGACCTTTCAAACACCTACTAGCGCTGGGAAGAGCTTCAAAGTTTATTTTCTCTGAAAGGCTGGAGCGTTTCAGATCGTAAAATACCTGGCTGTAGTCGTGCAGCCAGGCTGATTCATGCTGCCCACGATTTTACAGGTTCCCTCTAAGAGATTTTTTTATTTCCTTTTTGATCATTGATCCAACATCTGTTAGAAAGAACAGAGTCTCTTCATAAATCGTTTTTTCAATACAAGATTAACAAAACCTTTTTTCTAGGATGTCCCTCCTGACAGCACAATGGAGGTCATCCTTCTTATCCTTATAGGAACAGGAAACACAAGAGAGGTTAAAAAGTCCTTCACACCATTGTGTTTTTTCTGTCTCTATGAGGACAGGCACAAGAGAAGGTGCTTAGACACGAAGATTATCTTGGATTCGGGTTCAGGTGGATCGGGAGGATTCTCTTTTTCCCTGTGAAGTGGTAAGCGGCCAACACCTCTAAAAGAGAGGTCCCTTAGCCAAAACCAGTCTAGCGGGGAGAGCCCCTAGTCTTTGAGCCCCTTCCCTCCCATGGGAGGCTCTTGGCTACGGTGCATACATCCGACACTCCACTTGTTGCGGGCAATGCGCGAACACCATGTGCAGAGGAAAGCGCTTCTTGTGACATCATCAAGGCAAGCGGTGGGTGGGACAGAGGCCTGGTGCACACTTCCAGAAACGGAGACCTGCATTCCAGGGTGGAATGCAGAGGAATCTGGGCTGGCTATGAAGACAAAGTAGTATAAATGCATTACCTGTGTCTATGAGGCTTGCTAGCACAGCTGAGGGGTTGTAATAATTATAGGGGATAACTCAGGAGACTCTTTGCGTGGAACAAGACAACTACAGGACACAGTTTTATAAGTGGTAAAGTCTATATTATCACACGGTGATTCAAACAGGTGCAGAGAGAAACTCAAATCCACAACACTTGGTGCAAATATCAAATGCAGCTCAGCAGTCTATAGGAAACTTCAGAGGAAAATGCAATCACGCAGAAAGTCTATGAAGCACAATTATTCTTGAGGATACTTGACACAAATAAGTCCTTGCTTAGTCCACAACACAGATAGATATGCTTATAAGGCAGTTCAAATAATATCTTAGCTCAACCAGGGTGGTCTGGGTAATAGTCTCAGGTTCTTGCAGAGCAGAAACAGTTTACATGTCCAGCAAATGCAGATGGAAGCAAACACGAGCAGCAGATGGAAGGAGGATTACTGGAACTGGTCTATGCAGCAGGAACTCAGAGCAGAGTAGCAGGATAACCCCACAGGTTCACAGGAGCAGGTATATAGCCAGGGAGTAACCAGAGGTCAGGAGCTGGATGCAAGGCAGAATACTCTAGCACAGACTGAAGGCTGGGGTGGAGTTTTATAGCAGGAAGACACAGTGCACATGAGACCAAAGACGCCATCTTGGAAAAGGGCAGTAATGCACAAAAAGGTAATAAAAAATGTTCAGAGTCCTGACATTACTCCCTCCTTAGAAGCAGCCTCAGGACGATCCTGGACCTGGTTTCTCAGGGAATCTCTGATGAAAACGAGAAATCTTCTGTTGGGCATTGATGTTTTCCACAGGTTCCCAAGAGTCTTCCTCAGGGGGATATCCCTGCCATCTTATCAGATATTGGAGCCGATTCCTGCGAATCCTGGAATCAACAATTTCCTCCACCACAAATTGTTCTTGCCCATCAATCACCACAGGCTGCGGAGGTGGCACAACACATCCCTGGAAGGTATTAGGAGATACAGGCTTTAGTAAAGATACATGAAAAACTGGGTGTACCTTCACAGCCGGCAGGCCACAGAGCTCACAATACCGTTGATCTTGAAAGACCCAATGAATTTCTGTCCAAGTTTTTGTGAAGGAACGTTTAACTTCAAATTCTTAGTTGCTAACCACATGGAATCTCCTACCTTGAACATGGGTGCAGATTTACGGAATCTATCAGCCGATCTCTTATAACGTTCTTGAGCTGTGGTCAGGGATTCCTTCAGAACCTTCAGATTTTGCCTCATCGCAGTCAGCCTTTCCTCCACTGCTGGAACCGGAGAATTAATTGGAGACCTAGGTAAGATACATGGATGATAACCTTGATTGGCAAAGAAAGGTGTAAATTTAGTGGAGGCACTCTGAGAATTGTTATATGAAAATTCGGCAACTCCAACCAATCATCCTGGAGATGGCTGACATAGCATCTTAGATATTGTTCCAGCGTCTGGTTGGTACGCTCAGTCTGACCATTTGTCTGGTGATGGTAAGCGGAAGAGAGACAGACATTAATATTGAGTGCAGAGCAAAACCCCTTCCAGAATCTTGAAGTGAACTGCACTCCACGGTCAGAGATGATCTCATCCGGAACCCCATGCAACCGAAAGACATTCTGTATAACCAAGTTCACTGTATCTTTAGCTGAGGGGAGGCCGGTGCACGGAATGAAATGAGCAGCTTTAGTCAGGCGATCAACTACCACCATGATTGTATTCATGCCCCCCGATGTAGGCAGCTCCAAAATAAAGTCCATTGATATAGACCCCCAAGGGCGGGACGGAACAGGTAATGGTTGTAGAAGACCCGTAGGTGCCACATGAGGAGTCTTGTAACGAGCACATACCTCGCAACAGAGAACATAGTCCTTGGAATCCTTCAGGCAAGTTGGCCACCAGAAGAATCGGCTCAGGAACTCTTGTGTCTTCTGTACCCCCCTGTGACCAGCCAACTTGGAGTCATGTACCATCTTGAGGATCTGCAGACGGACGACCTCAGAGACGTAGATACGTCGATCTCTGAACCACATGCCACCCTTAAAGACAAGATTAATATCCACAGGTGGGTTGGCCAGAAATACATCACCGTCATAGGCCTCCCTGCACTTCTTCCACAAGTCCTGATCATGGATAACTCCGGTGAAATTGGCATCAGATAGAATGGTCTTGGACGGGGCTCCAGGTACGGAATCCGCAGCATGGATTCGGGATAAAGCATGAGTCTTCCCATTACGAGAACCTGGATGGTACGAGATAACAAAGTTAAATTGATTTAAAAATAAGTTCCAACGAGCCTGATGAGGAGAAAGACATCTAGCGGATCTAAGGAACTCTAAATTGCGATGGTCAGTTAGCACTATGATCTGTTGTGCAGCTCCTTGCAGATGATGCCTCAATTCTTTGAAAGCAGCAATAATAGCCAGCAATTCCTTGTCTCCCACGTCGTAATTCTTCTCTGCTGAGGTTAGTCTACGGGAAAAGAAAGCACAAGGATGTAGCAGACCCTTCTCTCCAGTTCTTTGGGAGAGAATAGCCCCCAAAGTATTATCAGAAGCGTCCACCTCCACAATGAAAGAAAGTGTTGGATCTTTGGTGTATCAACAGCGGTGCTGACGTGAAACATATCTTAAGCCGATCAAAAGCTTCTTGAGCCTGTGATGACCACTTAAAAGGCTTTTCCTTCTTTGTCAAGGAAGTAATGGGACGGACAATATCAGAAAAATTTCGAATGAAGCGTCTGTAGAAATTTGCAAAACCAATAAAACGTTGGACCTCCTTAACGTTCTTGGGTACCGGCCAGTCAAGGATAGCCTGAATCTTACCAGATTCCATGTTCAGCCCCTGGGGAGAGATGATATAACCTAAGAACTGTATCTCAGAACAATGGAACTCGGATTTCTCCGGCTTAATATACAGATGGTTCTCTTTCAGACGTCTTAAAACAGTTTTGACATGTTCTTCATGTTCCTGTAGAGAGTCAGAAAAGATTAGTACATCGTCCAAATAGATCACTACAAACTGGTCCAACAAATCTCTGAAAATATCATTAGCAAGGTGTTGAAATGTTGCAGGGGCGTTACAAAGCCCGAAGGGCATCACAAGAGATTCAAAGTGTCCATACCGGCATCTGAATGCTGTCTTCCACTCATCCCCTGGACGAATATGCACCAAATTATAAGCCCCATGAAGATCCAGTTTAGAGAACACCTTAGCATGGCGGACTCTTTCCAGTAATTCCGGAATAAGAGGCAAAGGGTAACGGTTTCGTACGGTTACCCTATTGAGTTCCCGATATTCAACACAGGGTCTCAGGGTCCCATCCTTCTTCTTTACAAAAAAGATAGGTGCCCCTGCTGGTGAGGAAGAAGGACGTATGAAGCCTTTGGCCAGATTTTCATCAATATACTCCTTTAAGGCTTGAAGCTCAGGTGCCGCCAAAGGGTATACGTTACCAAAAGGAATAGCTGCCCCAGGAAGCAACTCAATGGGACAGTAATAATGCATGTGTGGAGGAAGCGGATCTGCATTCTTCTTGTCACAGATGTCCGAGAACTCTTTATATGCTGGAGGTAAAGAAAATACCTGTACATGTGGTTCCGTAGCCGTGGACTCAGGGACAGCTTCTGTTAACGCTGAGTTGCTCCTTGTTGGAAAGATAATCTCCTTGGTCTCCCAGTTGATAATTGGGTTCTGAGAACGCAACCAAGGAATGCCTAAAATCACAGAAAAATGAGAAGAAATTAGCAAGAAAGAAAGTTGCTCCTGATGATTAGGCTCCAAAAAAATTTCAAGGGGTACGGTCTCCTGATCCACAGGCCCAGAGATTAAAGGTGACCCATCCACTGTTTCCATGGTAATTGGAGAGGCTCTTTGATGAATTGCAATACCATATTCCTTGGCAAATGCGATATCCATGAAATTGTTACCTGCACCAGAGTCAATCATAGCTGCACTGGAAATCCACTGTCCTGAACACAGGATCTTAATAGGGAGAGAACATTGAGTTCTTTTCCTTAAGCTCCTTGGGGGGTGAAGTCATAGAAAGTGAATGGAATACAGCGCTTAAAGGCAGGCTACATTCAGAGATGTCAGATTCATCATCACAGTTGTCATACTCCCCTACTGCTGCTAGCACCTTGTTAGGCCGTCTAGGACACTTAGGACAATTGATCAAGAAATGGTCAGACTGTCCGCAGTAGAAACATAGACTTTCACGAAGGCGATGCTCCCGGCGCTCATTGGTCTCACGCCTCTGAACAAAATCAATTTGCATGGGCACCTCTTCCACCTCCCGAGATGTTTTACCTGCAGGCTCTTTGGAAGGAAGGGAAAAGTTAGAAATACGGTTATATGCAGCAAACTTCTCCTGCCTACGCTCAGTAAGGCGAATGTCAATGCGCACACAATGCTGTATAAATGTCTCTAGCTCTTGTGGTGACTCAGAGCGAGCTAGTTCATCTTTTACAATACTAGACAGACCCCTTTTAAAAATAGGCAATTGTGCATAACTGTCCCAATTGGTATCTACCGCTAATCTCCTGAATTCAGTAGCATACTCAATAACAGAACGTTTTGCCTGGCGTAAAGACAATAAAGCAGATTCAGCGGTTGCCCAGCGATTAGGATCATCAAACATTAATGCCATAGCGGCCAAGAAATCATCCAAGTTATTTAACCGTGGGTCACGAGACTCAATCATCGTATTCGCCCAGGCGAGCGCTCATGCGGTCAGCAGCATTATTACACACAATACTTTGGATCTATCATTAGGAAAACGGTCAGCATGCTGTCATGTCGGACGCTGTTCACACTAGGGCGTCTGACAGACAGCGGTAATTCCACATACGTCCACTACACGCTCAGTGGCGTTGGCTAGACTTTATCCAGCTTGCTCGGGGTTAATCTAGCTGGTAATTTGGTTGGAGGCTGGGTCACGCCCACGGCCTTCAAATAGTCGTGCTGGACTTTGGGCATCGCCGATTATAGGTTGTGCTTTGTGCCTAGCGATTCCGGTCTGGAGTGGTGGTCTTGTTGTAGGAATATCGTATCTTGTGGTGTATTATCCTTTGTCATATTCCTCCTTCCTATATTTGTATTTGTTTTGCCCTGTGCAAATTATAGTGTATTCCGGTGTGTCTGCGGCGTGGTGCGTTTTTCAGTTTTCCCTGTCTGTGCTTTCTGTGGGGATTGGTGTGTGGTCTCTTCACTGGGTGGCGGGTGGTGGTTTCAGCTTAGGGCTGAAACAAGAGACAGGGTCAGGCCTGGCGGCCCAGACATGCACACCTTTAGTGTAACTTCTGGGAAAGGGAGAGAGGGTTTCCCTAGCCTGAGGGATATCGCAGGGGCCCGGGTAACCAGCCTTAGTCTACCCAGTACTCCCGTGACACATGCACATCAAAATATAGCATACATTGATTCACAAAGCCACAAAATTTGTCGCGATCACCATTAAATCTGAATGGGGGCAACTTAGGTGGGCTAGCTGGTGGCGGTTGCCCAGAGGGAAAAGTCGCTTGTGCAGCTATTTGTGTGCTTATGTCCTGAACAGCCCGTCCATACTGGGACTCTATGCCAGCAAGTTTGTTTTCCTGGGCTGCCATGCGGGTGCTTAAGTCCTGCAAAGTCTGTCCAAACACTTGTTGATTGAGTTCAAAGCTTCCAAACTTCTTTTGCAGACCTTCCACATCTTTCTGCAGTTATCTAATTATGGAAAACACCTGCTCTAGTCTGCTTTCTGCAGTCATTGTTCCAGCAGTCTCCTTTTTTTTTAGGCTAGAGTATCCTGTAATAATTATAGGGGATAACTCAGGAGACTCTTTGCGTGGAACAAGACAACTACAGGACACAGTTTTATAAGTGGTAAAGTCTATATAATCACACGGTGATTCAAACAGGTGCAGAGAGAAACTCAAGTCCACAACACTTGGTGCAACTATCAAATGCAGCTCAGGAGTCTATAGCAAACTGCAGAGGAAATGCAATCACGCAGAAAGTCTATGAAGCACAATTATTCTTGAGGATACTTGACACGAATAAGTCCTTGCTTAGTCCACAACACAGATAGATATGCTTATAAGGCAGTTCAAATAATATCTTAGCTCAACCAGGGAGGTCTGGGTAATAGTCTCAGGTTCTTGCAGAGCAGAAACAGCTTACATGTCCAGCAAATGCAAATGGAAGCAAACATGAGCAGCAGATGAAGGAGGATTACTGGAACTGGTGTATGCAGCAGGAACTCAGAGCAGAGTAGCAGGATAACCTCACAGGTTTACAGGAGCAGGTATATAGCCAGGGAGTAACCAGAGGTCAGGAGCTGGATGCAAGGCAGAATACTCTAGCACACTGAAGGCTGGGGTGGAGTTTTATAGCAGGAAGACACAGTGCACATGAGACCAAAGACGCCATCTTGGAAAAGTGCAGTAATGCACAAAAAGGTAATAAAAAATGTTCAGAGTCCTGACAGGGGTAATGGAAGATTCAGGCTGTTTGGACACCCCATCAGAGCAGACCCTGGTACATGTGAGTAATTAATAGTGGGTTATTATCCCTGGAGACCCTTACACTTAGTGTACCCATTCTATGTATTTTTAGGACAGGGGAGCTTCTACTGCAACAGTCTCAGCACCTAAAAGAAGACCAGGGAGGCTTCACGGTAACTTAAGAGATGTGCCATCCGCAATGTCAATTTACTAGAGGCACAGAAGCATATGGGAGATAATGGTGTGCGGCCTGCACTTCTAAGATTGTTAAGGGATGTAGTGCTGCGTTATCCACACTGTGCAGTGAAAAGCCAGGGACCCAGGAAAGTTCAAAGCAAAACGTATCTTTAATGTTCAACTCACAAAAACACAGCACAAGACATTCTCTGGATCGCAGCCAGGAACCATATCCTCTGGATAACAGCCAATAAACACGCCAGTCCACTTTCATGACTGGTTGCCATGGCCGACTGCACCACCGTGTTAATGTTCAACTCACAGCATTATTGTCCAACTCACAGCATTAATGTCCAACTCACAGCATTATACAGTGCACGATATCCTCTGGATCACAGCCGGGAACCAAATCCTCTGGATTGCAACTGATAAACATGCCAGTCCTCCTCCTGAGACTAGTTGCTGTGGACGACTGCACCGCTGTGTACGCTGTGGGTGCCCGGCTTTTCAGCTGCCTTGGCTGTTTGGCTCCACTTGCCTGTGTTGCCTCACATAGGTGGAGCTCTGCAGAGCTTCCTGCTCTGTACTCCTGCCAACACCAGACTGACACTGACTCTGTACCTGACACACCCAAACCCTTTACTGCAGTATTTTTAACTAGAATCTGTGGAAAACCCGGCCAGGAATGAAATGCACTGCACCACTACAGTCCTGTAGTCTGTTTCAAAACACAAAAGCCAAGAGCAGGTTTTCCCTAAATCTGCCTTGGACAAATAGTTTGCCCAAGACTAAGGCTGTGTGCACACGTTCCGGATTTTTCGCGATAAAAATGTGATAAACCGCGAAAAAAACGCTCACATTAAGCATCCTATTAAAAGAATGCAATCTGCATTTTGTATGCATATGCTGCATTTTTCCTGAGTGGAAACGCATTCCGGAAAAAAAGCAGCATATTCATTAATTTGCGGAATCACGGGGATTCCGCACACATAGGAATGCATTGATCCGCTTACTTCCTGCATGGGGCTATGCCCACCATGCGGGAAGTAAGCGGATCATGTGCGGATGGTACCCAGGGTGGAGGAGAGGAGACTCTCCTCCAGGCCCTGGGAACCAATAATTGTTAAGAAAAATAATTAAAATTAAAAATATTGATATACTTACCTTCTGATGGCCCCCGGAGTCCTCCCGCCTCTCAGCGGTGCACACGGCGGCTCCCATTCCCAGGGATGCTGTGTGTGAAGGACCTGCGATGACGTCGCGGTCACGTGACCATGACGTCATCCCAGGTCCTTCGCACACAGCATCCCTGGGAATGGAAGCCGCCACGTGCACCGCTGAGGAGATCAAGGGCCGTTGGAAAGTGAGAATAACCATTTTTTTTATTTTTTATTATTATTTTTAACATTAGATCTTTTTACTATTGATGCTGCATAGGCAGCATCAATAGTAAAAAGTTGGTCACGCTTGTCAAACACCATGTTTGACAAGTGTGACCAACCTGTCAATCAGTTTTCCAAGCGATGCTACAGATCGCTTGAAAAACGCTAGCATTCTGCAAGCTAATTACTCTTGCAAAACGCTAGTGTTTAGCGGGAATACACATGCCAATTCCGCATATGATATACACGCGGCAGGAGTTGCGGAATTGCCACGGAAAATTCCGCTGCAATTCTGCAACGTGTGCACTTAGCCTTAGGGTACTGTCACACAGTGAAATTTCCATCGCTGCGACGGCACGATTCGTGACGTCGCAGCGTCGTATGAATATCGCTCCAGCGTCGTAGACTGCGGTCACACTTTGCAATCACGGCGCTGGAGCGATGCCGAAGTCCCCGGGTAACCAGGGTAAACATCGGGTTACTAAGCGCAGGGCCGCGCTTAGTAACCCGATGTTTACCGTGGTTACCAGCGTTAACGTAAAAAAACCAAACAGTACATACTTACATTCCGGTGTCTGTCCCCGGCGTTCTGCTTCTCTCCACTGTGTAATCGCCATAGCCGGAAAGCAGAGCGGTGACGTCACCGCGTCACCGCTGTGCTCGCTTTCCGGCCGGCAGGCGCTCACACAGTGCAGAGAAGCTGAGATGCCGGAGGACTGACACCGGAATGTAAGTATGTACTGTTTGTTTTTTTTACGTTTACGCTGGTAACCAGGGTAAACATCGGGTTACTAAGCGCGGCCCTGCGCTTAGTTACCCGATGTTTACCCTGGTTACAAGCGAACACATCGCTGGATCGCTGTCACACACAACGATCCAGCGATGTCAGCGGGTGATCAAGCGACGAAAGAAAGTTCCAAACGATGTGCTACGACGTACGATTCTCAGCAGGGTCCCTGATCGCTGCTGCGTGTCAGACACTGCGATATCGTAACGATATCGCTAGAACGTCACGAATCGTACCGTCGTAGCGATGGAAATTTCACTGTGTGACGGTACCCTAACACTTTTTATTCTGCATTGCAACCACAGCTACGCCTGTGACTGCAATGCACTCCCATGACCTCATTATGCCTCCGTACGCATCCTGGGGGGGAACATACAGCGACCCTCACCTGTAATACCAGTCACTTCCCCACAGGAGGGACGGTCCTCTTTTCTATCGGACAAGAGGTCCATGATTAGAGGGGAGGTGCAGGCCACAATCTCTACTGTTGTTTCTTCGCAAATATGTCAACCTGGTTCCCATTCTAAGAGACTAAGCTGGGAGATGGTATTTAGTTCTGGAGAGGATGAACAGTCTCCCGGGTCTAATCAAGATGAAGAAAGGGAAATAGCTATGGACCCCCCCCACAAGGAGGGAAATCAATATTATTTCTCCTCTGATAATACAGAAGAGGTCCTATGGGCAGTCGGTAACACGATGCAGGGTAAAGTGTTTGGAGGCCTCAGATCCCAGGGGAATAATTTTTCCCAGTTAATAATCATATTCGTGCCATTATTATGGAAGAATGGGAGGTAAACTGAAAAAAGATTAATTATACAGCAAGACTTTAGGATCCGTCTACCGTTTGAACAGAAGGATGTAAAGACCTGAGAAAAGATCCTGAATATTGATGCTCCTGTAGCCAAGGTTGCCAAGAAGACTTCAATCCCATTTGAGGACTCATCAAGCCTCTGAGAACCTATGGATAGGAAGACAGACGGTCTGCTGAAAAGAGCTTGGGAGGCCTTTGCAGCTATAACAAGGGCAAATATAGCTACTTCAGTAGCCAGGTCCATGCATGTATGGATCGATGACCTGGAAGATCATTTGATAAATTAGACATCTTGGGGGGGGGGGTCATTTTAGGTTCCCTTCCATTACTTAAATTAACCACTGGGTGTAAGACAGATACTTCCACAGAATCTGTTAGATTTGCCGCCAGAAATAACGCCCTCCCAAATGCTGTCCGTCAGGCCATATGGCTAAAGACATGGTCTGGTGATAAACAATCCAAGAATAAGCTCTGCTCCATCCCATTCTCAGGGTT
Organism: Ranitomeya variabilis; assembly: GCF_051348905.1. NCBI lineage: Eukaryota > Metazoa > Chordata > Amphibia > Anura > Dendrobatidae > Ranitomeya > Ranitomeya variabilis. The sequence continues at coordinate 383,073,449 of NC_135237.1, read as the reverse complement.
ATGGGTATAATAATTTTAATAATTATTTTATTTTTATAGCGCTGACTCACTGCTCACAGGCTTACAATCTATGAGGAAATAAGAAGAAAAGGTGGAGGGTAACAATTGCTTTCAATGTTCTGACCAGCCATAATGTAAGAAATTAGGTGTTCATGTAATGCTGCATGAACCTGTTTTTAGCCAGAATATCTAAAAGTACAGATAGAGGGCTATTAAATGCATAAAGTGTGTGAGAACATGATACGAGGAACCTGGTTATGGTGAAAATTTTGAATGAGCAACACAGGGATAGTTAAATAAATGTTAAGGTGGTAGACCAGTCTGAAGAAATATGTTTTTAGGGCACGCTTAAAACTATGGGTATTGGGGATTAATCGAATTATCCCGAGTAGTGCATTCCAAAGAATTAGCGCAGCACGTGAGAAGTCTTGGAGACGGGAGTGGGAAGCTCTGTTTACATCCTCAATGTTAGCCTCAGGTCATTAGCAGAACTGAGGGCGCGGGTAGGGTGGTAGACTGAGAAGAGATGTAGGGTGGCGCTGAACCGTAGAGTGCTTTGTGGGTGAGCATGATAAGTCTATATTGAATTCTGGAGTGGATGGGTAACCAGTGTAATGACTAGCGCAAGGTAGAGGCATCGGTGTAACGGCTGGTGAGGAATATGATCCTGGCTGCAGCATTCAAGACAGATTGGAGGGAGGAGAGTTTGGTAAGAGGGAGACCGATTAGTAGAGAATTACAATAGTCCAGACGAGAATGAATAAGAGGAACAGTAAGAGTCGAAAGTAAGAAAAGGTCGAATTCTAGAAATGTTTTTGAGGTGCAGATGACAAGAGCGAGCTAGTGATTGGATGCGGGGGGGTGAATGAAAGCTCTGAATCAAGTGTGACCCCATGACAGCGGCATGTTGCTGGGGAGTAATGATAGAACCACACACGGAAATGGCAATGTCGGGCAATGGTAAGTTAGTAGAGGGAGGAAACACAAGGTGTATAATTAGGTGTCATCAGCATAGAGATGGTACTGGAAACCAAATCTACTGATTGTTTGTCCAATAGGGGCAGTATACATGAAGAAGAGGAGGGGGCCTAGGACTGATCATTGAAGAACCGCAATAGTAAGGGGAAGATGAGAAGAGGAGGAGCCAGCAAAATATTCAGTGAAGGAGCAGTCAAAGAGGTAGGAGGAGAACCAGGAGAGAACTGTGTCCTTGAGGCCGATGGAGCGGAACATAGAGAGGAGGAGCTGATGATCTATAGTGTGTCAAATGCTGCAGATAGATCCAGGAGAATTAGCATGGAGTAGTGACCATTAGATTTAGCTGTTAGTAGATCATTAGAGACTTTCGTGAGGGCACTTTCAGTAGAGTGTAAAGAGCGGAAACCGGATTGTAGAGGGTCAAGAAGAGAGTTATCTGTGAGATAGTGGATTAGACGGGAGTGGACCAAGTGTTCCAGGAGTTTAGAGATAAAGGGAAGATTAGAGACAGGTGTATAGTTAGCAACACAGTTTTGGTTGATGGATTTTTTTTAAGTAATAGATGTATGATGGCCTACTTAAATGAGGAGGAAAAGATACCGGAAGAGAGAGAGAGATTGAATATTTTTGTTAGGTGAGTGGTGACAGCAGGGGAGAGGGACTGGAGGAGATGTGACGGAATAGAATCACTGGTGCAGGTAGTAGAGAGAATGCAAGGAGACTGATCACTTCTCCTGCGACTGGTTCAAAGTCAGAGAGTGAGCTAGTATTTAGGCCTGTTTTGGATGAGATTTTAGAGAAAGCTTCAGATAACAAGAAAGGGTTCCTGGAAGATAGATCCAAGAAATTTCAGTCCTTTCATAGACACCGCCCCACCCAAAGGCGAGAGTGTAGATGGAAAGGGAAATCAGGCAAATGGAGCTACCCAAAAGGGGTTAGGGGTAGAGCTTCCCTGTTTGGCTTGGGTTCAGGAATTGACAGACCATTACACAAGGAGGGTAGGTATGCAGCTCTGAGGATTCCTAGAAGGCGGCAGGCAATATCACAGGATCAGTAGATTCTAAAAACCATTTCAACTGCTTACAAGATAGAGTTTGTCTAGTTCCTACAGGAAAGATTTGTACTAACTGTCACGTCGCCTCTTCCTGCCGACGTGCCTGCCGCTGCCTTCCCTGATTCCCGGTATACTTACCTGTCTCGGCGCGCTCCTGGAGTGTGCGCGCGTCACCCGACGTCCTCTCTTCCTGTTTCACTGTCGGTCCCAGGGTCTCGTCGGGTGCGCGTGCGCATCTCGCACTCCAGTCTCAGCAGCACATGCACACCTCCTCGGTCTGGCCTGCGGTCGCTCCGTTCCTCCACTCTATGATCCTGGAGGATCCTGACCCGGAAGTCCTGCCACACACATCCTATTTCAGGTAGCCTCTCCCTCTGCTCCATGCCTGGCTGTCAATTGTGCTTCACGTTTGATCCAGGCCCCACGCTTCCTGCGCTCTCTTGTTTACTCTCCTGCCTGCATTGCCTCGTGCGCTACCTTGTATCTTGCGTCTTCCTTCCCTGTGTTCTCTTCGTCTCCTTTCCTAGTTTTGTCCGTCCCAGTCTACTCCTTTTCAGCTCCTTGTCTCCAGTCCCTCCAGAGTGTTCGTCTCCATCGTTCTCTTTCTGATTTTCGGTAGCCTTCCCTGAGGTTCCCAGTCTCGGCCAGATGTTCCTAGTCCGTCCTTGCTTGTGTCTCCTATCTCCTGTCCCCGGGTATCACCTTCCACGGCAATAGTTTCCCTTGGGCCTGCCCCTGATGCTCCCTGTAATGGGGGTGGCCCACTAGGTCAGCTCACCCTTGGGAGGTTCGTTGTTGCGGTCCTTCGGGTTCACCATAGGAGTTCCACAAGTCTCACACACAGACATCACAGTACAGCCAGGCCATGGACCCTGCTGGTAGCCCGTCCCCAACTCTAAAGGAACTCCTGTTCCTTCGGGAGAATCAGACCAGGATCATGTCCTTCTTGAAAACTTTGGAGTCCCGCCTCTCGGCTTTTCAGGCTTCCGATCCAGGGAGTGCTTCGCAGCTGGCTGGTCTCCAACAAGAACTCATCCAGCAGCGTGATACCCAGGCCCACATCCTAAATTTTATGGCGTCAGTGGATGATCGTCTTCGTGCCCTCCACTCTTCCGCCTCTGTTCCTGCCCAGGCCTCTGTCCCTCATCCACTGCCTTGCTTGGCTAAACCTCCGTGGTACAGTGGGGATCCTAAATTGTGTAGAGGGTTTCTAAACCAATGCCAACTACACTTTGAGCTGCTGCCTATGCAGTACCTCACTGACCGAGCTAAGGTGACCTTTGTGGTCTCCCATTTAGAGAGAGGTCTTAGCCTGGGTAAACCCGCTCTGGGAACATGATGATCCTCTTGTCTCTCAACTCTCTACCCTTCTTGACACTTTTCGTAATGTATTTGACGAACCGGGTCGCTTGGCTTCTACCACCGAGTCACTCTTTAACCTCCACCAGGGTACACTTTCTGTGGGTCAATATGCCATCCAATTCCGTACCGTCATCTGAATTAGGTTGGAACAATGAGGCTTTGGTGGGAGCTTTTTGGCGAGGACTCTCGGCCCGAATTAAGGACGAACTGGCGGGTCGGGACACTCCAACTTCTTTGGAGGATCTTATCTCCCTGGCAACCCATATTGATTTACGCTTCCAAGATTGTTCCCGTGAGTCCGCCAGAGAGAGCAGATTTTCCCGTCTCACCTCGGCTACCCAGAGTCCCTCCCGCTCGCGCCCTGTGACAACTTCTGCTTCTCCGGAACCGATGCAGGTGGATCGACTCAAGTCAGTGGAGCAGCGTCGGAGAGACTCACAAAAGGTCTTTGCTTCTATTGTGGGAGTGCATCCCATTTTCTGCGTACCTGTCCCCTCAGGCCAGGAAACGCCTCCACCTAGGACTGGTAAGAGAGGCCTCCCTAGGTGACTCTGAATCCCCTCAACCTGTAACTCTTTCTGTTCTTTTGCATCTGGGTTCTAACCGTTTTTCTGAATTAGCCTACATAGATTCTGGGGCGGCAGGAAACTTCATCCAACTTGAGGCAGTTAGGAGACTACAGATCCCTGTCAGATCCCTGGAGACTCCCCGGCAGATTGCTTCAGTCGACAGCCAACCCCTGCGGGAGTCCGTTACTCTGGTCACCGAGGAACTGGAACTTCAGATCAAAATCCTGCACCGAGAGAGAATAGTCTTCTACGTGCTGCCTTCATTGTCCCACACAATTGTTCTTGGACTTCTTTGGTTGCGGACTCATGAACCTTTATTAGATTGGCGGTCTGGTGACATATTGCGTTGGGGACTGTTATGTCAGAATAAGTGCTTGCTTCCCATTTTGCCGAAGACCAATTTCGGAGTCTCCGGATTTACCTTCTACCTACTGGTCTTTTGCGGACGTCTTCAATAAAAGAGAGGCGGAGATCCTGCCCCCGCATCGTCCATATGACTGCCCAATCGATCTTGTTCCAGGTTCTACTCCGCCCAGAGGCAGAATTTATCCGTTGCCCCCCACCGAGACTTAAGCTATGTCCGAATATATCTGGGAGAATTTAGCCAAAGGCTTTATTCGCAAGTCCTCCTCTCCTGCAGGCGCTGGTTTCTTCTTCGTCAAGAAGGATGGGTCCCTCCGTCCCTGCATAGACTACCGGGGTCTCAACAATCTCACGATTAAAAACAGGTACCCACTTCCTCTCGTTCCGTAGCTGTTCGACCATCTCAGGGGAGTGCGAATCTTCACTAAATTGGATCTTCGCGGGGTCTACAATCTTATTCGTATCCATCCCGGAGATGAGTGGAAGACTGCCTTCAACACCCGGGACAGCCACTATGAGTATTTGGTCATGCCCTTCGGTTTGTGTAACGCTCCCGCAGTGTTCCAGGAGTTTGTGAATGACATCTTCCAGGACCTACTCTATACCTGTGTGGTGGTATACTTAAGACGATATTCTTGTGCTTTCTCCAGATCTCTCTACCCACAGAATAATAATAATAATAATAATAATAATAATTTTTATTTATATAGCGCCAACATATTCCGCAGCGCTTTACAACTTATAGAGGGGACTTGTAAAGACAATAGACATTACAGCATAACAGAAATCACAGTTCAAAACAGATACCAGGAGGAATGAGGGCCCTGCTCGCAAGCTTACAAACTATGAGGAAAAGGGGAGACACGAGAGGTGGATGGTAACAATTGCTTTAGTTATTTGGACCAGCCATAGTGTAAGGCTCGGGTGTTCATGTAAAGCTGCATGAATCAGTTAACCGCCTAAGTATGTAGCAGTACAGACACAGAGTGCTATTAACTGCATAAAGTGTATGAGAACATGATGCGAGGAACCTGACTATGTTTTTTTTTTTAATGGGCCACACAGGGATAGTTCGGACTTTATTCGGACTCGGTATTATTATTATTATTATTATTATTATAGTTGTGGATCGATTTTCCAAGATGGCTCATTTCATCTCTCTGCCTGGATTACCCTCTGCTCCCAAATTGGCAAGAGTCTTCATCACCCATGTTTTTCAGATTCACGGCTTTCCTCAACATATAGTTTCTGACAGAGGGGTCCAGTTCACGTCACGCTTCTGGCGAGCCCTATGCAAGCTGATGGATGTAACACTAGACTTCTCCTCTGCCTACCATCCTCAAACTAATGGTCAGGCGGAGCGCACAAATCAGATCCTGGTGACTTATCTCCGTAATTTTTCCAATGTTCGCCAGAATGATTGGTCCAGCTTGCTCCCATGGGCCGAGTTTGCATACAATAATCACACCAGTGACTCCTCTTCCAAGTCGCCCTTCCTTATCATTTAGGGACAGCATAAGGGGGGCCCTCTGCCGGTACTCACTGTCTCGGGTGTGCCAGCGGCCGATCTTCTGTCCAAGGAGTTCTCCAGGGTCTGGCAGGAGACCAAGATCGCCCTAGAACAGGCACGAGACAGGATTAAAAGACATGCCGATAAGAGGCGCCTGGATCCTCCTTCTTACCAGCCTGGAGATAAGGTGTGGTTATCTTCCAGATTCATCCGTCTAAAGATTCCCTCATATAAACTGGGTCCACGGTACATCGGTCCATTTGAGGTCTTAGCCCGTATTAACGATGTTGCCTACAAATTAAAGTTATCTGCCTCGCTTGCTTCGCAATTCTTTCCACGTTTTCTCTTTTGAAGCCTGTCGTACTCAATCAATTCCACACTTCCACTGGTCACTTGTCTCAGCCTGTTTCTGCACAGGATGTCTTTTTGGTCGATTGGAAAGGCTTTGGTCCCGAGGAGAGGTCTTGGAAGCCCCGTGAAAATATACATGCCCCTCAAATTTTGGCTAGGTTTCTTGCTAGTCTTAGGAAGAGGGGGCGTAAGGAGGGGGGTACTGTCACGTCGCCTCTTCCTGCCGACGTGCCTGCCGCTGCCTTCCCTGATTCCCGGTATACTTACCTGTCTCAGCGCGCTCCTGGAGTGTGCACGCATCACCCGACGTCCTCTCTTCCTGTTTCACCGTCAGTCCCTGGGTCTCGTCCGGTGCACTTGCGCATCTCGCACTCCAGTCTCAGCAGTGCACCTCCTCAGTCTGGCCTGTGGTCACTCCGTTCGTCCACTCTATGATCCTGGAGGATCTTGACCCGGAAGTCCTGCTGCACACATCCTATTTCAGGTAGCCTCTCCCTCTGCTCCATGCCTGGCTGTCAATTGTGCTTCATGTTTGATCCAGGCCCCACGCTTCCTGCGCTCTCGTTTACTCTCCTGCCTGCATTGCCTCGTGCGCTACCTTGTATCTTGCGTCTTCCTTCTCTGTGTTCTCTTCATCTCCTTTCCTATTTTCGTCCGTCCCAGTCTACTCCTTTTCAGCTCCGTGTCTCCAGTCCCTCCAGAGTGTTCATCTCCGTCGTTCTTTCTGATTTTCGGTAGCCTTCCCTGTGGTTCCCAGTCTCGGCCATCTGTTCCTAGTCCGTCCTTGCTTGTGTCTCCTATCTCCTGTCCCCGGGTATCAGCTTCCGCGGCAATAGTCTCCCTTGGGCCTGCCCCTGACGCTCCCTGTATTGGGGGTGGCCCACTAGGTCAGCTCACCCTTGGGAGGTTCGTTGTTGTGGTCCGGCGGGTTCCCCCTTGGAGTTCCACAAGTCTCACACACAGACGTCACACTAACGGAGTTTCATTCCCAAGGCGCCCTTGCCCTCATGTGGTCTGACATAGAGGATCCAATAAACTCAGGAAAAATAATTTCAGTCCCTCAGGTAAAAAGATTCTGGTGTCAATATTCTAACCTTATTTTTTATCAAAAAGTCCTCAATAGAGTCCTGTACTATAATAAACTTAAAACCTTTGAATCTATGAGTCAAATAAGAGGTTCAAGATGGAGTCAATAAGATAGACTATTACCTTCATAGACAAGAATGTGGTAATGTGTACTTTAGATCTAAAAATACTTATCACTATGTACCCATTCATATTCATAAGATTTGGGGTAAGCACCTAGGCATGGATTCACCAATTCAAATGTCTCACCTTTGGTCTAGCATTGGCCCCTCATGTGTTCATAAAGCTGATTTTAGATTTTCTAAGGAAGAAAGGGATAATTATAGTTCCATATTTGGATGACTTTATCATAACAGCAACTTTTAAAGGGGAGCTATTGAACCATCTGGAAGTATTTATCTCAACACTACAGAGTTTGGGTTGGATCATAAATTGGGGAAAGTCAGACCTAGTTCCAGGCACCAGAAACATAATCCTCTGTGTCTTCTGTTATTCTGTTTTGAGATAATCATTCCTTCCTGTAGAAAAACTGGGTATGACATCTTGTGTTCCCAGTGTACGATGGAGTCAGCACCACTCAAGAGAACTTCAAAAAGCAGGCCTGTTCACATGGGACAAATAGTAGGAAACTTTGGACAAGTAGAAGATCTTGTCTCTAGCAGTAAAGAGATCTCTGTTCTGGTGGGTCCCCAAAAACCTTAAAGAGAGTATCCCCTGGGTTTCCTCTCCATGTGTGACGATCACTATCGATGCAACCCAGACAGGATAGGGGGCAAGTTCCTAAAGGGAATCTGGCCTCCAGTAATTCAATCCAGGAGCTCAAATTATAGGGAGCTTCATGTTTTATGGGAAGCTCTGCAACAGAGCCAGTCTTAGCTCAAAGGAAAGCATGTAAAGATTGTCGGACAATATAACGATGGTATCTTTTCTTTGTCATCGGTAGGGTCTGAAACATCATGCAATATGGGGAGAGAGGACAGTTTTGTCCATTTCAGCAGTACACCTTAGGGTGTCACACAACCAGGTAGCAGATTATCTGAGCAGGCAAAGAATATGGACTTCGGAGTGGGAATTAAATGGAGAACTATTCCAGCAGCTGTGCCACCGTTGAGGACTCCCTCAAATGGACCTTTTCACGACCAGAAAAAATACAAATGTTGTGAGGTTCTACTCCTTAAACCCTCTAGTAAATCCCGACAGGGTCGACGCTATGACCCAGGACTGAAGCGGAGACCTATCTTAAGCTTTTCCGCCACTACACTTGATCCCAAAGGTTCTGAGGAAGATCCAGGAGGACCATGTGAAAGTAATACTGGTGGTTCCCTTCTGCCGGAGTTAAACAAGATGGCTCTAGAAGAACCTATACTGTTTCATTTATGGAAAGATCTGCTTCATCAGGGTCCTCTTCTTCATCATGACATAGGAAGAGCTCACCTTTCAGCATGGATCCTGAAAGGCAGATCTTAAGATTTTGGGGTATTTCAGACCAGGTGATATTTACTATCCAGGCAAGCAGGAAACCAGTCACCTCGGCGATATACAATAAAATTTGGAAGAAATTCTGTTCAAAATTTGGTGGATCTGATGTGAATACCCAGATATCCCTAGAATTGTAGCCATTTATTAAATCCTGCCTGTAAAAAGTCTAAGACAAAGCACGTTAAAAGTTCAGGTATCAGCCTCGAATGTCTTCTTTGACTTTCCCTTAGCCTCTCACCCTTGGGTGGCTAGGTTCTCCAGAGCAGTGCAGAGACTGAGACCCATGGTTAGAAGTTCAGTAACTTTACAGGATCTGAATTTAGTCCTTAATGTTCAATTCGAAAGACATACTGATAGGGAATTTAGATTGTGAGCCCCAACAGGGACAGTGATGATAATGTGTGCAACCTGTAAAGCGCTTCGGAATATGTTAGCGCTATATAAAAATAAAGATTATTATTATTAATGCAAATCACCCTACAAACATATAGGAGACGTAAGCATTAGCAGGTTTTCTTTTAAGACTGCATTTTTAGTGGCCATCACCACTGCTAACAGAATACGGGAAATTCAGGCCTTGTCTACCCAGGATCCTTACCTTCAAATTTTAGAGGATCAAATAGTGCTCAGATTCGATCAGGCATTCTTTTAGCACCACGCTGGAGTCCTGCTCTGACAGGCAGGAACTCCGCCGTGTCTCTTCACTCACCCATGCTGGGGTCAGTTCTTCCCTTGCCCATGCTCTGCATGCTTCCAGCCAGTCCTCTGGCCATGTCCTTAGGGCACACACGCGTGCACTCCTGCCCTCTTAAAGGGTCAGCATGTGCACTTGCTATTTCCTCCCCAGCCAATAGCTGTGGGACATTATGTATAAATTTCTTCCTCCTCACTAGGGAGGTGCCTGAGCAACCTTCCTGATTTGCAGTCTAAGTTGTGTAAGGTTGCATACCAGTCCCTGCTGCTCTGGTGCAAATCCTGCCTGCTGCACGCTGGTACAGATCCTGCCTGCTGCACTCTGGTGCAGATCCTGCCTGCTGCACTCTGGTGCAGATCCTGCCTTCTGCACTCTGGTGCAGATCCTGCCTTCTGCACTCTGGTGCAAATCCTGCCTTCTGCACTCTGGTGCAGATCCTGCCTGCTGCACTCTGATACAAACACTGCCTGCCGCACTCTTGTGCGAATTCTGCTGCACTCTGATGCAAACTCTGTCTGCTGCATTCTAATACTAACTGTGCTAGCCGCTCTCTCCAGTCTGTCCTCTGGGTCCAGCTGCTGCGTGTCCGTTGGTCTGTCCTGAAGTGGCACCTGGCATTCATCAGCAGCCAAGTCTATCTCACCATCAGAGACTCTAGTGAACAGTCAGGTGTTTGCTTAGTCACGCCCCTCCAGGCTCTAGACTGTTTGTGGCACAGTGGTTCCGCAAACCACATCTGTGACACATTCCCTCATAAGATGGTATCTACTCCAAACATAAATCAGGTTTTTCTAGTCCTCATTTTGCCAACATCCCAAAAATCATAAGGAGCAGTTTTTTCACTCTTTAGATGTTAGACAGACAATCCTGTCCTACTTGTAGGCCACCCGAAGTTGGAGTCCGGACATTAACCTTTTCATTCAGTACGGAGGTATAAATAAGGGGAGAAAACCTTCAGGATTGGGACTGGTCTGGATCTATCGCAGGATTTTATGAACCTTGCCACCCATGTATTAGCCTCAAGGTTACAACTATACAATGCACCCAAGGCAGACACCTGGACCTTAAGGGTACTATTAGCCAACCCCAGTTCAAACCCCGACTGCAGGAACTCTAGGATGGGACTGATCGGAGGCTTTGGCCTAATGGCTTTCCTAAAAATTCCAAGAATTTTCTCCATGTCCTGCTGTAGATTTTTGTTGTTATGGGTTTCCTACTTCTTAGCAAGGTGGCAACTAGCCCTGGTGAAAATCCCCTGCTAATCAGTAGTGCTCTTTCAAAATCCATGCTGCTAGATGGAAGCCCTTTACTTGGGTGTGGAATATTAGCCCCTGCCCGAAAAGGTCCAGGATATCCGGCAGGATCCATGGGTCTGATAGACATTGTCCTTAAAGGGACTCTGTCACCTGAATTTGGCGAGCTATGTAAATGCCCTGTATCCGGTCCAATGGGCGGTGTTTCTTCTTTTTTCCTCCACTCCATCCTTCCCTGCTGTAATACTATTGTAGGAACTCGAGGATTCTGGTAGCGTGGGGCAATGAACAGAGACGGGTTTCTTTAGTGCAGATAGTGTATTTGTACAACAGCGAGTAACACCCAAAACAATATATTGATAACCCGCAGTGACCTGCAATGAAACAAGTCCTTGAAACTTATACAGCAAAACGGCAGAGTTCTTAAGAAAGTCCTCAGCAAGGTGATCAAAAGGTGAGTGTGAACGGTGACGTGGTATGAATCAAAACACTGGCAGTGCAGAAAGAGTCAAATCCAGGTATGTAGTAAACACAGGGAAGTCCAGAACAAGTCCTCAGGTTAATCCCAGGTATGACCAGAACATGGGTAAGTCCAGAAGCTAGTTCTCAAGTTGATCCCAGATGTCGCATGAACATGGGTAAGTCCAGAAACAGGTTCACATTAAAGTATTATACTGGTGTTGGTTCCAGCAGCTCCCACCAGGGGGAGTAATGAAGGATTAAGTAGCAACATACAGTCCAGAAGCTCAGTTCAGAAACATAATTCAGAAAAATAGTTCTTACCAGGAGGAGTGAACCAAGGGTTAAGTTCCAAAGTCAACAGACTAAAGATAACATGCAGAGAATGTCCAGAGCCACAGGTAGAAGCACACTAAGAACAGGCAGCTGAGATGAAGGGGAACGGAAGCAGAATACTCCAGCAAGGAAGCTGACACCTGAGCCGGGTTTTAAATAAACGAGCAGGAAGTAGGGCAGACAAAAACAGCAAACTCCATCTTAACAAAGGGCAAGATCATTCACAAGGTGACTTGGAAAACCTGGAATACTGACACCCGCTGTCCGCAATATTTTCTGGAATTGGAGGTGTCCTCTGCGAACAAAGAGAAATACTTCTGAAACATAGTGTGCCGGCGCATGCGCAGTAATGCTTTTCAGCTTTGCCCGCAGATGGGCAAAGCATACTGCGCATGCACGAGACAAGATTGCATTGCGCACGCGCGAACTATGGAGGACACTTACTCCAATTCCAGAAAATATTGCGGACAGCAGGGAAGGATGGGGTAGAGGAAAAAAGACCGCCCATCAGACCGGACACAGGGCATTTACATAGCCCGCTAAATTCAGGTGACAGAGTTTCTTTAACAGGGAAAACCAAGGTATTTTTAGCCAGAAGGGGGCAATCAATCACTGTCGCCTAATACTCCCTGATTACCCTCACGACCACTGGAATCATGGCTACTGGAGGAAAGGCATAAGCAATACTGAAGTTCCAAGGAATCTGCAGTCTGCTGCAAATGGATTTTCTCTGGGGTTCAGAGAACAGAACTAGTGATGAGCGAGCATGCTCGGGTGTTCGAGTATTTTGGGCGTGCTCGTAGATTGTTTTACTGTATCTCCTCAGCTGCATGATTTGCGGCGGTTAGACAACCTGAACACATGCAGGGATTGCCTGTTTATTAGGGTATCCCCACATGTATTCAGGCTGTCTAGAAGCCGCAAATCATGCAGCTGCAGAGACAAAAAATCTACAAGCACGCTCAAAATACTCGGAGAACACTAGACCATGCTCAGAAAACTCGAGTAACGAGCACACTCGCTCATCACTAAACAGAACCTTTTTATCTTCCTGTTTTTGTCGGCAAACATCTATTTCCGGCAATCTCCATAGAAGTACTATCTGCTGAAACACTCTGGGGTTTAGGGCCCATTCCCCATTAGTCTGTTGCAGTAGGGCCCATTCCCCATTAGTCTGTTGCAGCTTAGGAAGTCGGCCTCGACATTCTCTGCCCCCTTATGTGTAGTGCCGTAAGGGACAAGAGAGGTTGTTCTGCCACCTGGAGAATGTGGTTTGCTGCCACCATTAGGGAATGGGACCTTGTTTCCCCCCTGGTGATTGATGTATGCTACTGTGGCTCGGTTGTCTGATATAACACGGACGTGGCACCCAAGGAGAGGGAGAAAGCTTTCTAGAGCCCTTTCTACCAGCCAAAGTTCTTTTAGATTTGATTACTTTTCCAGCTCGAGGTGCCCAAGACTCATGAATTGCCTAACCTCTCAGATGTGCCCCCACCCGAGATGCGAGCTGTTGTGAACTCCGTTTTCAGGCTCCCTCTTGTGGTCACAGATGGTATTGTGTGACTTTGGTTTTTTGGCTCCCCCTGGTGGTTTGGTTTATTATCATGCGGGTCTGCTGGATCAGCTGCCTTGTTATTCACCAGGGAGGCTCCTATTTAGCTCTGCTTCACTTCCACTTGTTGCCGGCTGTCAATGTATTCAGTGCTATTCTGATTACTCCTGATTATCTCGTTTTCTGCCTCTTCAGGATAAGCTAAGTTCTGTTTGAATATTTTTTGCTCATCTGCCTGCAATATGATTTCTGTGTATGATGAGTCTAGTCCAGCATGCTAACATGTGATTTCTTTTTGCTGGTAAGCTCTGGGGTACGGAGTTGCTTCCCCCGCACCGTTAGTTGGTGCGGGGGCTCGAGCAATCTCTGCGTGGATATTTTGAATAGGGTTTTTTATTGACCGCACAGTTTCCTTCCTATTTTCTGCTATCTAGTATTAGCGGGCCTCATTTGCTAAATCTGATTTCATCTCTGCGTTTGTGCTTTCCCGTTAACTCACCGTTAATATTTGTGGGGAGCTATTCTATATCTTTGGGGTCTTCCACTGAGGCAAGTGAGGACTTACTTTCCCTCCAGGAATAGTCAGTTTCTCAGGCCGTGACGAGACGTCTAGGATTTTTAGGTAACGTTCCACGGCTGCCTATAGTTGTTTGCGGATAGGATCAGGTTGCGGTCAATCTAGTTACCACTTCCCCAGAGCTAGTAGTCTGTTCAGTTACTTAGCTAGTCCGACCTGCGATCCTTGCCACTAGGATCATAACAGCGAGCATCTCTCGTGATTGTGTCACTAATTGGTCTTTCCCATGGAACTCCTGATGTCAAGTTCACCACGTCTGTCCACCATCTGAGTTTCTGACCTCTGAAGATCTACCCTCCCTTCTAAACACCCTTTTAGAGGACAATATCTCCCATTACAGCTGCCTGGTATAGAATTGGGCCCATTTGACTGCTGGGATACAGGACGTTAAGGTTCCTCAGGGTCATCTGCAGAAGTTCTATGGCTGCCGAGGTTAGGTTCACCACCTTCTTTACCTTGTCATCGGGCAAGAAACAAGCCTTCAGCTTGGAGTTCAGTACAAGGCCCAAGAAGTTCTGCACCCTTAGGGGTTGTAGCCTTGATTTTTGAGTATTCATCATCCAGCAGTTCTTGTAAGGTCACTGACACCTCTTTCAACTGCACAGCACAGTGTTCCTCTGAACTGCCTACTATCAGAATGTCATCCAATTAAGGAACGATAACCGTGTTCTGGATATGGAAGAAGGCCGTCATCACCGCTATCTCACCGATGAATACCCTCGGGGCTATTGACAGCCCAAAGGGAAGAGTTCTGAACTGAAAAAGTCTGACTTCACATTGAATGTATAGGGTCTACACTCAGAAATTTCTGATGGTCCGGAGGGATCGGGATATGGTAGCATCGTTTAAGTCGACTACTACCATAAAATAATTGTGATGGAGAAGTTTTATGGCTGTACTCACTGACTATTTTGAAGGTATGATTTTTCACCCAGCGATTGAGACCTCTGAGATTTGATAGTTCTGAATAAGCAGCCAGCTACTTTATCAAAAAGAGAGGGGGATAAAATCCCTTTTGTTCGCCCGGAACCTCACGTAAGACCTGTTTGTCCATTAAGCCCAGAATCTCTGCCTCTAGGGCAAGTTGCTCTCCTGCCGATCTCCTGATGGGGGTTACTACAAATGACTAATGTGGCAGATGGTAGAACTCTATTCTTAGGCCTTTCCTCACTATATTCAGGACCCAGGTGCTTGAAATGTTCTCCCAGGCCTGAACAAAGAGTGAAAGCCTCCCCCTAGTGCCGTTCTGGCATCATTGTGAGGACTTCTTGGAAGTGGAGGAAGGACCGCCAAACATGAATCCAGACTCCCTTTTTCCTCAATCTTCCCACTTCCCTCTGGAGGACTTCCTCTATCGAATTTTTTCCTCTGAAAAGATCATCTCTGCTCCCTTGAGAAAGCCCTTCTTCCGGTAACCCACTTTCTACAGACTGTCATCCAGCTTTTCCCCGAATAAAAACTGGCCATCACATGGTAAGGAATATAGCTTGTTCTTTGACTGCAGATCTCCTGGACAGCTTTTGAGCTATAAGGCCCATCTTGCTGCATTTGATAAGACCAACAGACCTGAGCTGTGCGTGGCGAGCTAGTGTCTGTAACTGAGGAGCGGAGCCGAGTGGCGGGCTAGTGCCTGTAATGGAGGAGCGGAGCTGTGTAGTGTCTAATGCCTGTAATGGAGGAGCGGAGCTAAGTTGTGGGCTAGTGCCTATAATGGAGGAGCGCAGCTGTGTGTGGCAAGCTAGTACCTGTAATGGAGGAGTGGTGCTGTGTGGTGGGCTAGTGCCTGTAATGGAGGAGCGGAGCTGTGTGGCGGGCTAGTGCCTGTAATGGAGGAGCGGAGCTGTGTGGCGGGCTAGTGCCTGTAATGGCGGAGCGGAGCTGTGTGGCGGGCTAGTGCCTGTAAGGCTACGTTCACATTTGCGTTGTTGGGCACAGCGTCGCCGACGGATACCGACGCATATGTCATGCGCCCCTATCTTTAACATGGGTGGTACATGGGCATGCGCCGGTATGCGTTGTCTGACGCATGCGTCATTTGGGCGCAACAGTCCGGGCGCAGTCGACACTACATGATGCAGTTTTTCTGCGGCCAAAATTCATGTAAATGTTGAACGCATGTGTCAAAAAACGCTGTGTTGTGTATGCGACGCTGCGCCCAACAACGCAAATGTGAACGTTACCTAATGGAGGAGCGGAGCTGTGTGGTGGGCTAGTGCCTGTAATGGAGGAGCAGAGTTGTGTGTGGCGGGATAGTGCCTGTAATCGACACAAAAGCCCGCCACGCACAGCTCCGCCATTACAGGCGCTAGCTCACTACGCACAGCTCCGCTCCGCCATTACAGACACTAGCTCGCCACACACAGCTCCGTTTCTCCATTACAGACACTAGCCCGCCACACACACAGGTCGTCCATTACAGACACTACCTCACCACACACAGCTCCGCTCCACCATTAGACACTAGCTCGCCACACACAGCTCCGTTCCTCCATTACAGACACTAGCCCGCAACACACACCTCCGTTCCTCCATTACAGACACTAGCCCGCAACACACACCTCCGTTCCTCCATTACAGACACTAGCCCGCCACACACACCTCCGTTCCTCCATTACAGACACTAGCCCGCCACACACACCTCCGTTCCTCCATTACAGACACTAGCCCGCCACACACACAGGTCGTCCATTACAGACACTACCTCACCACACAGCTCCGCTCCTCCATTACAGACACTAGCCCGCCACACACACAGGTCGTCCATTACAGACACTACCTCACCACACACAGCTCCTCTCCTCCATTACAGACACTAGCTCGCCACACACA